>NW_024497741.1:337174-700029 GCF_017590055.1 Onychostruthus taczanowskii
TAAAATTTTTTTTTTTTTTTTTTTTTTTTTTTTTTTTTTTTTTTTTTTTTTTTTTAATTTAAAGCCAGTTAGATCACAGTACTGCCTTCTATAGCTCTGTCCCAGAGCTTGGGAAGTAGTTTTTCATTTCAAGAGTCTTTCAAGGTCACAAATAAACATAAATTTAACAAAAAATCAGGGAAATCTTAGTGAGTCCTTAAAGGATGAGGAAAGGCAGTTCTCACGACTTCTGAAGATAGATTTCAATTAAGCTCCATTATGTTTCCACAATCAGTTCAAACTGAGTTCAATAACCCTTTTTAATAATAACTAGTATGATTTTTTTTTTTTGGAAGCAGATGGATTACAGCTAGATTTGGACACTAGGTAGTCCAGTGTATAATAATATTATTCCAGATGACCAGTCCAGAATAGAGCATGTGTGAGTAGAAATTATATTTTTCTTTTTATTGATGCTGGATTTCAGAATCCCTAGTGATGAAAAGCTTTGTGAATTTGATGATTCAACAAGGACTCAGGTCCTTTGTGGAAAAAAGCTTTCATGAAAAAGGAGTAGGATACAGGCTGAACACTTACTCAGATTGGTCTAGAAAAATGTAATGGCTACAGAGATTTCTCTAGTAGAATATTTAACAGAATTTCAAGATACTGAGCAGTTGAAGATAAATCAAGGAATTGAGAAGGATAAATATGAAATCTATACTGAGATTGCTACCTGAAACAGTCTGAATGATATTGTAACATTCATGTGGACTTCCTGAGTTCCCTCTCTATGGCAAAGAAGGTGAATTTACAGACAAATCCAATTTTAAGGAGCTTGGGAAATTAAAACTAATTTCCTGCAGATGAGAAACTATAGTAGTTCTCATACTGTAGAAGAAAAAGTGACATTGAGAGGAAAAGACAGGGAACCATGTTAAATTCCCTAAAATGACTGAAGAAAGCCAGGGAAAATCCATGTGTGAGGTTAGAAATTTTATGCGGATACTGAGAGCTTGATACAAAGAGTTTCAGAGCTCAAGGTGCTGAATATTGTGAATCTCACAGTTGGGGTCCATGCTATCCCCCTGAGAGAGAGGAACAGCTTGTCACCAATCCAGGGCAGCATGTTTTACACTGGATGGATAGACACTGCAAAAGTTAATTTTTAAAGTACCTTGTTTTTACTTTACCCTATGTCCCTCTCCCTGAAACAGCCTCAGGAAATATTTTTCTCTGCATCAGAAATACTTTTGCATAGTTGTGCAGAGAAGAATAATGTCAAGAAGCTGTTTCGTCCACCCTTGCCCAATCCAAGTATTTTCTTAACTTTATATGCATGTCAAGTGGCTTCCATTCTGATTTTTAGTCCTATGTCCTCCAGTAACCTCTCAGCTTGGACTTCAGTTTCAACTTAATATATTTTATTTTTTTATTTTATATTAACTGTCCAAGATGCATTCATAGCAAGTTATAGGAGACCGAATGGCTCCTTCTCAAAATAGTGTCCAATGAGGAATATAAACAATCGCAAATGGTTCTTTATGGAAAAAATAGCAAGATGTGAGAAACTGGTTTATTCACAGAAACGTGCTATATCTTCATTATTCTATTTAACTTGTTCAAATTTTTAGGCAAATAATTTAGGTGTGAGTAATGATCAGCATATGCTACTAACTGATTAAAAATAAATACTACAATACTTATATTATACTTCCTTTAAGACCTTGAAAATGCAAGTATACTGCAAAAATAAAAAACATAATGGGACATAAATTTTGTGATTATTGGTAAAACATATTTTTCCTAAAGGCATCCTAGGAAGAGTGCACTACATAAGACAATATTTGATAATTATTTTATTTGACTGGTTATAACCCTCCTGCCTCCACCCCCCATCCCAAACATTACGTGCAGGTTTGGTCAAATGTTTGAAGTTTGACTTGAAGGCAAGAAATAGAGAAAACATTATAGTAAGAAAAAATTTTGGCGGGGGGAAGAGCTCTTTTTGAGGGGGAAGAGCTCATTTTTTTCCAAGGTTTTTCTTTCCTTGTTTTTAGTCTTCTTCTGACTTAATTGGGGATTCCACTTGCTTTAGAAACAAGGAAAGGGGAAAAATATATACTTCCACTGGATTTTTTTTCACTCTGGTGTTTCAGGAATGCAGCTGCACCTAGTTCTTTCCTGAAGCTGAGTTTAAGGCTTTAGTATATTGGCATCCAAAGGGTACCATAAGGGGCTCTTCTCCTTTTTGTAACTGACATTCATCTTCCCTCAGAGTCCACTTATCAGATTTTTTTAAAATCAGTGTCAACACCAACATTTCAGAAATTGTGTCATGATCCTCCATGCCTGTTACTGCATGCCTTGTTTCCTGTGACATATTGAATATAACCCCAGTAGCTAGGAATGATCTTCTACAAAAAGTCCTTTGGAGGAGTTTTGTGGGTTGCTTGTTTGTTTGCTTTTTTCCTGGTTAGTTTAGTTTAGTTTAGTTTAGTTTAGTTTAGTTTAGTTTAGTTTAGTTTTGTTTTGTTTTGTTTCTTTTCATTTTGTGGATGATTTTTTACACTTTTGAGAAATCTATCTTTGATTGCATTTAGATTTCAAAGGCCAAACATAGTGGAAAAATCAAAGCTGTACCACAATAATTCATCACTCTATTCTTCTGGAAGGGTTTTTGTTACTTTCCTAACATTTGTCTTATAGTAATGAGTTTGCAGATTATTCATATTTTTTATGTTGCTTTTTTGAGTTTAATTAGATATCCTTGGAATGATCCAAGAATGTAATAAATTATGTGGAAAAACAGTATCACTTATTCTGAAATCATTATCTTTTTGCTGTTTCTAAACATTATTTTTTTTTACTATGAAACTGTCTAATATAATAAATTTAATGATCACACTCTATTGGAAATACAGAAAGGCACAGACTGAGTAAAAAATAAGTGGTTTGCAAATGGATTTGTTACATGAAAAATATTCATACTGCAGATTTTATTCTCTCCTAGAAAACCAGACACCAACTAAACAAAGATATAGACTTAAAACTCTGAAGAGTATTATGAATTCTTTCTTTCCACAATCTCAAGCCTTACATTCAAGCATGGACATTGAATTCAAACACTGTAGAAGGAGACATTAAGACCAAAGTTTCTGTTTAGAAATGTTAAATTATAAACTATTGGTAATTACCTTGATTGCATTTTAAATTGTTCAAATATTAAAGACTATTCTAAACTGAGTCATAAATAATGCTTATAAATTACAATATCTGTAAAGAGGGAAAGGACTTAGATAAGAGTTTCTAGCTTATGATTTCCATTACAAATTAAATATTTTTCAGAGACAGACTAATTTAAAAATATTTCAAGAAGATGTTGTAGTCTCATTTCTCTTCTGAATGTCTTTCCATTTATCTCACTTTAGTCTTACAATAGGAATTATATGACCAGCTTCTGACACTAATGTTCCTACCCAACAGGTAATAAGTTTACCTATGAGCAGTGGCTAAAATTCAGCATTCTTTCCACAGAGCTTTCAGTTTTAGAAAATGGGGCCTGAATATTCAATAGAAAAGGTTACATTTTGGTGTTCATTATCTGCTGCACTTGACTGTATGGGAGACTAAACGTTATGACAATGCCTTCCTGATCTCAGTGAAAACTGATAAAGAAATTTTTACCGATAACACAAATGCTCTAATTCTTTTAATCTCTGCATAGATACACTAAATTATCTACCAGACTGCTTATGGGAGAGCAGCTACACAGTTTGATTATTATTACAAGTCAGATGGTTTAAATATCTCTTTAAACACAGATTTATGTGCCCAAGCATTTTTTTTCTGCAAGAGTGTTAAAGAATGTTTTGAATTGATTCAGTAATAATTTAAATAAGAAGAAAAAGCAGTAGAAAAAGGAACATAGACCTTCTGCCACTTTGTCAAAATTTACATAGATTACATTCTATAGATTAAATTCTATAACCTTGTATATCACCTTACTCAAAGAGTAGGACAGTTTTCCTGAATAAGGTGTCTTTACTGTGCATGAGTGAATGTATAATGAATTTGAGAATCCATTTTTTTGCTGTTTAAGCTTCCAGTTAGTCCAACTTTATCTTATAAATTGTTTTAATTTCTCAGATTTAAAGTTGAATCCTCTGGGGAAAAAAAATCTTCTATCAATATTTATCTCTTAAATGAAAAAATAAATTAGTATTCAATTTTTGATGAAATAGCAAATGTCTCTAAACCAAAATGCTTTTCCTTTGATATATTTATATAGTCTGAGTTAAATCTGAGTCTAGATCCAAAGTTCTCAGAAATTTATTTGATTATTTTAATTGGTAACCTTGGGCTTTGGATTGGGCACTGTGAAAGCCTGGAATGGTTTATCTGAAGACTGCCTAAAGCAGAACTGAAATAGATCTCCATTCTATCCTTTTTCAAAAATCACACACATCTTAATAAATGTTGATCTTTTGTGACATACATAATGCACTTTTTGAACATACAGCCTCTGCAGGTTCAAAGTTTTTGACAGTAGAGATATACAATACATTGCACAAGATTGAATGAGTAGTTTCAGTCAAGATCCATTTCAAACTAAGTAGCCAGTAGAGGTTGCTCCAAGCCATTTCAAAACACAATGAATGATTAAGTTCAGTAAGGATTTGAAAAAAACAGATGTGAGGTTCTAAATAAATATGTTCAGGTAAATGTGGCTTAGTTTATTCTGACAACAATTAGATATACAGCAAAACCCTGCGAACTGTTCACTATATGGATGCATTTATATATATATATAAAATAGATATTAAATAGAGCTAGATTCTCTCAAACATCTTAAAGTTCCCATTCACTGCAGTGAATTACTCTGGCTGTCATTCTCCTGCTGTGGGTAAGGGACCATCCAAATCACATTCCATAAGGAAAGTCATGGAAGAGATACATCAACAGCTTAAAAATTAGTTATTCTGGCAGAAATTGGTATGTTTTTTGGCTTGTCAATTGGTAATGATTTTCCATGAATAGCAATAAACACTCCCTACCACCATCTCAGACAGTGAGGACTAGAAGTGCCTTTTCCACGTAGGCTTTTTTTTGCTTTATATTCTACAGATGTGCCATTAAAGGGGCCTTAACAGTAGCTAGCTATAGACTTTGGCACTCATTCCTGCAGCCACATGATCTGTCATTTATGACTTTATTTTTTCACATTGACAATAATTTATGACATTACTTTTTCCACACATCTCTTGTCTGAATGCTTGTGTCTTTTTTCAATGACAGCATGCACAAATAGCACTTTGTCATATGGCCCTGTAGTGAAAAAGAGCTGTTTTCTGTGAACAAGTATACATTTGCTTTATTTAAGAACGTGAAGGATCTAGTGAACTAATGGAGCAAATCCTGTTCCTTGAATTAAGTAGTATACATCACACGTGAGATCCAGGAACTTAGCTGGAAAATCCAAATGTAAATTCTGTCAGGGATTCACATGAGATGCCAATTTTATAGTTACTTCTATATAAATGCTCAAAGTCTAAACACCAAGATGGGTGTATTAGGATGTCTACTTTTAAGTGACAGAACAGATGCCTCAGAAATTTGATGGAAAGAGGACAAGAGCATTGTAATACCAGTGTATAAATGACAAAGAACTAAAAAAAAAGGTTTTGCCAGAGGAGGAATAATGCTGTAGTTAAACACAGCTTAAAATCATAAAAAAATTAGCACAAACAATATATTTTGATCTATCATTTATAACTACTTTCAGAGACAAACATTCAAAGAATGCACAGAGGTACAACAAATTTTGGAAGCAGACCTGAGTAGCAGCCAGATCAACCAGACTGTGACAGACATTTTATCTGTAGGATATTACTACAAAAAGCGTCTCTGTAGCAGCAATTGTGGTATACAGATACTGCAAGTCTCTAGGAAAATTAAGTTACTCCACCCAGCAAGAAATCACTAGAGTAACATCAGTTTTTAAAAGATCATCTGTTGTGGTGTGTTTTAATTTTCTTTATTGGGTATATTTTACTGTTTGATTTGTGGGGTTTTTAATCCCTCTGTGTTTTTCCCCCCCTGCCTTTGGAGTGGCACAGGTTCCCCATTTTGTATCTTATGTTGCTAAATTTAGACTCACTCCCTTATTGTTATTCAGCTCAATTAACTGTCAGTTCTCGTTTGTTGCCTGGCCACTCCCTGCTAAGTTGTCAATACCTCTTGCCCCTCCCCCTTTTCCCCAAGACCTTCCCTGCTCCTCCCCTCCTCAGATGTCAATCCTTCCCTAAATCTGCCCTTCCCACCAGAACCTTCTGTGTCATTTTTGTATCCTTTGAAACCCCATTGGTTTATTTAAGCCTTTCCCCTCCCTTAAGATCTTCTATTGGTTTACAGATTGTATTTCCCCGCCTTGTGTTCCACGCTCAGTCCTCCCGATTGGTCAAAAATTGTATCCTCCTCCAAGACCGCCCCTGTTTATAAGCTAGTGCCTGCCCTTAGTTCAGGGTCTTGGGACCTTGGATCTGGGGAGTTGGGTCACCAAATAAAGCTACCCCTGTTCCGCCCCCAGGACCCGTGCTGCTGCCTCTCTGTCCATCTGCGCCGAACCTCTGCTAGCAGATGGACTTGTGCAGGGTCTGCCAGGGGGATCTGTTGCGCCCATGTTGTCGCCGCCACCGGGCTGGGGGCACGTAGCCCCTGCACCGTGACATTCATCAAAATATGAGAGTGCTAAAAGAAAACTCAAAGGAGCAGTTGAAAGAATGAAACAACTGAAACAATATGGAGTTTGTTCATCTCAAGGTAAATGTGTATTCCTTACAAAAAAGAATGTGATAATGCAATGAAGAAGTTGTGGTAAAGTTAAGTTTTAGGGTAAATGAAACTATGAGAAATAAAAAAAAAAAAAAAAAAAAAAAAAAAAAAAAAAAAAAAAAAAAAAAAAAAAAAAAAAAAAAATTAAAAACACACCTTCAAAATTCAGAAATATTTTCCAAATGAAGAAAATAAAAACAAAACCAAAAATCAACAATGAACCAAAACCTTTGACAAGTTAAACATAAAACCCAAGTTAGGTCAAAATAGAGTTTAGAGGAACACTTTACTAGAAGCAAAAGAGTTGGGGTAATGATGTTTCTTAAACACAGAGGAAAAAATATCTTGCCACAGAATTATTAGGACTGGTAAATGACTGAGATGCAAATAGAAGATTCACAAAATATAAGACCATTTCAGGGAAAAAAATAACTAGGTTGTTTTTATTACTTACAGAAAATTAGAGATGTTTCTACAATGAAACCTTCCTTTAATGAAGTGACTGTGAGGAACTACCTGAAATTTCAGTGTCACTAGAAGAGCCTTTGGAAAAATGCAATTGGGTAAACAGCTATAGCTCTTGAAGACTGGAATTTGAGAAATAAGGGAAGTATGAATGAATACATTTCACTTCAACATATATTTTTATTGGAGGAATGAAAAGAGATACCTTTTTTATAAATTGTTTCAGATAGTAACAGAGCAGTAAGCTGACTTCCATACCAACAAAGAAATGCAAAATGAAGTTTACATTGATATACACATAGATTGCTATAATTTTGAAGGGAAAGAATCAACGTGCCTTGTGTTTCAGTGTCTATTAAAGAACTCAGAATAGCTGTCATGAAGGATAACCAGTTTGATAAAATGCACCTGCAATTTTTGAACCCCTTTTGACACTCACAATGGTCTTAAAACCTGAGTCAAAGTGTGTGGAGATGAATCCCAAAAACCTGACTGTGTTGTATTTGGTTTATTTCACATGTGTTCTCATTTAATGGATGAGAAGAGAAAAAGAAAGAAAGGAAAAAGGTCTTGTTCTCACCTGGAAAAAATACTTTTCCTTGTAATTCATACCAGAAGGGAGAAAAAAGATACTATGGTGTACAAAAAGACCTGATTTTGAATTTACAGTTAATGAAAAGAAGGAGTTAAAGGTACAGAGAAAATGCTAATTTTTCTAATGGGGATATTTTATATGCTGTTATAGGGAATCAGTGAGACTTGCTCTGTTGAACCTGCTCATAATCAATCATGAAAGGGAAATGCATGGTAATGTTCTACTAATATTTATCAGTGATACTTTGCTGATGACACAGGACCAAGAAGAATCCAGAAAAATATATGTAAGAAAAATACGCCAAGGGCTTACTGCACACAAGTTGCAGACACAAATTAGAGTTGAAGAAGTCCCTGAAAACCCAGTCTTCTACAAGGCCACTATTTTAAATCTTTTGTTTTGCTTGCATGTGCGTTTAGAAGAATTCAGCATTTGACTGCCTTTTGACAGAGAATACTGTATTAGGTTAGTAGCTGCCCTAGGACCTTGGCTGTTATTCCTGTTCTGCAGAAAGGACAGATTGGAGGAGGGGAAAGACACACTGACGCCAAAGACCACAAAATAAAATTCACCTGCTTAGTCACCAATGTCAGATTATGTTCCCAAAAGATCACTGTATTTTTGAAAAAAACAGTTCTGGAGTGATTTTGAAGTTGCTTGCTCTTTAGGAATTGTGAATAGAAACACAATCTCTGTAGAACTCAGAATTAAATATGGTATCTTGGAAATGTTGATTTACTTGTGCTGCTAAAATGAGGAATCACTGTCCTTGATACTTAGGAGTTTTAGACTGTCCTTCCCTGTCTCAAGTGGATAAGGGATGGTTGCTCATACTTGCAAATCAGTTTTAATTGTGTCTTTCTAAGATGAACAGCAGTGTCTGGGAAGTCTGTGCAGAATGAAAATGTGCAGACAAAGTCCTGCTTGTGCTGAGGAAATTTCTGATACTACAAAACCAAGAAAATGCGTTGTTAACACTTTTAGAATTTGTGAAAAGTACCTTGTCCCATTTGATTTACTGCTATCTGCATAATTTTAATAGCTGCAGATGTTCTTATGTTTCATTGTCCTTTTTTTATGACTGCTGAGATTTGAAAGACTGAAAAGCAGCTTCAAGAATTTAATTATTGTTACAAGTCCTGAGAAGAACTGTTTATTTTAAAAGAATATAAATCAGAAGCTCTATTAAATTATCACTCTTTTGACAAATTCTGTTTTAGGCCAAGCTATCTAAACATAACTGATCTTCACTGTTTCAAGGTGAATAATTCGGGTCATTTAAATTGTCTGAGATTCTGACACCAAGAAAATATCCTTTTGGAGACACTTGGAGAAAGAATGTAAAGAATGGTCTTCCTCACTCTCTCCTTCTGTCAGTAACTCTACAGAAGAAACATTACAGAAATATAATTTCAGGAAAGACTGGTTTTCAGACTACTAAAGTCAAGAGAGTGGACTGGTAAGAAGATTAATTTTGAGGGGATGAAGAAATGGGATTGATTGAAGTGTCAGGTTCAAACTATTTCCTTAAGAGTCCAAGGGCAGACTTGCTGTTATACTCCAAGGCTCAAATATCTAGATTGTGTTACTGGTTTTTGTATTAAGCCTCTTGTACTACCTGTAGCAGCAGTCATCTGTGTCTTCTGAGTCAGACATAGTCTCTAAGAAGCTCCAAACAATCTGTTTTGCTTTTTCATTTCTGTGCTGTTCACCATGAACAGCAGACTTCCATTGCAACCTATGTATGTCAAATATTACATGATCTGCTTCATTAGTAATATTTGAGATTTTTGAAAAAACTCAGCTACTGAAATGCAAATAGTATTGATTTTACAAGGATCGTCTACATTACATAATCAAAACATAAAAAAAATAAATTTTGAAATAAATTTTCAAATATCTCTATAAAATATCTAGATTTTAAGTA
Organism: Onychostruthus taczanowskii; assembly: GCF_017590055.1. Classification (NCBI taxonomy): domain Eukaryota; kingdom Metazoa; phylum Chordata; class Aves; order Passeriformes; family Passeridae; genus Onychostruthus; species Onychostruthus taczanowskii. The sequence goes on from NW_024497741.1 coordinate 346,975, forward strand.
GATAACTTAGAAAGCATATTTACTATCTATTTTCAAAATTCTCACTCACTGAAGAGATTCAGGTATCTACATTTTAATTAAAGTGTGAAATTCAATATTAAGGTACGCACTGATGCACATGGGATAAATACATCATGAGGAGGGTGGTCTCACCATGGATAGTCCTCTGGGAACATCATCCCCACATTCAATGATGCTCAAAACTGAAAATTTAATTTTTTAGGAAACAAAGGAAAGCAAACCAGAAAATATCATCATGCCAGAGAACAAAGTGTATCTATGTCTTGAGTAATGCACACTCAAGTGTATATTTGTAGTAACAAAGGAGGAAAAATATTCATCTAGAACTTTGAAAACTGCAGGTAATTGCCATGAACCAGCTGGAGGTATGAATGCCTTCTGCAGATTTCACATGAAGGACTGCAGCGGTGGCGGCTGACCTTAAGGTGTGTCCCGGCTAGCTGCAGCCAGCACCGCCGGCAGCACGGGGGCACTCTCCCGATCCGGGGCTCGGTCAGGGGAGCGCCTAAGGCTTTCGCCTTGAGGGACAAGGATCCACGGCTAGGAGAGAGAGGGCTGCTAACCCACAGGAGGCAAATGAAGAGATGGACTCCAGCAGTAGTGCAGTCTGGGTTTAATGTCCAGGGGAGCTACCAGCTGAAGACAGCCAACTGCGCTCCGACCTGGGTTTTGAAGGAGGGGCGGATACAGAGAGGTAAAGTGGTCTTCAGCTAATCAGAGTACAGGTGGGAGGGGTGGGAGGATAACAGACATGTAGGGAAAACCACTGAGGGTAGAGCAGGGGTGGAGTCCTGGCCCCTGATCCAATCACTCGATGCCCAGGATGGAAGATTCTAGACAGAAGGGCTGGGGCACTGAGTGACAGACAGGGAACCAGGGAGGGACTGAGGGAATGGATACATCGGTTGCGAGGGTTAACAGGGAGGAGAGATTTGACAGATGGGGCGATCGAGGAGAGAGAGAACCAGGGCAGAACCATTACAACTTAAAGGGGTACAAGGAACAAACCAAATCGGCATATAACATAACAAAACACAATACAACAAAGGACTGTCTAGTTTAGAAAACACATGACTCAAGAAGAATAATCATGAAGGCTGAAGAGAAAAAGGAGTAGGAATTCTTGTCTTAAAAGATCAGGAATCAAATTTCACTGAAACAGAAAGAGTACCTTTTCAAATATCACTTAACTAACATGGATACTCCTGGCCACAGAATGTGGTGGAAGCCAAAATATCAAGAAAGAGATTAGATAAATTTCTGAAGGTTAAGCCCACTGGGAAATATTAAACTTGTTATTTCAGATCCAGCCTCTGCCTCAGGAAGTCACTATATATTGCTAATTGCCAGAAGCTGGGTGTACAGGGAAAAGACTACTCCTTTCTTGCCTTCTAGTTAGGAAATAATTTCTCTATTCCAGACTAAAATTTCTGACCAAACGTAGAGGGAACAGAAGAGTACCTTGCCAACAGATTGGGCTGGTATCCAACTCTGTATTTCAAAGCATTTGTGTTGGTGAAGTATCAGAATTTCAACTTTCTTTTCTCAAAAGCATTCATAAGATAAGAAAACATTTATTTCTGGCTAGGTCTAGCCTGGATGCATAACTAGTTATCATAGCCTTGGGAGTAATCATGTACGTTTGCAGATGAGCTATGAGGTAGCAAATGCTTTCTCATCTCTAATTTATGGCTGCAAATTATTATGATTACTTTGCCATTTGTTTATGCTGTTTGGCATTTTGGGGTTTTTTAATGGCAGGAGTGGATATTTGTCCTTGATGCCATATTATTATTGGCAGAGATGATTCATAACACATGGTGTTCACAATAATGGTCCCATTCTGTGGTCTCAAAAACTGGTATCAGATTTGCTGGGTTTGTACTGTTGTTTGTTTTATAAAATATACTTTCCTGTATAAAGGCCTTGTATTTCTCCATCTGCCCTGTTTCTCCAGCTAGTCTGGCCAAGTGCTGGAAGGCTATAAAACTCTATCTTTTCTTTCAAATGATAAACTCTATGCTATTAATCTTTCTCCACACTGTTTAGTGGTTTAAAAAAACATTGTGGAGTCTATTTTCTTCTGAAGTTTCCATCTGATCCTTTAGACACAGTCACAACCACGTAACTGTCAGACCAGCTCCCTTTGTATTCTCCAAAGTAGTAATTTCCTCTTCTGACGGGGAAGAGAGGAAGTCACAATACTACCATCTTTGTCACTTCAATAATGAAAACCAGTTTCCTGAATGCCAGAATGCAGCTCTTTTTGCCCTGTGACTGGGAGAAATTCTGCTTGTAGTTTGCATTCTTCACTTGCTGGGAATTTTACTTGGAGTGATTAAACTGAGCTCTGGGTCAGTTGCCTCTTGACAACTTTTGTTTCCCGTCCTTCCATTCATATTAATCTCTCAGATGAAGGAGCTGGTCTGGGTGGATTGGCAGGAGATAGTCCAGTCTTCAGTATCAAAACTTCCCCTGCACTGGCCGAGAAACATCCAGGGAGGTGGGTGAAACTGGAACAGTGGACTGTTGTCCTTGGTCCTCCAGCACCTCTCTCTCCATAGCAACATCAAGAATTTGGACCAAGTACAAAGCCATCTCCAAAGCTGCCGTGGTCCTCAGCAGTACTGAGTTAATTTTGTTAAATTTTTTCCTTCTCCTGAGCTTCTTTGTTGTCTCCATTTTTATTAGAATGAGTAGAATTTGTCTCTGCCTTTGACAAAGCAGAGTGGTACAGCTTAGGAAATACACTCTCTGCGTTCCTTACAGTGAGTGGGTAGAAAGAAGAACCGTTTGACTATGGATCATCTTCCCTGCTTTATATCCATACTTTGAGACACAGCACACCCTGGAACTGCCAATTTCTTTGCTTCAGGTTGCCTGTGGAGACAAGCTGGGACATGGGCTGAATCTCCCTGAGGGAGCAGAGTTTCATGGCACACCTTATCTAGCTTATCAGTGAGCTGCTGTCAGATGAGCAAGCATCATTCCTCCCTCTGTGATGCTTAATGTTTGCCTCACACTTTTCATTTGGCTGGTGATTTGTCTGAAGCAACAGTGACCCAGCCTCTGGGAAATAAGTGGCAGAAGAAGATATACCTCATTTTTCAGGGCTAGCTTCTTACCAATTTGGTTTCTGGAACTAGCTCAAAAGGTCCACCAAATGCCTGTACCAGATCAAATAAATTGGTGGGAGAACACTCAGGGATAAAGAGGAGGACTCAATTTCAGCAACAGATGGTACTTATACTTTTCTGTACCATCTTTCTCTATACATGATGGTTTCAATTACAGTGGTTGATGTGGAATGCACTGGCCTCATCAGGCTTATAAATAAGCTTTTCACTATAGACACCTTCCCAGCTTCATGCACAGTTTAGCCCAAAAAAACTCTGGTGCTGGAGAAAGGCTCCACAGAGTGGTTACCTCCCAGGCTGAGCTGGTGAAGAGAGATGAGCAAATGAAGATTTAGATGTGGATGCCATCAGACTCACCATTCTCAAGGAAAGGGAAAGGAATTAAAAATGGATCTTTGTGAAGTTCCCCTCTTTATGAGTAGCTATAGCTGTTTGTTTAGCTTTGCTGCTTAAGCAAGTGGTCTCAAATGTTGATTTCTCTGCTCTGTGAGAAACAGCACTTTACTGACATTTTTGCTTTTACAATTATTATTGAGCTATTAAAAACTCAGGTTTGGATAAAGGCTCAAAGATTTGAAAAGAGATGGTGTTTTCCACTAAGAGCTGTACAAGAAACTGTGAAGAGTATATGAAATCTCAATGTCATATGGATTTGCTCAGACTAGAAGAATAATAATTCACATGTACACTTTATAGTCTGTGTGCTAAAGCTTAGCACAGCCCTCCTTTAAATCCTGACATGTGTTTTTTTCCTAGCAGAACAGAACAGAACCTGAATAGTTGGTAAGTAGTGTAATGCAGTGGTAAAATGATAAAACTCATATTCAGCTAAAATTGTTCTTTACTGCCCTCTTGTTTCTTTTGGCTCAAGTAGGAAGAACAAAGGAAAAAAATGGAAAAGAAAATCTTAATGAAAATAGGGAATGGTGATGCCAGACAGAGGATGTGACCTGTCAGAACACTGATCTCAGGAGATTACTCTAGGAATCCCAGCCAGGTTGGCAGCTACCATTTGTAGCTTCTTGCTCCAACATCACACAGAGTTTCCTAAATACAAGCAGTCACGGATTTTCTTCACTGAGTTTTAACTGACAGGATCCTAGGTCCTTTCAAGTAAAATGTGTTTGCCAACAGATTCCAGGCACAATCTTGTTTTCTTTTCTAGCACACGGTGTATCATTGATGAAGACTGAAAGGATTTTGGTTTAATTTAGCTTAAGCAATGCATTTCTGCCTTCTGTGTATTATTGTAAAAATGCCATAGCTACTTCAAACTGGATTGGGCAAAAGTTTTGAGGAAAAGTCTAAAGCCTGGCAGAAATATGTGGAATTAAAAACTGCTCTAAAACCTGAGGAAGTCATAGTGATTTTGTTAGGCTGTTGTTCAGACCTTATATTACTAACCTGGTCTTTTCCACTGTTAAGTGGAGGTGTGCAAAAGAAGAGGGAGACAAAGGTGGCAACATTCTCTTGTTAGCATGGTTTCACATTGCAAATAAGATTCAGGGCTCAGGACACATTTGTAAGTCTGTGAAGCCCTATTCACTGTAGACTGGACTCTGCCCATTAGAGACTGCATCCTAGGTCTAAACTTGTAAAACATATATTCTCCCAGATATTGATAATACTTCCATAGGTAAAGGCTGTCATGAAGTGTGTGTGCTCTCCCCTACTCTGAGTGTCACTTCCAATAAAGTCAAGTTTCTGTAGAGCAGTCCAAAAAACTATTTAAGCACCTGTTCCAAAGTTACCATTTAGGTCGTCAGCCCTTTATGAATCATCCAGCCACTTAAGAAAACTGGGAGCAGATACATTCTGAGGGAGATAGTATCAATGAGGATACTTAAAAAAATTCTGGAGAACAGATTTTTCCCATTCCTTTGTTAAGAAAATATAGCTACCTTCTGAGACTACTAAGTCTTAAAGAGAGACAGTCTTGCACTGAATTTTGTAGCAAAATGCCCTGAGATGTTCTGGTCTGAAAATGGAACAGAAATCCCTTGAGAACGGAAGTCTTTCTCCCATGTCTGAATATAGGCAGACTTAAATTGACATTAGAGTGGGATGTGTTTTTCTGTGCAGTGGTTTTAGAGAAGAATCATTTCCATACAGATTAGGGATTAATAAACCAAAAAACACTGAATAGATATAGTTAATTTTGAATCTCAGAAGTGGCAATATGAGTCACTCAATATGTGTAACTTTAAATGGTTTTTGCATTTACACCTTCCATTTTCTTTGGCTCTTCAATTGTCACACACAAAATTTATTCATTGTATATAAAGTAATCTGAAATTGCATTCACTTATCTATGAAAGAATAGAAAAAGATTGTATATTATCAGTAATTTAAAGAAATGGCATGGGTTTGGTGATTTTTGTGGGTTTTTTTTTAAGTATTGAAAGAAGCAAGTGTTAACTTTGACTGTGGGGAAGGAGAGGAGACACACTGGGCTAAGCTATGTAGCAGCAACTGTCTGTAGGTCCAGATCAACATGTAAGCCTCTGCTTCAGGCCCCCTCAACTCCACCACAGGCAGCTAAGCTGTCCTTTCTCCACTGTAAAAGAAAACCTCTTGGTACTGTTAGCTTTGGAGAGAAAACCTTCAACCAATGTTCTTTTGATCGATTTCATTCTTTGGGGAAAAAAAAGAAAAAGAAAGTAATTAAATTAGCAAGCTGGCCAGCTGCAGTGGAAAGGAAATAATGATGGGCTGTGCCCAAGATAGAACAACACACCTATTTAATCTGTGCCTATTTTTGAACTGTCATTTACTTTGATTTATAACTATGGTTTTGAAAAATTTTAATGACGAGAACGTAGCTTGCTCCAAGATTTGAAATAGCAGAAATGTCAAAACTAATAAATATCACATTTTGAATTCAGACAATAAACCAAAGACACCAAGAAAGAGCCTTAATTTTTTGATCAATTAGGTTTGTGCAGCAGCTAAACTGTGTCTGAAGAACTTCAAGGGAAGGGGCAGTCTTCATTAAAAAGCCATATGATGTCACTGTTTAATGGATCCCATCAGGGAGAATGCCCTGATGTTTATGACATATACATAATATCCAAGCACACTGTGGTGTGTGTTTAAGTTCATACCAAAACCAGCTGCCAGACTTCTTGGAAAATATGGTAAACTTACATAGAGTATGCCTGAACCAGATCCACTATGAGAAAGTGTCCTAAAGAATCTTCATCTTTGATGTCCTTTGAAGTCAGGAAAAGGAATAGACAGAGTATTTTCTACATGTAGCTCACTGGATGAGATGTAATATACTACACATAAGTCACTATTGCCTCCTGTTATTTAAAGAACAGATGCTATTAAAAAAGTTTAGGTGATGTCTATTTAACTGTTACTGGGAAAATAAGCATAAGTGTCAATAGACACCCTTTTGGTAAAATCTACAATCTATTGGTAAAATAAGCACCCTATAGGTAAAAAAGAGCAAGCCAAGTTAAATTAACAGCCCATATACATCCCCCTTTCATTACCATGGTTGTTGAAGCAAACCTCTTTGTGTTACTGGAATGTTTGCATAAGTTTTATTACTTTCCCATTTCCAGACAGCACTCCAACATGAGCTGAAGAAATACCACAAGAAAATCTGCTCTTACTGAATTTCCAAATGCTTGTATCAGGTTGGCCTGTGAATTGCAGTGTATACCCCAGACCTCTTCCCTCCTTTTCTCTTTACAACCCTCATGATCCTGGTAGAAAACCAACTTCCAGATGTGCTAAGCAACATGGATATTATCTTCATACAGCTGCACTCTCCTTTTTCTATGACCTAGCAGGGGAGAGGCAAGGAAGACTAAATGGCTGTGTGGTAAAAAGATGGTAGATATTGATCTTCCTTTATCTTCCACATTACACATACTCACAGACACATGCACAAAGACTCACAGAAGTTTCCAGATTTAATATTAAGCAGACCTTAATTAATTAATTAATTAATGTTGCTGGAACGAGAAGACCTTCATGACATATTAGAGATGAAAAATGTAGCTCTCAGAAGAGCGGTCAGAATAGGTGATGGAAACCATAGCTCAAACATCAGGGCAGAGCAGCTTGTTATAAGTAATCTGGTTAAAACCAGCAGTTTGGGAACTGGCTTTGGTTCCAACAACCATGCAATTTAGCTCCTCCATCTCAGACTTTCCAGGCTGTAATTCCTCTTTCCCCAAAGGAAAATTGTGTAATGGTAACAACTATCATGGACAGCAGAGTCAAGACTGCAGTTTATTCTCAGTGAGGCCAAGGATAGGAGATTGTTAATTGGCTCCAAAGGAAAGGGATGTTTTCCCTGCTGAGGCCTCCATACAGCACTGCCTGGACATTTTCTTCAAGTGTCACCACGTTGCTATCTTGCTATTTGCACATATGAGACAAACAAGGTTCATGCATGCTGTGGCAAGAGGTGGCAAAATCTCCAGTGTTCTATGATGTGAGAGTGATGGTTCCACTATTTCTTAGTGCCCCAACTAACCCACTATTGCCAAGGACAGGTCCCAAGACCAGCATCACCTGTGTTCTCTCTGTTAAGCTTTTTAATTATAGTAAGATTAGATTTTTGTATGCCTGAAGGATGATGAGGACAATATTTGTTTTTGCTGTAACCTCTTCAGAGAATGGGAAACGCTTCAGAGAGTGGACACGCAGAACTGTTCTCTGCTCTTCCCTTTTTAAATACTAGTACTTTGATTTAGATTATTTCTTGATACTTTGTAAATAAAAGGATTCTACTCAGTCTCCTCCAGAAATGCACATAATGCTGTAAATGCCTAATCTACAATCAACAAGCAGAACATTAAGCATACTCAACCTACAGACTTAGAGATATCACGTGCATGTGGATCATGTTTAAGTTAAATCTGTGGCACACTGGTGAATAAGTGTTGGGAAGCCCTGATTTGAGCTGTATAAAGATTGTTTCACAGTGAGTGAATCCTCAGGTGGCACAAGTTGCTGCTCTCCAAAGCCTGCAGTGATACTGCTCGGGTTATAACTCTGTTACATTCACAGTCCTCCCCACTGCACTGAGTCACCATCATGATTCAGAACAGCACTGGTAAAGCGCCCCAAAAATCTCCCCTGCCCACCTGCACAGCTGCCTCAAGTTGTGCAAGCTTTAATTATCTGTAAACAAGTATTATTTAGAACTGTTGAAAAATCACAAAAGGAATTGACTTCACTCTAAAAAAAAAAAAAGAAGGGTTTTCATACAGAACTTGGCACTTGCTCTTGTGTCATTTGAGGAGCTCCACTTCTAGTTCCAACTTAAAACCAAGAAAAGCAGAAGTGGAAATATTTTTTTTACTAGTTGATCAAGAATTTTCAGACCTTGACATGACTTCTGATTCGATCTATCTTGCCAAATTTGGGATGAAGGCTTAAACCTGTTTAAAAGTTTCCCAGGAATGAAAGAAATCACAGTGCAGTAGTTAGAGAAGAAAAAATTAAGTGAATGATCTGAATTATTTTTCAGATGTCATCCTGGGATAGTTGTGCACCCACAAAAAAGCTCTGAAAGTCTGTATCTCTGTTTCTAAATAGGTACACAGGAAATAATAGCTGCAATTATTCCTTGAATAATAAATGCAGTATGTTAAAAAGATTATTTAACACTGCTCTTTTAATTATTTAGTACTGCTCCTATTATTTAGTACTGCTCTGGAAGGCAATATAACAGTAGTCAAACAGCCAACAAAAGACAAGTTAAAGCTAAATTGCATCAAGTCCCAAATCCAGGTAAGCACTTAAACACATGCATAACTTCAAGCAATAAGTCTCTCACATACATAATGTTATGCATATGCTTAAGTGCTTAGCTGGACTGGAGCCTAGATTCATGAAGGCAGCAAGGACGGCAATGTTTAATTTTGCACCTTTGTCTAACATTCACTTTCTTACTCTTTGCATTCATAAATTTTCTTCATATTTACAGGAAAAAATGTTCTGTTTCAATACAGAACTTGTGAGTTTGTGCATGTGCTCATGCATGTGCATGTCTGTGTCTGGAGCCTATGAACCCTTTCTGAAATTCTCTCTGTCCTTCTGGACATAAATGCTTTCCTATTGGTCAGATCTTCCACATGCTACTGCATTTACTTGAATACCAAAACTTTTTATTAGAATTTTCCCACCAAAAAAGAGTACACTGGCATGAATCTCACCATTGCATTGGCAAGACACCAAACAACCCTACAGCTTTAGGAAAGCAAAAGGACACAGGTTTGTTAGTGTGATAATGTGTTTCCAGCAGGACTTAGAGTACTACTTGCACATATCATGGTGCTTAATGGAACTAATCACCCTTGAAGTCTCATTTGGATTCCCAGCAACCTGGGGGGGCACATGGAAATAACAGAGGGCTCTTGACCATGGAGGAGGACCAGGGAGTCATGGCAGCAGCCTGACACCATTACCACGAGGATGCAAATTTATAATATTCTTAAGGTGAGAGTTATATTTACATCTACTATACATAAGTGTGGCTTTTATCCAAACAAATACTGGATGTTACTTAAAATATATTTAAACAAAACTGGATTTTAAATTTTTTGTTTTACCAAAATATGAAATTATTATTTATGTGGTATTTTGTTTTGAGTTTTGTTTTGAGGGATAAATGTGAACATTCCAATAACGATGGAGGTGCCTCAAATGTCTTGGAGTTCCAGTTTAATTTCACTAGGGAACTAACTTCTTTAGTTCTAACCTCTTTAGAGGTATGCCCAAATTCCTCAGAAGGAGTCAGATAGCATCTCTCATAGTCAGGTAGTTTCTCTTCTTTCAATGCCCTCTGGAACCTTTGTGTGCCTAAATCATATCTACCACAGAAAGATGCCTTCATCTGAAAGCATCAGCCTTCATCTGAAAGCATCTGAGAAACTGATTTAATCTCTCTAAGTTATTCCATTTGCTGTTTAACTTTATTAGAAAAGTTTTACCTGTTTCCAAGTTGCATAAATGTAAATAATCATTACCTTATTTTTTTTTTCCTCTGACTTGAAAGTTTTGACAGTTAGTAAGCTGCACTTTCCCTGATGAAGATATGTAAATCACATCATTTTTTCATCAAAACACTCTGCACATGTTTTCAACTTTCTTTCATTGTCTCTTACCAAACAAGAAGAAAAACACTTTTCATTAAGGTTATTTTTCCCAATTCAAAAAAAATCAATTTTTTTTTTGTTGTGGGACAAACTAGGATCATATCAAGAAAAATACTTATATGCCTGTCTTATTTACAATTACTTACTGTTACATCAGTATAAACGACATATTTTAGTATGGGGTTGTCCAGAAATAGGTCAAAGTATAGGTCAACTTTATCAAATATTTCCAAACTATATTTCAGTTTCAAGTGTTCCTTCAGCAGCCACAGTGCTTTGTGACTCTGGGTCAGTTTAAGAGGTGCAGAGTAACTCTGAGACCTCACTGGACTCAGTAACTCCATTTCAAGTAACAAGTTACTTTAACCTTATCCAAAGTTTGTGTGATTCAGTATAGAGAAACTGGACCAAAATATTTAATGAAACAAGGTTTTTCATTGGATTTTGACGCTCCATGATTTGTTTTGGGTCATGACTGTAAAACTTAGTTGTCAAGTTTTCTGTTAATTCTTTTAGTATGGGTTAATTTTCTTTTTTAACTAAAGTTTTATTTTATTCTGATTTTCTTTTTCATTCCATTTATGATATTATTCTGTGCCTCTGTAAAACACCATTGAGAAAAATGAGGCCTATGTTAGATAATCAGTCTAAGATGAACCTGGAACAGAACTGTCATAATAAATATACTGCTGCCGACAGATCTTATTTGGGCTTCTTTGTCCTGAGGGCATGACAACAATAAGTCATGTTAACACTTGTAGACAATGTTCTCATTGAAATACACATATTTTAGCCAACTCCCACCCATGCTCTCTATGTAGATGTTGAGAAACAAGTATTTTTCATCACATCAAGTTTCTTCCCAAATGTCTGAAGTCCATGGGAATTTAGAAGTGGGAAAATGTAGAAAACAAGAATTAAGAACTGCCTCAGAGATACTGGAGAAGGCCAGATGGAAAAATATTAAAAGTTGTTATTTCTACTAAATAAGTTACCTGAGCAAATGGTTAGCACCCATATAACACCAGTAAATAATGACTTTTCTGCTGCTGGACCGCTCAAAAGTGCCTTGTTTTTCCTATGGAATTTCATATTTCTATGCCAAAGAAATAATAAATGTCACAGATAAGATATTATCACACCTGAACGGTGACAAGGGTGGCACTCCTAGAAATTGGTGCATAAACAAAAGCAAATTTGTACCTTCTGGAAGGTTAACAGGAAGCATTCCCATAAACCTTGAAAACATGATAGATGTTTGGCATTTTTTGTATGAACCATTTTGCTCATCAGTTACTTTGATAACAAAAAACACTGCCACAAAACAGTATCCACGTATTTCTATTGGAAGACAACATACGAAATTATTTAGAGTAAGTCAGCAGCAAAATGTAAGAATGTTTGTCTTTGCAGTCTGACTAACATTATAAAACAAACGGGAAAATGGATCATTGAAGAAGAAAAACACTTTTGGGCAAAATAAAGCTTTCTGTTTTTTCAGTGTCCGAGAAAAATGGCCTTGTTAATTTACTAATTTATTACTTCTAGCAGCTATAACCTTCAGCTCCTAGAAAACACAAAAATCTTAAAACCTTTTAATGTAATCCCAGCACAGCAGCATCTTTCTTTCTTGAGTTTTCAACTCATGGAACCTCTTTTAGGATTATTTTTACTGCTCTCTTAGAAACCTGGAAATATATCAGTCTAGAAAGACCTTAGACACAAAAATTTCCTAGTTTTATGTCTGTGAGAGTGAATGAAGTAACATTTTTAACTGTCTCCAAAAGATAATTTATGTGACTCCCTTCCAGAACCCTGAAAACTTCTCCTCCTCCACCACCCCCCTCTGAGAATGTCATGTTTATAAATCAGTGACCAAAAAATAAAAACAAAGCCTATTGTACTGGATTGCATAGCAGTTATTTAATTCATATTAAGTACTTTGCCTTAATATCCAAGGTAAGATTGAGAGCACTCATGAGTCTAGAGGTACTGTTTCACAGTGCTTTCTGGATTACCAAGCAGTGTATATGTATAAAAATGTTCCAGAACCTTTACAGAAATTCTATGTACTATTATTGTCTTCCCAATTATTTTTAGAACTTACTCCTGCTCCATCTTCATTTGGATCAATCCTCTTAACTGGCACCAGCAAATTTCATTGTTGTATTTGCAATTAAAATTTTGCATATCATTTGCTTTTATTTACAATTCTGAAAGTAGAATTCAACTTATGTAAAGGATCCTGTAAAGGAAGACAGAAACAGTGAAATGATAATATTTTGTAGTGCTATAGGTTTAACAGGGATATGTGATTTCCAGCAATCTATTCTCTGACTCAGGCAGTATTTTCCAGACTTAATTTCTTGTGTTAGAGATCTTTATGCAGTAAAAGTTGCGTGGATATTGTGAATCTAACCTTAGCATTATGACCAAAAATATCTCAAGCAGACAATCTGTAAAATATTACTAGTTAAAAAATGTTCTTCTGTCACAATTTTAAATCAAAAATCACATTTTGATATTTCTTCAATAGTTTCAAATTATTTTCACAGCTTAAAATATAAGGAAATCATATATCTTTTAAAAGTATTTAAAATATTATCCACTGAATTAATCAAACATATCCATATCCATACCAATACCCATTTCCATGCTCATATTTGCCCATGAAATTTTCTCTATTGCAAGTAAAAGTTGCTTTATATGTACATGCTGAATTTACATCTAGACAAAGCAACAGTTAACTCAGACTATAGAAGGAGTTTCAAAAGCCATTTCTCATATGGAAAACTAATGTAATTTAATGTATTTTAGTGGTATTTGACAGAAAATATTTCCTTTTGTATTTACTGATATTCATTTGGCTGAATTAGGATAGAAGCCAACAAGACATATCTTGTCATGGATGCTTTTATTTATCCATTAATTGGAATGGGATGAGAAGCAGCTGACAATTTCCTCAGTTTTGCATCCCAACTCATCTTATAATTTCTTTTTTCTCTGGGAATGAAATAATATCTCTCTGATGGATTTCTCATGTATTTTCCTTGAACAACTTGCCAACTACTTTACCCACTGCAGAGTCCAATTGAACTTCAGATATCACAAACGCATCATTCCCTAACTGATAAGCTGACCAGTGCATGCCCTACAACAGAAGAGGAATAAAAATTCCCTGTAACTTTTATTTAGCTCTGGCTTAAAAAAATGAAAGCATTTATTTTAATAATTTATATGTTGGGCCAACATCAGGAAGAGCTCCAACAATAATTGCTCTTTTTCACCCTTTTTATAAACAATAGAGTAGTGACACCTGTAGTAAAAGGGGATTCAGACATAGATGATGAGGTAGAAAAATTAAACAAAAAACATGAAATATTAAAAGAGTAATAAGATTAATAGTGATAAGTGATAAATATTTAAATGTGATTGATCTGCAGATGTATCTCCAAGGATTAATTTAACAATTTCAAAATTACCAAGTTGATTCAAAACCAACATCCATCCTTGACACATTTCAATACATATTATATTGGCCTATATAAACTCAAGCAAATCCTATTAAATACCAGAACACTGCAATTTTTAATATCTTTGATTCAAGTATAGGGCAAAAAAGCAACAAAAATCATCACTAGTAGTATTGCAGAGATGTTCAGCTTACAGATAGTGACATGAAAAATTACAGTTAACTCATCACTGAACAAAAAATGTCTTGAATACAAATCATAATCTGTTTCGGCTTTACATGTCAATGCATTATCATTAAAATATTTAAATTTGTGTCTATGTTTGACATGTATATATGTGTGTATGAATGTATATAGTGCAGACATGACTTGTAAAATTATTTCAAGATTTCAGTAATATTTTGCATTGCAAATGTATTCTTGGGAAAATAGACTAATTCCTTCCTTCTTTAGTAAGTTTCAATAGATACCACTGAGCAATGGAACAAAAGCATTTAGGAAAAATTGTCCTCAGACTTTCCTTGTATTCCATGGGAATTGTATAATCATAGCAAAAAGTTGGCTCCTATCTAAGGTCTCATTGAAGAAAAGGGTGGTGTGAGAAGGCAGGGTGAGGCTGGTATTGCGGCAGAATTGAATTTCTTCTCCCTGGGCGGTTGTTCAAGGCATTTTTTCACCTGCTGCTGCAAAAAAAACCACAACTTGTTTAAAGAATGTGATTTGTTGAAAAGATGCAGACCTCAGAGATGATATCTGAGCAACTGTCATGTGCCTTCAAGAGCATTACTATCAACAAAGATTTGTTTTAGAGACATGATAAAGGTGGAGTTCACTGCAGCTTTTAGATTAAAATGGTCAGAAGATTGCTATGGCAGTGACTAGGGCAACAAAAACAACAAGGAACCAGCCAATACAGCATATATGTATATTATACATACCATGTCCTTCACATTAGCTGATATGGCATAGCTTCAACTTCCCTAACAGTTTTTCCATTTGGCCCATGGAAACTTAGTCAACATTAATTTCAGATGGAGTCAACGCCCATTTCTAGGGTTCAATTCAACTGCCAGAAGCAACCTACTGGAAAAGGAGATTTACAATATGTCCAAACTGCATAATATTTCTGCAAACAAAAGCTAATGTCTTTAAATAAAGGTTCTTTAAGTATTTCAAATTTTTTTGTATGATTTTTAGTTCAGCAGGTGCCCAAAATGTTAACATTTTGTCATGAAAAATAAACAAAACAAGAAACCCACTTAAGTTCTGAAATATCTCTTTTCTCCATTCATATGTTTATTCTTTTCTTTCATGATTTATCTATTTTTCGTGAAAAAAATCAAAACTATGTATACATTCAGAAAAGGAATCCTAGTGAGTGTCATACATAATTAACCTCTTTATCTGGCGTTTAAAAGACATCACAACATTTGACTACCAACTGATTGTGTTACTTGACACAATCTGTTCTTTAGAGTTCTAGACCACACTTCCCTAATTTATCTTTATCCAGTTCTAAGGAATCATTCTACTATCCATGATTTTGGTAGAAAATAATGCTTTCTACTTAGCGCCATTCAGAATGACTGATTATTTTTGAACATTTATCAGAAGCCAATAAAAGGAAAGAATAAATCACACATAAGTTTTTAATGTTCAATTAAGTAAAACAAAGGGTGGGAAAAGTTAGAGGATGTGGAGTCACTGAGGATCAGCATCTTTCAAGAGCTTTTAATTTTGCTATATTGGTGTGTTGGCTCATACATTTTTACCATAATGGAAGTCTCTTACCTGGTCTTGGGAATACCTACAAGGGAAGGTTTGTGACATTTATCTATTGCATTTTGTGTTGACACTGGCTTTCCACCAACAAAGTATCTTGCTATGAGAGAGTCAGGATTCCCAAACTTGTTGAATTTTGTTTACTGAAACTGTAAAGTTCAAAGCCAGAGTTCAAAGCTGTACTGCATTTCAGTAAGAAATACAAATGTTTTCAGGCAGCTAACCTGGGTTTTTCATAGAAATTAATAAGTCTGTAATTTGGAAACACTGCTTGCTTTCATCTTTCTCCCACTAAAAATGTAACTTTAAATATTTGTGGAAATGGGTCACTGGCTGAAATGTAATAGTTTTGCCAAAGGTAGAAGTCAAACAAGGAAGACACATTAAGTGTAAATTCTTGGGAACTGGCAGAATTAACTAGAATTCTGTTTAACAACTCAATTCTGAAATTATTAATGACTTGTCCTTGCCAACCTAAAAATAAGAGAAAGAAATAGGATTTTAGCTATGGATTTCTTCAAAAGTCACATATCTTATTAACTTTAATACATTTTCAGCATAATCAGTCATAATACAATGGAAACTTCACTGAACATAAAATAATCCATAAGGTGTTATAGGGATTTCATTTCTTGAGAGAGAAAATTCCTAAGGAGGCTGGTCTTTCAAGTTAACTGTTCCATAAGGATGAAATCATCAATTTAGAATATGGACAGAAATCAAAGAATGTCTTATTTTACAGACACAGTAATTTGGCATTAACCCATATTCCAACTGAAGTTGACAGTAGACTGCTACTGACATTAGCAAGAGCCTAATTCATCTCCTAATTGTCCCTACAGAACAATGCACCTGGGCAGGGAGCATCACCTTGTATTTTCCATAGACTGAGATCCTTTGACTTTGAGAAACAGCTGCATAAATAATGCCAGATCCATGTGCTGTATTGGAAACTTCCTTAAAAAAATTTGTGACTCGTTTAGCAAAGGCTAGACTAGCAGCCTAGATTTTCAGAAGCTTCTTACTGTTTTTTTCAGCAATCTCATTTTTTCAAGAGAGTATCTGTGAGTAATTTTGCAGCTATAATGTTACTTCAGTACTGTCTATAGGTTCAGCTGGGAGTGCATGTTTGTCCCTCCATTTGTAAGAAGCCAAGTATATCCCAGTCCAAAAATGTATATTAATCTGAACTATGCAGGTGTGTTTTCATATGGAAATTCGTTGTGTTTGTAGATTCATCTGAAATAATTTTAGGCACACAAAATCATAGAACAGTTTTGGTTGGAAGGGACTTACAAGGGTGCTTCCTCCCATGAGCAGGGGCATCCTCAACTAGATGAGGTTCAGAAACCTGTCCAGCCTGACTGTGAATGTTTCCAGGGATGGGGCATTTACCACGTTTCTGGACAACCTTATCCAATGTTTTATTACCTTAATTGTAAAAAATATGCTCCTTATACCTAGTCTGCAACTATCCTCATTTAGTTTAAAAACACTCCTTTGTCATTGCAACAGGCCCTAGTTATGTTTTCCCCATCTTTGTTCTAAATATCCTTTTAGTACTGGAAGGTTGCAATAAGGTCTTGGAGACTTGTCCTTCAGATTTAACACATCTGTTTCCCATAGAAGAGTTCCATCCCTCCAATCATCTTTGTGGACCTCATCTGGACCCACCCCAACAGTTCCATGTCATTTCTGTGCTGAGCACCCCAGAGCAGGATGCACTCCATGTTGGATCTCACCAGAGCAGAGGGACAGAACCACTTCTCCCATTCTGCTGCAACACTGCTTTGGCTGAAGCCCAGGATAAAATTGGCTTTCTGGGTTTCAAGTGCCCATTAACAGCTCACATGCAGTTTTTAATCACCAGCACCAGCTTTTTAGTCTCCAGCATCCTCAAGTCATTCTTGTCAGGACTTCCCCCGATCTCTTCATCCTCCATCTGGTATTGATTCCAGGTGTTGCCCTGCTCCAGTTGTCAGACCTTGCACGTGGCCTTGTTGAACCACTTCACAGTGTGAAATCACCATAGTATATTCTAAAAATCTATAATCAGAAGTTAAAAGAAGAATAACTTTGAATATATATTGCACTAATGTTTTCCCTAAAGTTTGTAAATATTATTGTATTCTTTGGCTGTGTGCTAATTTCTAATATTTTTTTGATTCACAGTTCCAGTCTGCAAAATTTCAACACTGTTGCTTGAAATTTAGACTGCAATTTAAAAAAATTTGTCTTTCAACAACAGATTATTATCCAAGCCAATAAAGAACCTTAAATACTTCCTTAACTCAAAAATTGTTTTGTTAAAGAATTAACTCAGTGTGAGAAAACAGAATTATGTTTTTTGACCTGAGAGTGCAAATGTCACCAGAATGTTTAGACATTCTTCTCCAAAAGTTATCTCAGAGAAAAAAAATCACAATTGAAATTCACTACTCTTCCAAGGATTTAGAAAGTATTTATTTCATTGCACCTTCTCTGTGATACTATATGTAATTCCTCGTAAAATGAATATTTTAGGATATTTTGGAATAATTCTTTCTAAAATTTCCTTTTATTATAGTTTTTAATGAAGTCTGGGCTTTTTACTCATTCCCTATTTCAGCAATGTTCAATACAGACAGACTGACAATGAAACATTTTTATTGTTTTAAAATAATGGTACCACTGCACAAAAAATTTTTGACACCACGTAGTTTGAAACTGGCAAGCCAGAATGGGTCCCATTTTACAGTCATCATTTCTTCTTGGTAACAATGAAAGACCATAATCTTAAGGTGCTTTGAAGGAAAAACCTGGTGACCAAAAGAATAAACAAGATTCAGCTTTTTGTAAAACAATTTTATTGACATATCATATGCAGTTAACAAGTAAAACTGAGATCTAACAATAATGGCAAAATTAGGATAACGATCCAGAAAACTTTTTCTCATAGAATTATTTCCTATTTATCAAGTAATCTCTTAGAAGTGAGAACTAGTTGAAAACCAGTTGTAAGAGAAGCTAGAAGAAATGTAGCTTTGTAATTTCTCAGAAAACAAAAACTGTCATTTTTATTCCTTATCAACTACTTTATATATAATAGATATACTTTGGGTTAAGAAATCCATCAAATCCAATGGATTTTATCTTTCTGTCACTTCCCTTTTGTCTTCTTCTTTCTATTTTATGAACAGAAATCAAATGGAGAAAATGAAAAATAACTATTTTTTTCTTCATTTTATACTTCAGGGCATCTATAAAATTATTTGACATTGTATTGGTATTGGAAATATAAAAATCTTTATGTAAGGTTTTTATTTTTTCCTAAAAAGGAAAGTTTACTTTTCAGCCTGATAGTTCATAAAATCTTATACAAAGATTTACACAGAATCAAGTTCTAAGCTTATTTTAAAGAAGAAAAATTCAAGCAATTGAGGGCAGTCTTCCAGTTTAAGGTAATTTCTTATGCTGTGGTTCATCAAGAGCAGTAGTCTAAGAAAATAACCAATACACCCTTTCTTACATGAACAAGACTCGGCAAGTTACAAATACAGACTTCTTCAATGCTGTGGTTTTTATTATGCAGCATAACCTTTTAAGAGCAGAAACGCTCCCCTTTGCTAGCCCTTAAGTGGTGCAAAGAGTCTCAGCTAGGGGCAGCCCAACTGAGCGTGGCTCCTTTCACTGCTCGCCAGCTCACAGGGGGCAGCACGACTTGGCTACCGTGCATTTGACAGAGCTTGCCTGCTGGTGATGCCTTGAGAAGGCTGACCTAGAACAGAGACTAGACGGAGATAAAGAATTAAGTAGATATTTATTAGGAGACCTCAATAGATCCACCTTGGGCAGTGCAAGAACCCAGCCAGGGCTACACCCAAGATGAACCCAAAATGGTCACAAAGTGTACAACTAGTCACAGGGTCTCACACTTTTATAAATTTTGGTCCATTAGCATATTGGAATTAATTGTCCAGTTACAGCTTTAGCCTATGAAGTCCTATCCTTCTTGTTTTTCTCTCTTCAGTCCACCATTGTTTATGCTCTTGGGCCTGAGATCAGGATTGATTGTCCTTGGTCACCAGCTAGAGAAGGATTTATTTTGTCTACCCAATCTGTAAAGAGAGCTTATGCTCCCTTTATATGAAACTCAGACGTACACACTAAAGCAGTACAGAATCTGAAAAATACAAAAGCTAAAACCTGGCGTATCACTGGGGACCCTGTGGCCTGGTCCTACTTGGCACTTCTAAACAGCCTTGTCCATCCGTTCCGGGGGTCACATTGTGAGGAGATGCCCAGTACCTGAATACCACACTTGTACCCTTTGCAAGCACGTCCTCATCCTGACTCACCACATGCTGTCACCTTTACCCTGGGGGTTCTGGGACACTATGGGACACTGTAGGTCACATTTCCAGGATTTTACACTGTTGCAAGCAGAAAATTGGGAATCTAAATTGGCCTCAGGCACAATATGTAACTGGGTAAAAGAACAGAAGATTTTTTATTTAACCCTGATTCAAATGATAAAATACGGCTTTTCTAAGGACACAAAGTCCAATGCAGCCCACAGAAGGTCACAGACACTTTCATTTGGTTGCACCACATTTAAGGAGAGAGTCCTATAGGCATCTGCTCTCTCAATCACGTTTTCTGCTCACACACCTTAGCAACTGAACATGTCGCACAGACCTCTTGGTCAGCAAGTAAAGGAAATTTCCTGAAGCAAAGAAAATTGCTTTTATATGGAGAAATTAAGTGATTTTATGAAAAATTTTCTCCCTAATTTATACTCCATAAAGCATAATAAATTCTTTATTCACTAACCCATTGCACTCACTCAGAGTATCACAGAATAATTTGGCTTTAAATTACTTTTTAGAGATTTCTTTTCAACCCTCTGCTACAGATTTTAATGAAGTTATATCAGGTTGATAAATACTTAAAATCTTTAAGATAATTTGGAGATTTCTCAGCCTGTTTCAGATTTGAACTACTCTCACTATGGAAAATGTCTTCTTTACGTAATTTCTCTTTCTATAGCCTGGGACTGCTGCCCCTTATCCTTTCAACACATACCTTTGTGAGGAGTCTGGCTCAGTCTTGTTTAACATTTTTCTTTAGCTGGGATCATCACACAACATCACAGCTTGTCTGTTCATCCTACCACCCTGGTTTCTAACTCTGGCGCAGAAATACCAAAGGGAACATGCTCTAATTCTTCACATTGTTTTCACTCCTCAGAATCACAGTCATTTGCTTCTTGTTGTTTTTTCATACTTATCTCTTACATCATTGATTACTTGGGTCTGTCTCGTTTCAATTCCAACATACAGTACCAATGAAAACAGGGGGAAATTCAGGCTAACATAAAGTCAGTTAAAAGACTGTCTTTCTACTAGTTTCTCATCTTGTAATAGTTTTGATACATGATTCACTGAAGAGATAAATTCTGTTAATAATGTAAATAAAATTAATCACTCAAAGTAATACATTAAAAAGATTTTGTTAAGGGTGTGAAGAAACTTTAAAAAAAACAATAAAACCAAAGTTAATTAGAAAAAGAGAAAATGTTATGCATTCACAAATTCAAAGTTTACGTTCTTTCTTTCTTCATTCCCTTCTAAAGTTAAATAAATAAATAAAGTTAAATAAATATTAGTTTAAAAAGACATTAGTTTAAAAAGATCGGCATTTAAACCAATACAGCACAAATGAAAATTTTATGGTCCTCTATGCTCCTAGTGTGGATGTGTGTTAATACACTATTGTTCAGTTAATAAACATTAAGTACTGTCAAATGTTTCTATTTCATCTCAGAGTTATTTACAGTTTGGATGACATTCTGATACAAAACTGTTTACAGAAGAGCATTGAGCCAAGTCTTTGCTAGTTTTGTAATTCCTCAAAATGACATTTTCAACTAATAAAAATATAATGTTTATCAGATACTTTACAAATGGATTTTTCATCTGCAGTTCTGGCAAAGGATCTTTTGAACTTTACAAATCTGTTGCCTTGTTAATCCAAAAACTGAAGAGGAATAGACCTGCTACCTGTCTATATAGCAGGCATCTCTGTCTGTATATCTAAAACTCCCCCAAAAAGTAGGCACACCTTTCATTCAAATATTCTAGGTTAAAGTGGGCTTGTATCTAATTAAAAGCTAAATTGGAAGGAGAGACATTTCAGTACTAGTCTTTGTCTTTTCTCCTTAGTCTGGCAGGAGTTTGGAGAACATACACTCACTTGCAGAAGAAAAACCCCACCTTTGAGCTCCTGCTTGCAGCTATGGTTTTATCCAAGTATGCACTGTCAATTATTTTCTTCTCCTTGAGAGTTGCTGACAAAGCATAAGCCATATTTAACTCAGGATTGTGGGTCCACATTGTCTTTGTCTAGCTTTATGCCATCCTGTCCTTGAGCCAACCATCTCAATTTGGTATGTGGAGAACAAGCAAAAATAAATTGTACCATCTACAATTTTAAAAAGCCTTTCACTATCTCACCAAACAAAGGTCTTCCTGACTTCTTAACCAAAGTCTCTTTAAAGTGAGAAAAGGTTTTTCACTTTCACCTCTTTGCTTAAGGCTGCACAGCTCTATTGAATAAGGGTTTGCTATTTCCCCTCACACTTTTCACTTCATCTGTCTTTCTTTATCCAGTGTCATATGACTGTTTTCCCTCCAGTCTCTAGCTCCATCCCAGTGTGCATCCTTTATTCCTAATCTTGCACCAAGCTGCCATCTGGACGGTCTCAGCCCTTTCCACTGTGCTTCCTCGGAATGTCAGTGAGAACTTTTGTTCTTTGAGTTCCCCAACACCAGAGCATGAGGTGTGCTCAGGCCACTGCAAGCATAGCTAGTGCTCCCCTACTTGCAGCAGGAGGCAGAAAGCACGAGGGCCTGTTTTCTAGCTAAGTTTCTTTCTTCTCTCTCTCTCTTTCCCTCTCTCTCTCTTTTTCTGTCTTTCACTCATCAGAAAGCCAGCAGATTCTTCTCCCCAGAGGTGAAAATCCAAAATCTGAAAAGAATCCTCCTGAGCAGTTGTGACTTATGTACAGCACTGGTTCCAGATGCCAGCCCAGGATACTACTAGGATTTATGAAGGGTCTGGAGGTGCCACAAAAGGCAGTATTATCCACTGGATGCTCTGGCTAACAGACAAAGAGAAAGATTGTTATGGATCTGTGACCTATAAAACTTACTAAGAGTTACCTAAACTGGATGATATTATTTACATGACCACAGTATCCTTCAGTCATTTTACATGGGCCAGTGTGCTGGATGTTGTACAAGCACAAATCCAGAAGGCAAACCCTGCTTTAAGGACTTTCCCACAAGGAAACCCATGGAAGAAGAGGGCCACTTATAAACTCCATACAATAAAGAGACAAGGAGTGGATATACCTCAGCATGGTACACCAGTACTCTCCTCTGCTTACCTGCTGTCACCTCTGGGAGGAGACGTAGCAGAGAATGGTTTGGTCCTCAAGCAACTCCAGCCATGATTTGTAATGGGAGGAAATATTTTCTTTCCTTCTTCCCTGTGGCATGTGTTTATGCTGTGCCAGCTGGTGTTAATTTAAAAGCTGAAACACCCAAATACCCTAATAAACCTGACCCTTTCCCTTTTACAGTTAGTGATTATAGCTGTTCCATTTTGCTTAGCGGTACACACTGGATGCACTTGGACTCCTGTCCAAGCACGAGCCGCACACACGCACTTGGATGCAGCACACACCCAGACCCAGCACAGCCCAAGTGCTTTTGTCCACTTTTAATTCAGCAAGGGAGAGTCAGGGAGTCATAGACACACACCAGCCCCCAGTAGCACCTGCTCTAAGGCATGAAATCCAGCTGGAGGGAAGAACAGCAATGCCACCAAATTTGTCTCCTGTTGTTCTTTCATGCAACAGCAACAAAAACACAACTGTAAAATAAAAGTTTTTTTATAAATCTCAAATTTTGTTTAGAAATAATGCTCCAACTAGATTGATTCTGTTATACACATTTAAACAAGTTTAATATTCTAATTGTATATGCAATCCTTTAACACTAGACATTGCATATGAAATTAGATGCAAAAGAGGTGAACACCAAAAAATGAAAAACCTAAGGAGAAGAAATACAAAATGGAGTTCACGTTACTTTTTCATTCTCCATTTCTTTTTATCTTTTTATATGACAATTTTTAAACACTTAACTAACTTGTCTGTTGAACATATTTATGCTTTTGGAAATTTATTCCACATGCTCAACATAATATCCTTTAAAATCTTTGTGTGGACTCTCTGCTTGTTTTCAATTTCATCCTTTTTAAATTATACTCTTTTTCTTCCTTGATGGGATTAAGTTCATCCTATCCGCTTTCAGAATAATATGACCTATATTTCTTTTCTTTTCTTTTTTTTTCATTTCATGACCCTCTCTTCTCCATTGCAATATATTCTTTGTAATATATTTTCTTGCATACTAGGTTTCTCTCTCTTCCCTCAAGTTTAAAAGGAAAGTTAGTGCCATTCTGCTCAATTTATCTTTTTGAAAATTCAAAGGCACATGAAAAAGCATTAGTGTTTGCAGCAGTCCCTTCCCTTCCACTTCAGTGTGCTCATAGGCACAGTGCTGGCAGACCTTCCCGGCAAGAGGTGGTTTGTGCCCAGACAAGGCAAGATCACACCTCTCTGTATTCAAGCAGCTAGAGTTGCTTGTAATCCTGCTGACTGAAAAAGAAAAAATGTGCTATAATGACACCCACAAAGGGAATCTCTGACACAAGTGAGTCCACTTTTTCCAGGAGGCATCTGGCATTTCGTATCTTCCTCAGCCAGTTTTCCCCATCTACTTTGACTTAGTACGTTCCTGCAACAAGAAAACTTGCAGGATGGAGTGAGTCAAGGTCAAATTTGTACATATGATATTTGCATGCTTACTTTTTCTCTTCAGTCTTCAGGACTATTTTTATTTTTGACAATGTAAAATACCACCAAACTCAGATGATGCTGCCTGTGCTCTTAATGTCTGTAATTCTTTTTTTCACTTTCTACTTTTGGCACCTTTTCCAGAAGTCACATTGAGATGTCATTCACAATTTCAGAAGAGAATAGCAGACAAGTCATGCTTATTGATGCTAATAAAAGAGACTGGGTCAGTCAAAGACAGGTCTGACACTCAGATGAGAAACTGGATTATTGTGAGCCTGAAGAAAAATACTATGCCAGTATCTAAAATACTCCATGATTTCTTCTGGAAGAGCCAGTCATTCATGAGCTTCAAAAGTTACAACCTAGTCATACAATCCTGGATAAAAAACTCCAACTGGATAGGTATTTCTCAGATGCACTTAAAAAAAACAGGTCAGAGAAGCAGTGAAAATGTAAGGCAAAGTTCATTTAAGTTCAGTAGGACTTGTACCAACTAGGATTTCTCTACTTCTAATAAGCATCTAAACTCTCACCTTCAGCTGTCTTTTAAATAAGTATCTATTCCTCTGCTGTAGAAAAATTCCACTGAAGATCATCAGATGCCAGCTAACTACTCACTCTTGCTCCAAGTTAATTGAGCAACTGATAGCTGCAAATTACATTGAAACGGATAAAATTCTGGCATACAAATGTTTTGTTACTCAGCTCAAGCATGCCAAAATTTTACCAGTAATCTCAATTCAGTTCCCAGCAGAACAAGAAAAATGTTTATTACGACCTATCAGGGCAGATTGGATGTGACACTCCAGCTGGCACAATTGTCAAGTATTATAGAATCATAGAATCATAGAATGGTTTGAGTTGGAACAGACTTTAAAGATTACCCAGTTTCAACCCCACAGGCACACACCTTTCCCTAGACCAGCTAGCTCAAAGCTCCATCCAGCCTGGCCTTGCATTCAGAAACACACTTGTGCCAGAGATGATTGACTGCCATGAACACAACCAAAGCTATTCATGCCCTGTCAAAATGAGGTCCATGTCAGGGGCAAAATGCATCCCTCACCTAAGAATACTTTAAAAATTTTTAGAACACCCAGGAGAAAAAAAAATAATAATAATAATAAGGCTATATATGTATAATGATCAGTCTAAAGGAATTTTTGTTTCCCTGGCTTCCAATATCAGAATTGAAATAACTGGTGAAAGAGTAACAAAATCAATACCTCTGCAGTTCTACCACCACCTGTTATAAAACTATACTACTGAACTAAATTCAGCCTTCTGAATGGCAAGTTAAAAAACGTGCCACTTGAGGAGTCACATCAAATCTTCCAAAGCATAAATGAAATCCCAGGTAAGAGGTGAATAGTACTTCTTATATTATATATTTATACAGATATTTTTCTTACAGAAAAATTGTGAAGGTTCATTCCTGTCATTCATGCAGTATCCTTTGCTACTTCTAAAGGTGAGTTCTACAAATTAAATAAATCTCGATTCACAGATTTCTTTGGATACCATGGAATCATTAAGTCTGAAAAAGATCCTGGAATCACCAAGTCCAACTATTGAAACCATCCTGTCTTTGTTATCCCAAAAAGTAAAACTCATTTCTCAATATCAGTGTGATTTCAAAAGTTTTGTGGTTGTGTATGAGGATGAATAAAGAAATAGAGCAATCTGATCCAGTTATTATCAATATCTTTATATTTATATATACATATATGTAAAATAAATTAAAAATAAAATGTGTGTTTTTACTAGATATGGCTAAAACAAGACCCCAGTGAAAGCAATTTAATGAACTTGGAAAATCTAGAAGTATGTGAAACTAATTACCTAAACTTATTTCATCTAAATAGCTGAAAATTTTGTCCAGACTATGCATTTCTTCAAAATTTGTAAAATTAGCTTATTTGCATAAGAAGACATTGACATAATGGCAACAGATTTAGAAACATTTCACTAGGGAATTTAAAGACCAAATAATGTCTAAATGAAATCCATCTTGTTCCAAAATGAAAAAAAAAAAAGGATTCTGTTCACTAATGTATTAATGTTAAAGATGGACTAGAATGGCTTGTGAGGAAAAAGAACTCGTCTAGAGCAATCGTGACTAACATCACCTACACAACACAGGCAGCACCCAATAGAGGCATAGCAGCAGGACACAATGAGTTGCAGAGCTCTGCTAAGTCCACTCAGGAAAAATACAGCAGTACATTTTCTTCTGGAATGAAAGATTGAATCTTTTTTGTTTTCACTACATTTTTTCATTTTGAGGTTGTTACCTGGGCTGTTGATGGGGTGGGTATATGAGTCTTTCCTGCCCATATTCTTACTTGCTGGAGGAAATGGGGCCAGAGGAGAATCTGTGGGTCAAAAGGGATCATAGGACTCAATGTCAATGAAATCAAAAATTCTTCTTTTTGAAGAATAACATTAGGAGGAAGAATGTGTCTTTGTTATTGCTGAAGTGTTACCTCCCTGCTGAGAGCCTGGTGCTTCTTCATGCTCCCATATTTCATCTGTGCTTGCTTCTTCCTGCTCAATTAGGGTTTTTTTTTTTTTTTTTTTTTTGGCAAGTGAACGTGCCTTTGCATATCTTCTGAACAAAATAAGTGGTGAATTTTTTTTTCCAAAGTCAATGGCCATGGCATCCAGCAGACAGAGATTCACACAACCTGCTGGGAAGTGCCATTCTGAGTCAGACAGCCTTTCATGTCTGCAGATGCTAGATCCTGGGAGGACATTTTAGTATCAAACTAGAACCCAGCTGGCACAGCTACATGGCTTAGAGGTTGGCTCAGTTCTCAGCCTGAGCTTGATGTGTATTGTACCACTCTGAGAAATTCTCTGACAATACCAGACAACTTACAAACTTGTCATAAGTGTCTCATAAAAGCAGAGGAAGACTTAACTCACAACATTTTAAAAGGAAGGGCACACTGAGACAGCACTTTCCCAAGAAGAACATGCTGGAGACAGTGGCATATGTTCAGTCTGCATACACAAATTTTTCTCCTGATTTACACAAGGCACACTGCGGCTAAATGGCACACTGTCATCCAGCTGTGATCCACTTTGATAAACAACATTTTCTGAACTACTTTTTCTGTTATAAAATCACAGTGTCTAAATTATAACTAGAAATATTTGAAGTACATTATACAAAAATGCAGCTATTATTAAAAAAAAAAATAATTTATGACCCTAACCTTTCAATTACAAGGCGCTTAGGACCTCTCTCTGTCTGTGTTTGAGTATAAGAGGGCATCCACATTTATGTGTCTAGGAGGTGAATTGTTGAAAATGGGTGTTACTCTAAGAATTTATAATTATGACCAGCATAATTTATAATTCTGAGCATCATAATAGAAAAGGGAGATACTGTTGATTTTCTTGATGCAAAGAATACTTACATTGCCAAAATGTGTTGCTTCTACAATTATTAAAATATATAGTTGCAAAGTCACATTTTTTACAATGTTTTAAAAAAATTAAATAAAATCCAGATGAACCAAGGATAAGCCCAGTGAAAACTGAGGCAAAAAGAAATCAACTTGGTGCAATTTCCAAAAGCTCCAAGATCAAAGGAATGGAAAAATAAGTACATAAAGGAGATACTGAACTACTAATTCACCCACTTTTTCCTAATCTTTCTGTCAGCTCAGCATTTGAATTGGACAGAGGTATTAGTATTAACTCAGTGTTTATACTGGATTAGAACATTCCTGACTTTTGCAGAGTCCAAGGTAAATATTTCAAACAGGCGC
Source organism: Onychostruthus taczanowskii (assembly GCF_017590055.1). NCBI lineage: Eukaryota > Metazoa > Chordata > Aves > Passeriformes > Passeridae > Onychostruthus > Onychostruthus taczanowskii. Next base: position 375,199 of record NW_024497741.1, read on the forward strand.
CTATCAGAATAAATTTTCTTGATGGCATTGCTTTTTGCACTTCTTTTCCTGCTAACCAAAATGCATATGATTACCTAATCCACTCAGAAAGGAAGAAAAACTACATACTTTAAAATCTGTAAAATCTGCAGCAAGCTAACTGTTACCTTTTTTGAGGTTATGTTAGCCTAATTTCCTGTGCCTGTATGGTAGTGTAATTCAGAAGAAACTTTAGGTTTAATTCACTGAGCATGAGTAAGGTTTGGACCTTTCTATTTTGTTTGATTGCACCTGTTAGAGTGAATTGCACTGTCATAAATTAATTTCATATGATTACATTTTTGCATAGAGTAATGAAGAGGACCAAACACATGTGCTAAACACATCTTAATGCTGGACTGACCAGCATTAAGGTTGACTTTCAGTGTTCTACATAACAATGTGCAAAACCTAGTGGAAATATTTCCTGAAAAAATGTAGAAGTCTGATGTCCATTAGTCTAACTGTTGTTTGTTATCAATATTGAGGGAATGACCTCATGGAGGGTTGTTGCAGGACAGCAGACTCATTCTGGTGTCCAGGAACAAAGCTTTATATCTTATCTGAAACACTGTGTTGTCCTCCTTTTCCATAGCATACGGGATATTTGGCAGGAGCACTTTTTTGCTAGAGTCCCAGAGAGCCAGCATTTAAAGGAATTCACAAAACTGCAGTTTATCTTCTTACCCAGAGCCTCTGAGAGAGTGAAAAATGTTGTTTGGAAATGTTTCATGAAATAAAGGCAAGAATATTTCAGGATCACTAAGTCCACAAGTCATAGACTGTATGATGTAATGCAGTTGTAATTTAGACTGGCACTGGTATCTGGAAAGTCTTCTCTTTGTATTGACAGAAGGGGAAAATAGTTTCCAGAAAAATCTGAGGGTTTTTTTTTAGTTTTTGGTTTTGTTTTGTTGTTGTTGTTGTTGCTCTTGCTGTTGCTGTTGCCAGTAAGTAGTCTGGAATATACTGCACTCACAAGAGTCAGGAAATCCAATTCTTTTACTATAGTGTATAGCTACCAGATGTGGGATCCTTCAAAGTCCAGTAGATAGAGCCTGCTGTCTTCACATCAGGGGAGATCTCAAAAGCCCCTAGATAACCCAGGGGTTTTTATTATTGAAAATGCAAAGGGGGGGAGAACAGATACAATAGTCCATGATCTCAGCAGTGGGCAAAAGCCATGGTGTTTTCGATCCAGTGGTCACTTGCAAACTTGCTCTGGTCACCTAGCCTTCCCCACACACACCTTCTCCCGCCCCTGCGGTAGGGATTTCAGTCTCAGTCTTTGGGGAAGAAGGGGAAGCTTTTCCATATAGGGGTCGCATGTCTCAGTCCTTGATGGGAGAACCTTCTGCCGTCTCAGTCCATCTGTCACGGTTGTTGATGCACGGTAAAACAAGGGTCTTGTTTGTGGGGACCACAAAAAGGTAAAGTCCAGCCAAGTTGGGAGGTGGGGAAAATTGCAGGACCAGTGCTGCGAAGCGATGCAGGCAAAGGAGGGCACAGTACCCCTTCTCGGGTGCAGTGTTCCATGGGGTGAGCAAACACACCTGTAGACAATAGTTTGGCTTGGTGGACCAGTCAGACCCAGATTTTCAGAACAGGATCTTCTCCTTTCCCTGGTGGTCTCAACTATCATGACGATTGAGAGGCAAAGAATGAGGGAACTTTCAGACAGACACTCACAACTGTGCACATCTAATGCTTAATATCTGGAAAGCAAACAAGGACAACGGGAAATGCATTTCTAATTTTTTTTTCTGGGAAATTTTTAGCCAATGTGATGTTTATAGGGGAGGAATAAAAACATCTCACAATTTTCTGCAATTTACATTTACTAAGATCTTCTCATACACCATAAGGTATTATGTATGTTCTCAAATATTATATCATAAGCATTTAAATTTTTAAAAAATTACAGCCATCATTGTATATAATTTGGTCCTTATTTATAGAATCACAAGGTTTGAAGAGACCTTCAAGATCATCAAGTTCAACCCGTGCCCTAACACCTCAATTAAACCATGGCACCAAGTGTCACATCCCATCTTTTTAAACACATTCAGGGATGGTGACTCCACCACCTCCCCGGGCAGACCATTCCAGTACTTTATCAACATTTCTGTAAAAAACATTTTCTTAATATCCAACCTATATTTCTCTTGGCACAGCTTAAGACTGTGTCCTCTGGTTCTGTCAGTTGCTGGCTGGTGAAAGAAACCAACCCAGACCTGACTACAGACACCTTTCAGGAAATTGTAGAGAGCGATAAGGTCACTTCTGAGTGTCCTTTTCTCCAGGCTAAACAAGACCAGCTCCCTCAGCCGTTCCTCATAGGGCTTCAAGCCCCTCACCAGCCTCGTTGCCCTCTTCTGGACACGCTTAAGTGTCTCAACATCCTTCTAAACTGAGGGGCCCAGAACTGGACACAGTATACTCAAGAACCCTAACCCTAACCAGGGCTGAGTACAGGGGGAGAATGATGTCCCTGCACCTGCTGGCCACACTATTCCTGGTACAGGCCAGGATGCCATTGGCCTACTTGGCCACCAGGTCACATTGTTGGCTCATGTTCAGCTGGCTGTCGACCAGTACCTCCAGGTCCCTTTCTGCCTGGGCACTGTCCAGCCACACTGTCCCCAGCCTATAACACTGTAGGAGTTTATTGTGGCCAAAATACAGGACTTGGCACTTGGACTTATTAAACTTCATCCTGTTAGACTCTGCCCATCTATATGAGTATATGTAAAAAGAATATATGTAGCTATTGCACTCAGTTTATTCATTACTCTTGCGATGCTGTTCTGAGGCCTCATTTATTACACAGTGGGAAAGACCATGCCTGAGCCAAAGAGTTTGCACAAGATATCAACCTACAGGGCAACAAAAAAAGTGTATCTGGAGACAGGGCAAAGAGAAAAGAAACCATACAGAAAACAAAGGCTATCTGTCTGATTCTGAGACAATGTGGTAAAAATATTCTTGAATTGTACCTTACTGTTCAAGACAATCTACACAAATTTGTGACCCTGATTCAAATGGTAATTGTCCTGGGTTGACTATTTGATGCTTTTATCCCCAATCGTCTTGTTCTGTTTGTACTGAATAATAAGTCTTACACCTTTAAGACTTGTTCCAGAGAGTGAAGGGGGAAGGGAAGAAGTGCGCAGTTTGTTTTCAGACACCGCACTCACTCCTCCACATTCCTCCTCCTGGACTGGGTTGTCTGTGGATGGACCGAGAGCAGATAGAATTTATGTACAGACTTAGGACTGAATCCTAAACCACGGGCATACTGATGACAAGAACTGACTAATTTCCGTGGGAAATAGCATGAAATAATGCAAAGAAAATCTTGACTCAGAGGCAGAAATGTTCTCAAGGGAGTCTGCCATGACTGTTAAAGATTACAGGGCAAATAGAAATGGAAGAAAAAGAAAAAAGTTGCTTGCCAAGGCATCAGGACACAAATGTCACAGGAATGTAATAGGGAGGAGGGCAATGAGCAGTAATGAAGGCTTGCTTTCCAGAGGTTTACGTACTGCTTCAAATACACTTTCACAAAATTGTGCACAAGATGCAAACTTAAATTTCAGTGACATTGCCCATGAGCAAGTATGTTATTTTTCTGAAAAGTTTTTAAAGACTCAGGAACTAATAGAAATACAACTATTTTTAGCAAAAACCAAGATTATTGATAACTATACATATAATAATTATTACATTATTTTAGAGACAGGAACTTGTTAACAGGAGTACCCAGAAAGCATTTTAAATTTTACTGTGTAAAAAAAAAAAAATCTTATTGAGGAACATGTGACAAACCAGAACTGAGTCTGGTCATATTCAACTCTCAAGCTTTAAAAACAACAAGAGCAAGAAAAATGACACATCTAAAAGACATGTTTGTTTCAAGTGAAATGCAATAACTCCTTAAAGCCACAAGAGCAGGTAGATTGGAGTGAGATAAAACTGTGGAAAAGTCTGAAAATTACCCCAGAATGTTTTCAATAGGATTTCTTTCAACTTTTTATTTTAATGGATGATGAAAAATTAAAGCTTGTTCCCTGTGTTACAGTTTAAATTTTGTCAGTAGTGAAGTTTGGAAAAAGAGGTTTCCCAGAGAAAATTCATCAAATGAAGAGGCATATTTGGAACTACTGAGGTAGCATGGGACTTGGGCTATCTCTGATTTTTATCACTCTCAGTTAAGTTTTTTCAAAGGCACATGTTTCATTTCTTTTAAAGGGAAAAGGACAGTGCTAGAAAATTATTACAGAACATTGCAGAAATGTTTAACTCTTTGAGTAAGTAGAGCTAATGCCATAGAGTTCAAAGGAAACTCAATCAGAACTTTTGCAGTATGGTGTATTTTTACTTTGTAGTAAAACAACACATTGAGATAGACACACATTGCTATAAAATGATTTTTTAAGTATAAACTTATATGACAAAGTCATTTTAGACATCTGTCATGATAAGTTTCAGTCAAATTGGGTTCTAAGCTCTCCCACCCTGGTAGTAATTTGGGTTCATGTGAGAAGGATTTTTAAAAAATTGTAGTTTCATTAAAGCCTATACAGTTAGTGGATTTAGAATTATTTTGCTATCCAGCTTTGAACCATATCAGAAAGCTGAAAAGTATCATATATCTGAATTTGAAGCTGAATTTTCAAACTTTGTCCTTTAATCCTGACTGGAATTTAAACCATACATACTAACCAAAACTCTTTATAAATAACAAGCCTAGTGATGTCTGAACTGTTAGCAACATTTAGCTCAAATTTTCACTATTCAAACAGTGAAAATTGGTTTCCTTATCACATAACTCCAGTGGAAATTTCTGGGAGCACAATTATCCTTGGCATCTTCTATGCAAATCTTATGGTGAATTTTTATTGCCACAGATACAGTTGCTTTATAAAGACTACCCTTACAAGTAACTTATTCTCTGTTTTTATTGTTCAACTCAGTCAATTAAGCATTTAAATAGTCCCATATCAGGTAAACTATAATTTAAAAAGTGAAATGTATTTTCACTTTTTAAGTTATATTATTTCACATTCTGGAAAATGGTTTTTTTTTTTTTTAATATTCACTAGCTCAACTGTGGCATCTCTACTGTTTCAAATATATTTTTAATAACTTGCAAGTGGATCAGCTAGCCATACTCTCCCTGTTTGCAGCTACAGCTGCATCTAATTTGAGGATCTAGAGACAGTCAGATGTCTCAGTAAATCTTGTACAGACATGCAAATGCATCATCACCCTATGCCACGATCTTTTAAACAGGACTGGATAAAAACAGCAGCAATGTTCAAGAGACAACTTCTTCTGTCAGTGGAAAGAAATTAGATTTTCTCAGAAAGCTGATCAAACTGAACTTTTTTTCCCCATTCCAGTATATGTAATAATTTTTGTGTTAATTAATGTATAATTATTATTTGACTAAAAATTATATTTCACAAGTTACGTGCTCAGCTATCTTGGCAAACCCTGGTTACCACTGATGCTCGATTTTGCATCCCAGAGGTTTTTATGAAAAATGCTAAAAAGACGAAAGAAATAGTGCAAGGACTGAGTAATAAAAGGTTGAGCAAGATTGTCTCAAATAATGTTGGGATTGTATTGAGGTTCCCTGCTTCAGAAAGCTTTGGTGATAATAGTAAACATATAATTGTTCTTTGTGTTTCACTGAAAGGAACAACTTTTGTAGTAATAAAGCACACATATCTAACTAACAGGAAGCAGAGAGGGTTTAGAGATGGGAAATAGTTTTCTTTTGCCTATGACAGGAGATTCACTATTTGTTAGAACCAGTTATTGTTTTCAAAGCAAGCCATGTTGCTGTATATTCCTCCTTCATAAATTTTGCCACATACATCTGTTTTGGCCTTGGCTTTAGACACTTGCTGCCTGCTGCTGCTATCTCAAACAGTCTGGACTGAACCCTCAAACACAAGTCCTCTATGCAATATGAAGTTTGGAGACATATTCTTGCCCAGGCTCAGAGAAAGACCATTATGAGCATTTAACCTCAGCCCACACTGAGGTAAATTCTGCTCAGATGAGTCAAATGCAGGTGGAACCTCTGTCACTGTAGTTCTGGTGTTCTGTTATGAGTGGCTGGCAGCTGTATGCGATGTTCAGGGCTACCACTGTGGGCAGAAGTTCAAACTCAGCCATTACAGGGTCATCACTCACACTTAAACAGCAGTGAGTACTGCAATATCCTCTCTGCTCACGCAGCTGCCTTAAGTGACACTGGAGAAACCAGACAGGAAGTATTAAACTGAGAGAACAATAATATCTTTAATATCAGGGTAAGGTTGTTAAAATACCTCTTGTGTAGCAGTGCCAAAAGAGGTCCCCAAGTTAGGGAAGATTGACAAACAAAAAGAGGTGGTGAGGATTTTTTTGTCATCATATGGGAAGACATTGCTATTCTGGTCTCTCACCAGGATCAGGTGCATGAGGAGAAGCATAAGGAGTCAGAAAAACAGGTCAAAAAACAGCCCTATTTTCCAGAAAGTGCTTTCCTCACTGCATGCAATGGCCACGGTCCTATCTTCTGTCCCTTGTGCTTTACTGATGATCTGGTTTAATTAACATAGGCAAGTAGACTGGCAGGGAAGAAGGTTAAGCTGTCCAGGAAAAACATTATTATAGAAAGAACAAAGAAAGCTAACAAATAATGGAGTCTACTTTTTTAAGAAAAGATTTCCTGAAGCTCTTTCAGAAAAGGACTAAGCAATGCATTCCCTTTCTCTCCAGGAATTATGAAGCTTTTGGCTATTTTGGCTACGTGTTATTAAGGTGTCAGCAGTTGGGAGAAAAAAAAAAAAAGCAGACCTATATATAATAATTTTGTGGTTTACATTTGATTCTCATAAAGCAGCTGTGCATTTGAGAGTTTTTCCATGAGAGACAAGGAATTTCCCATGCTATCACCATTTGAATATGTGGTTATTTTTATAGACTCAAAGTATAATTTCATTGCTAGATATATATATATATATATAAAAAGCATATATATATATATATATATATATATATTAGCTGGCTGATAAGCAGCTATTTTCTACCATAAAGGCTGATAAAAAATACCTACATTTTCAGTAGAAGTTTTCTTTTGAAATGCTGACTTTTGTTTAGAAAACTGAAAGAAGTCTGACTTTGCAAAAAATAGCTTAGCTGCAATCACAATTGAAAATTCGTTGCTGTTGTAGAAATCATTCATCTAAATGCTTGGAGACATTTTCATGCTGTAAAGCTTTAATGTTAACTACTGATACAGCATAACAACCAGAAAAATAGCATAGTTATTCATATTCTTGATGTTGTGCAGATAGAATGCCTCCAGGTAACACCTAAATTCCTGTTGCTTGAACAAGAAAATGTTCCCCAATTCAAAACCAAAAGTTATTATTTTCACTGTCATCTTGGAGGAAAGGAGACTGAAAAAAGGTCCTGGAACAAATATGTTTACTGCCATATCTGAATTTTTTGAGATTTGTGTTCAGAGGCTACAGTAGTGATTAAATGTTCAGGGCACTATCAATTGTTTTCTCATGCCCTGATTTTTCATTCAATTTATGATCTTTGTCTTCCACAAGCTACTATCAAGAGTAAAAAGCAGGAAACATTTAAAGAGAGTAGATTCTGATAGTAAAATTTGTAGTTTAGCACTTCTAACTTATTTTATCTGTAGCAGAAAAATAGCAATTTACAAGTAGTCCTCCTTCTACTGTTTTTAAGACTTTCAAGCACCTGTGTTCTACATTTCCCAAGAGAAAAAGCAGCTGCCTTCACTAGGGTTACTCCATACTGCTCCTCATGGAGAGTCTGAGATGCTATCCCTGCCAAGCAGACTGTCCCCTCCATCAGGTCCACATGCTCCAGCGACCACTTATGGAACAAAATGTCTTGCTTCTTAAAAGAAAATTTAGGATGCCTTTAGTTCTGCATCTCATCATAGAACACATGAGTAATTTTTGTTAATAAATAATCTAGAGAAATGAGATTTCTCTTGTTCTTCCAGAATCTGTCTAAATTCTGGAACTAAAGGATCAATCAGTTGATATATCTAAAGATATCTTATATATATGGTCACCATATTTTCTCTGACAATGTTTGAGAGTTTTCTTTTATTTTAATTTTAAATGTACATGAAAAAAACTGACTTAAGATATCTTTTCATTACCTCAGGGATATACCTTGCTAAGTTTTATGGTTTTGCAGAAACCTCCTGCTTTCACTTTTTTTTGCATTGAGAAACTTAAAAAGACATTAATTCAGGTACTATATGAGAATTATAAATGGCTGTTATTACATTGGCAGCAGATATCAATTTTACGTGTCAGTTTTTCAGTGCATTTCAGGAGTTACAGGTTGGTGGTACTCATTTTGCTAGGATCCATGGAAAATGTGTTATCTTGCTTTCAGATGCAGATAGAAATACTGTCATTCCCTTTGGCATAATGTCAGGTGGTCAAAATTTCTTTTAATGATGTTGTGATACTGATATGTAAGGTTCTGTTTCAGTTATTCCTGGTAAAATGTTCTGAGCATTAACTTTATCCATGTCCCTAGAAGTGTCTCCATTTCTTGCACTTAAGCACTATATAAACAAATTTATTTTTTTCTTTTAAATTGGGAGTGACAATAATAGCCACAATTTATAGGCAGCACCAAGATACATCTTGGGTATCTTACCAAACAGTCCTCAAACTCTTTACAAGGGAGTGGCTTTTAAAGATGATATATCTACTAAAGTCTTCATTACTCTTTTTACAGAGCCATAGAGCTCAAGTGAGATGGCTTGGTACTGAATTCCAGCATGCACCTCCAGAACTGTTTATAAATCAATGTCAGTGCTCGGTAATTTCAAGCAATTCTTTAATGCTTATCTGGACAGAGTTACAGTGATTGCTACAGGAATGCTTCTGCAATCTTCATTGCTGGGCAGCCAATTTCTGGGGCATACTAATGCCTCTGCCTGAAACTGTCAAATCCCTGAACAAAAGGTGGACAGGTAGTTGTCATGGTTTAACTCTAGTTGGCTCATTCACTTCCCCTGGTGTGATGGGCGAGAGAACTGGAAGAGTAAAACCAAGAAAATTCATGTATTGAGATAAAGCAAGGTTAATAGGTAAAGCAAAAACTGCATGCACAAGCAAAGCAGAACAAGGAATTCATTCACCACTTCTCATCAGCAGGCAGGTGTTCAGCTGCCTACAGGAAAGCCATAATGGTGACTCAGGTAGATGAAAACCGTCCCTCCAGATATCCCCTCTTTTGTCCTTCTACAGGTTTATAGACTGAGCATGAGGGCATATGGCATGGAACATCCCTTGGGTCACTTGAGGTCAATTATCCCAGTTAGTCCTCTCCCAGGACACCGCTCCTGCGCACCCGCAGCCCACTTGCTCCTGGGTTGGTATGAGAGGCAGAAAAGGCCCTGGGGCTCTGCCAGCGCTGCTCAGCAAGAACACAAACAAGCTATCAACATTGTTTCCAACACAAATACAAAGTAGGGTCCCATGCCAACTACTAAGAAAATTAACTCTATCCCAGACAGAACGAGCACTGAAGAGCTGCCTCTCCTCCCATTCAAAGCACTGCTTTAGTACATTCACATAAATATCAAAACTTTCCTTTACCTCATTATGTTTGATGTGTTCAGAGGCTGGTTAAAACCAAGGGAGTGTTTAGTTTCTCAAATGCATCTTCCCAGTAGAGCTCATGAAAAGACCCACAACCCATAAATTGTCATTTGAGAATAAAAACTACACTGAATTTAATGTTAAATTTCCATTGATTTTAATGAGATGAGAAATGATCCCTTGTGGCTTAAAAAGGAAAAAAAAAAAAAAAAAAAAAAAAGTAAGAAAAACCTCTTTATTTTCTCTTCTATCTTGGAATGCAAGGCTTCTGTAGGATTCTCCAAAGCAGCGATCTAACAACACCATATCCCATAGTAGAGCTTATATCAGTCAATGCAGCTGCACAAGACTACTTTAAGTTTGCTGCCAAGAATTAGCTGGAAGTGAAGTGTCACTCAGTTAACTGTGTCCCTTTTTCAGCCTGCAAGCCAAAAAAAAAAAAAAAAAAAAATCCTGATGCTGCTCACAAAAGGGGAATAATATTTTGCACACAGTTCACATATTGTTCTCTTACTTGTCACAACAGCTAAATCTGAATGGCATCTTGTTTAATTGTTCTGAACAATTTCTGAACATATGAAACTCTTTAGCTTTTTTCCATATGCATCTGTACTCCAAGTTTTCAAAAACAAACAAATGTTTGGGTGGGGTATGTACTGGTGGAGCTAAATTTCATGTAAAGAATGTGTATTTTCAACTAGAATAAATTCCTAACCATGCAGATTCATTCAGCTGTTATCTGGGGTATGGTTTGATATGTTTAACAAGCTGTCTCTGTCATAACCCCACCTTGGAATATTACCACTTTTGCATTTATCAGAACATTGAAACTAACACAATTTTTTTTCCTGTAGGAACAAAAGGAGGCATGCTTTCTCCATCTAACACAAACGGCTGGGGGTTCTCAGAGCTTTATAACTGTTTGTTTGTTACAAAGGAAAATGTATATGTAAGAATTGTGAAAAAGGAGCTGAAAGTTACGTTTCATTCATAAGAGATGCTACATAAAATTATGTATTTTCTCCAGTAGATAAGCAGAAGAAAGAAATCAAAAATACTATCAAAAATGCTATTTTTTTAGTTACTTCATTAAATAGTTTGATAATCCTTATAAGTACATAAAATTTGGTTAATATCCCAAACACATCATTTTAGGCACACAGTTCCAATCCAGAATGCAATTCTTAAGCACTTCAGACACTTCAAAATATTGGATTCTTCCTATCAGCCCTTTCCAAAGGCAATAAACATTTTTTTTTAAATTATATTAATTTTTAGTGGACTACACAACAGGTGATTCATGATGTTAATAAGAACCCACAGCAAAACCTTTGCAAGCTCGATATATGCAATCCTTGCAGAAGATCATAACATCAGCTAGATTTTCCCTTTGATTGATTCGTCACTCAAAATACTAACTTGAGCACTTGTCTTCTTCTGTTTGTAGTGATCCCTGAATGACAGACAAACCCCATAAAAACCATAACTAAATCTTGCCATTCCCTTTGCACTCCAGGATAATTCACAGGAAGGAACTGGGAAAGGGAATAATTAACACTTTCCCTTATCCATTTGAGTTTCAGCAGTGAGAATGAAATAGAAATACTCAGAGAATAAAATTTAATAGAATTGAACTATATGATAATGAAATCTGTTACAGAAAAAAAACCCCATATACAATAGAAAACACATCTACAGTGCAATAAAATAAATTTTAAAAACCAGTTTTGAAAGCTAACAATAGGAAATGAAAAGAGAACAAAGAGAGATGATCTAAACTAATGTAAATCTTTTCCACTCATCCAGTTATTCACAGACTGGTGCTGCAGTTCACAACAGAAGGAAGGAAGTGGCGGAAGTGGAGGAAGGAAGGAGGGAAGGAAGGAAGGAAGGAAGGAAGGAAGGAAGGAAGGAAGGAAGGAAGGAAGGAAGGAAATCAGTAGCAATCCTAGTTTTCTGATAATAATTCAAGACTTCAGGATTCACTGCTTATATTTTAGTTTAAAATCTACACAACTCATTTTTATTCAGAAATAGACTTTCAATATGTCAATGTAAAATATATGTAAGACACAACTTTAGGAGAAACTCTTGAATACTTGATCTGATTTTTGTGAGTTGCAGCTGACCTGGACCTGACAGAATTGAGGTTATGGGCACAAAAACACTCAAGAGATTTCCCCGTAGAATAATTTTGAGCACAGTGATGCCTTTGTGCCTCACTCCTAATTGCTTTAGTAAATCTGGGTGTGGTACTTGAAACACATCCCTTTGAGAGCCTTTGCCAACACACCAGATTTCCAGTTGTTTTATTTCTCTTTTAATTATAAATTAACACCTTCCTCCATGGAGCCTGAGAGATGTGCAAGTGTGGAACTTTGTCATATGATTAAAAGATAAAATGAAAAAACTATGGAAGTTTGTTTTGGTTTCACTTGGTTTGGTTTTTTTACTAACTGCTGAAAGCTTTAGTTAACAGTTATATATTCTGCTTTTTGAGTATGACAATAGAACATATTTTCTCAAGTCCAGCAGGAGATACACTCAACTGCCTTGGAAATACCTTTATGCTTTGCACCTGCTTTTATAAAAAAAAGTTTCATACACAACATTGCTTTATTTAATTTTTGGTACAATGTATATGGAGAAAATACTGTTCAACATTGTGTGTTTACTAATTTGATATTTTTTTCATCTCTCCTGGTTCTGATTTTAAAGTATGAGAAAGGTCCTTAGTGTATTTCAGATTTGTCAAAAAACTCACCGTATAACAACTGGTATACAATATAAACTGAAAATTATCTCAGGGCTCAGAAAACTGGAGCACATCAAAATCGCTTCCAAGCAAATAATCTGAGATTTGGCCTTCTAGATGGCTATCTATTTTTGAACTGGAATAAAATAAGAGATGATCAGGAGAATGTAATTTATTTTTTTCTCAGTCTAGTCTACTCATCAATCTTCTGGATTTGCCAAAAGCAAATAAAGAAATACTTCACTTTACTCCTTTTTTTCTTTCTCTCTCATACTTCAAAATAGTCATGTATATGCTTATTCAAGTATCATTTTTTAAATAGATTTTTAGACCTTTGATTCAGAAAATTATGCCTTTGTTGAAGAGCCAAATAGGACCAATAGATTGACAGAGGACCTGGTCCTCAAGTGACCAAGTTAAGCACATGCTGATGCTTGGAAAATATGCATTCTTGCTGTGTACAAAGTAGGAAATGTGAAAGGTGCAAGATGTTGCCTCTCAGCAAAAATCCAAATGTAAAACTTCTTAGATTATTTTATTACTTTTGTTTTACTTCATTTATATTCAGTTGTGTTCATGTTATGCTATATGTAATTAATGTTATGAAGCATTTATATTATAAAATACCATTAATATTCATAAGAATATTCAGTAAAATATGCAAATGCTATTTTTTCTGTTCTGCCATGGAATCATTCTCTAGCAGTAGTACACTGAGCAGGTTGTTTAGATAATGCTTTCATACTTGAGTCTGAAGTTAATTAATTACTGTCTCAGATTAATTAATTTAGGGGAATGAGAAGTTGGTTTGAACTAAAAATGGAAAGTTTGTATTAATAAAAATTAAGTCAGAAATTTTTTTTTGCAATGTCAGTACTTTTATTCCAAAAATCAATAGGTTTTTGAAAGGAACTAACTCTTTAAAAAGCCTTTATTTCATCAGCTTGCCATTTTCCAAAGGAAAGTGTTTCATCCTAGACCTCTCCAACAGCCCTAAACATTTCTCTAGTGTTAGGCCAGCACACATGGGAAGTGTTCATTTCCACTGGCTGCATGTAAAATTGGTTTCAGGACACAGATGTTTGCAGTACAATGAAAGCACCAATTTGTTTTTTAGTACTAACTTCTTTTCAGTTCTTCCATTATGGAAAAGTATGATTTCTCCAATTTTCCATCTTCCCTTTCTATAACAAGTTTGCTTTTCATGCCAGAGTTGTAGGATCATTAGGAACACAAGCTAAACAAATCCTAGGCTTTTAAGAAGTTTCACCAAATAGTCAACCTTTCTGTATAGCCAAATAGGAAGAATTCAGGATTCCATTCATTCAGAAAATTATATTCTACTTTGTGACTACTTGTTCAGGAATAAATTGAAAGAAAAAGAAGTTATATCATAGCAAAAGTCAGTTCTGTATTCTGTGCTGTTCATAACACTCCTGGGCATTTCAGATTTCCTCTCATTAATAGCCTGTATTGTTTATTACTTAAATAAAAATCTCAGCTTCAGTAGTAGCTGCACTTATCTCAAAGGAGATATTGCATTCTTTTTTCAAAGGTATTGATATGTTTTTTCTGTCTTGTACATGGCACAGCCTCTTAAGACTATGATTTAACATTTATTTGAATTAACTTTGAATGTGTTTGAATTGAGATTCTTAGGTCATTCCATCTTGGCATTTAATGCCAAAAGATACTTTCTTATGGTGAAACTGTGAATACCTTAGGTGTCTCTACAAAATTTTCAAGAGATTCCCTGAAGTTGGGATGCCAATTTCTGGCCAGGCAGACTTCCAGGTGGGAGTAAGGACTTCACCATTCTTCACATGGAAGACACTGGAAGACTTAGCTGTGGGCAGAGCAGGGCTCTGAATGGATGTGACCTTACTACTTTCCTTTGACAAATAGGTCAAAAAAAAAGGGGTTCAACAGACGGAAAATACTTTCCTCTATTTCTCAGCTTCTCTAGATGTGAGAATGGCAATTTATAACATGTTGAGGACAGGCAGGAAAATGTATCAACACAGAAAATTTCATTTTCTTCACAACATTAGGACATTCACATGTTCTTCCTAATCTCTAATAATTATTTTTCCTCTTATAAAGACCCACGAATTTATGGAATTGCTTTTGAACGTCTATTAGTTAGAAGTCTTTTTCTGTATTTTCCAGGATCTTCTCACATAAAAATGTAATATTTCGGAGAAGTTTTATTTCTGATGCAGGGTGGAATCTGACGTTCTAGTGAGTTCAGAAATAATGGGTTTTAATCAGGTCTCATGCTGAGGTGACACCTTCAGCTGCTATAATTTGTGAAAAAGTTTAGTGGTTAGACCAGGATGTCCTGTTTAGCTCTGTTGAGTTTCTAGGACAATTTCAGACCTGTTTCTGCAGTGAGCAACAACAACTCTGATGCTCAGGATTCATTGCAATACATTACAGTACTTTTGAACTTTCTCCCAGATCCAGGAGTTTTTTAGAAGATGCCTCTCTGCACCATACTTCTTTATCTATAAATTTTTCAAATGCCTCATACAGACACTACACCTCACAAAACACTCTCACAAAAGTGAATAATTTCTAAGGATTCCTAATCCTTAGAGTTACTACAGTAATTTTATCTTTTCCGGTCAATCAAGTCTCTTCAGGTCTATGGTATAAACCTCTGGTCCATGCAAAAAAAAATCATCACTGCTAGTTAATCTTAGTTAAGTTTTTTCATCAGAGTCAATAGGACTTGCCCAGCATTTTACTTCCTGCATCATCAAACTCTGCATTAACAAACACTGCAGATTGCAGAGCAGAATGCAGTATTTTGATTTATTTGGAATCTGATGGGTTTTTAATCTTTTCATGGAATAAAAATGCACCTGAAATCTTTATGCTGAGTAGTTGTAATATTTCTCTATTACTTTTAGAGCAAGTTGCTGCCACTTTTTACAAGCACCTCCAACAATTTTTTTTACCCTAAGTCATGGAAGGAGGTCATGGCTGTGCAAGGTATTAATACAATACAATCAGTGGATGTTTTAATAAACTGTTCCTGTAATTTTATAATTAACAGGCAAAGATGGTTAAACAGGGAACTAGTATAGCAAAGATGGTTTTCTGCATATATATGTATTTCTGTATATAGATGTATTGGCAAGAGCTATGCCTCCCTGTAAAGTGAGTTTTCAAATGAGTTACCAAGATTACTTTGGCAGAGAGTGGAAAGAGAGAGGAAATTTCAAAGGGTAGTTCTTGCCATCCGAGACACTGGTCTTCAGAGGCAGCCATTCATTCTTTGGAGAAACCCATTAACTAGAATAAAAAACAAACAAACAAACAAACAAAAAAAAAAAAAAAAAAAAAAAAAAAAGGGGAAAAAACCAAATGTAGTACTGAACTTTTAAGAGGCTCTGCATTACTTATACGGCATATATTGTTACTTCCTTCCAATATACAGCCTATTTAGAAAGAAAGCGTGTCATTTAAGCAATATGACTCTTATCATGTCTGATATGTACAGACAATTGTAAGGATTTTTCACCTCTCCAACTGATCCTATTAATATTTTACAGTGACATCAGGTGCAGTCACAAGCTACCTATATTGGCATGCACAGTAAGACTTTAGCAGACATTAACAAAGTTGGAGCTCTACTGAATTCAGTATTATGCATCTCTTTTATAGTTCCTGTAATCTCATCCTTTGCACAGATATGTCTTTCTCTGTTAAAAGATGGGAATTTTACAGTCATTTACAGAACAAATCTATTCTTGAAAGGAAGACCAGAACAGATTTTATCTTGTGTTTTTCCACTGGAAAATGACTCCCCAGTTGTAAAGAAAAATTCCTGAAAGTCACTGCTATAATAACGTATAATAACTTCAGAGTGACACCAAGAATATACAAAACAATCTCTTCTCCAAAGTAACAAGTGGTAGGACCAGAGGAAATGGTTTCAAGTTGCACCAGGAGAGGTTTATGTCTAAATATTGGGAAACATTTCCTCACTGAAAGGCTTGTCAAAATTTGGAACAGGTTGCCCAGAGAAGTGGTTGAGTCACTATCCCTGTATGTATTTAATGTATACCTGGTGCAGATGTGGCACCTAGGGACAGAGTCATTGGTTAATGTTTGGACTTGGTGATGGTAAAGGTCTTTTCCAACATAAATGGTTTTATGATTGTATGATTCTAGATTCCTCAAATTTGAGATAGAAAACATTAAAACAAATCAGAAAATTTGCCTATGATTTGTAATGTAAGACAATGTATTTCCTTCTTGTCTCTTCTACATGTACCTTATGTCTCCTTCCAGTACTCTTGAGGGAGGCAATTTTCTCTTAATTTTTAGACACAAAGAATTTCCAGATGGCAATAAGCTTACTGTGAATGAAGTCCAAATATAAAACCAGTGGGAAAGTTGCAATCACAAAACAACCACACATGATTCTATTATGATCCTGCAGTTAAGGCTGCACTGATTCATGGTGTCCCTGCTAAGGATATTTCCACACATGATTTCAGCAATGAGCAAAAAGCTCCACTGGGGCTCCAGAGGCAGGTGTCCAGGGTGCCACGCGGACATCTTCAATCAATGGACAATTCCTCAGAGGCTTTGCCCCGCTCTCTGCAGCTCTGGCCACTTCATCTATTCTTCTGTGAACTTCCTTCCCCTCTTGCTCCCTACAGTCCTCCCTATAACCCCTACTATTACAAGAAGTAATTTCTGTTGACTGCATTTACACATGAATTATGATCCCCAACTCTAATTGGGTTCTGTATAATCATTACAGATCTGAATTCTAGTGAAATCATTTCATCCAGCTTTCCCAAGCATTGACTTGGATGCACATCCATTATTTTCCAGATCACACTATTTATGAATCGTCTATTACTCTAAATGGAAAAAAAAAAAAAGCAATTGCAGAAAACTATTATTTTATAAACTTCTTCTTTACTGAATTTAGCAAGAAAATGTCTTGCCAAAAGTCTTTTTCCAGGGATCTATAAACACATTAGAAGCCAATTTTATCTATATAAGTGTGTCTCCCATATTGTCTACCTTCCTTAACACCACCTCTCATGTTAAATGGACCTTTAGTCATACTGCAGTAAACCTAAAGGTTCACTAGATCACCTGCAATGTAGGACTCTAATTTCAACAGCATTCCATTAGAGTGGAACATTGCCTTTCAATGTCTGATTTCGTTTGATGCATTTTACTGTGTAAAAATACTTGATTTTCACATTATGATGTAAAAACTAGAAAACTGTTCAGACATAAAGCCAAAAATGGGCTTTTATGCTATACAATCTTTACTGATGACAAAGATTTTTAAATTATTATATAACTTATCGTAAAACAAACAAATAAAAAACTCGAGCACCACTTAAAGTTTTGACAAATGCAGAAAAAAATCCAGCAGAACTCATGTTTGGTTTTGTTTCTTTGTTTTTAATTAGCAAAAGAACATTTTAAACTATACATGAATGAGTCAATAAAAAAAGTCTAACTACATAGTACATTTCATCTGTGGTACATTTTTCTTCTAATGTGGTAAACTCTAGATTCAGAAAAGTAGCAGACATCTTGACTTCACTTCTAGTGAAATGGATATAAGATGCTAAATTAATGAATAACAAACACTCTCCCTATGCACCAGTTGATTATCCAGCAAAAGAGGTCTGTAATTACTTTGTAAAGATGTCCTTCAGTAATATAAATAAAAAAAACCAAAATGGTATTGTATCAAATTTTAAATTCAAATAAGTAACAATAGTTCCCAATAGAGTCAGAAAACTGAGAGATACTTTCAAATTAGCTTTTATTTTTAGTTTACAATTTTAAAAAAAGTGTGTGTCTACAACACCTTCATTAAACATGTTTTGTTCCTGTAAAATACTTTAAAAAACCCCACATCTCCTCTCCAACCCCATCCTCCTCCCCCACCCCCAACAGTTACAGCCAGTCAAATATGCATCCATTTTCCAGTTTGTTATCCATGGGCATTTTTTTCTTATTGGATACAAATCACTAATAGAAAACAGACAGATATACTGCTAAAACTTTTCACATGCTAATAAACATAATTCAAGCTGCCATTACATCACTTCCTAGCAATATAAACATTTCTTATTTCAAGGAACACGTTCTGGCACTCTACTCACAATAAATCCTCTCCACTCTGCAAGCAGACTAATTCATGTGAAGCAGTAAGGCATAACTCAGGATTAGCAACGTCCAAACCAGTGAGTGCATGATGCTGGTTAAGGCTGATGATTGCTGTTTGAAGGATAAACTACTCTACCACACCTGTTTGTCTAATAGACTTGTTCCTGGACAACATCTAAATGACAATTTTCATGATACTGGAAAACAATTCCCATGTCTTGGCAGAAAAGACGTATCAGGAAATGACCACCTGACAAGACAGAAGGCTCTGAAGTCTTGAAATGCACAGAAAACTGAGGTCATTGATGGCTTGCCTGTGCTTTGCTTTAGTCCATCCATCTAAACACCAAGAGCAAAATGTGAATCATGATCACTCATCAACAGCAGCTCTGACCCTCCAGTGATGGAGCAACTACTGCAGGTTTGACAGAAGGCCAGCCCACACCAAGCCACCAGAGCCGGCTCATACCCTGGCAGTCAGTACTATAAAAGGAACTGGGTGAATGCCTACTTTCTCCAAGTAGATTGTTCACTAAAATCAACAATTTTGTGACCACTGAAACTCTTCACAAATTTGTATCTAATTTGTCAAGAAAATCTGAATGAAGGTAAGAAATGTTTATTGTTTGTTTCCAAGTACTGTATTGAGACCACATGAAATTATGTTTGCTTTTTAAATCAAAAAGTTTTTTAGAAGGAAAAAACTCAAAAAAAACCAAAAAAAACCAAAAAAAACCCAAAAAAACACCAAACCAAAACCCCAAATGAGCAATTTTGTTTCAGCCAAAGAGAACATTTTGTCAAGCTGGAGGAAAAGTGTTGAGGGTCTCCATTTCATAAAGCATTTGGAAATCTTTTCATTCTAGATCAGCAGAAATTACATGTTGAGTGTGTTTGGGTTTATACACCGAACCAAAAAATCAATTGTTTGCACAGCTGCATGCTAGGAAGTCTAGAAGGGCAGCTGGCATATTCAAAGAACATTGTCTATACCTTTACCCTTTACCCTTTTTACATCTCAACCAAATCTCCTCCACCACTCCCAAGATATCACACTTTGCTCAGAATCTGTTCCTTGCTGTAGGAGTTCACATACAGGTATTTGGACTTCTGTGTTAATGAGCTCATATGTTACAACCTCTTGGGTATTAGCAGTAATAGTGATTACCATTATTACACATAAAATGTCTGTATCCAGAGCCCCATTGTTCTAGGTGCCAGTCCTTTAGAAAAATAGTTACCCTTTCTTGTTCTTTTCCCTTGTCCTTCCCATCCTATCTCCTTTACTGACTTCTCAACATCTTTATTCCACCACTGCAAAGCATTAGCAGTAATATGGTCCGTATGCATACATCCTTTTCTATGGAAAGTAGGAACAGAGAGTAAATCTGTATATTTTAAACCCATGCCTTTTTCAAAGTGTTCATACTGTCTAAACCAACTGAACCCTTAATGCAATGTCTACTTCTAAAAATAATTTCTTATATAACATTTTAATATATCCTAAAGCAGTGATTTTTCACTGGAACAGAATAACTTTTCAATAGAAAGCACTACAGCTGGGGACCACCACTCACCAAAAATTTGAAAAAGGAGATTTTGAGACTCACCAACTATCTCAAGGCAAATTCCAACTCACCAGTGTGTCTTTCTTGATACTCAAAAGACTGCTTGCTTTATTCTGCTGAGATTCAATATTCTAACAAAAGTGTACTTCAGGAAAAAATTTTCTTACTTTTACCCTTAAACCATAATAGTTTCATCAACACTAATCCTCTGTCAGAGTTGGTGTTGACAAATCACAGTTAGACACAATAAGAATACTTTGAAGTTCCTTTGAAACTTAATAAATCACTCATTAGTATTCTTCCAGATCAAGACAAAGGAGGAGTATTTGAAAGGGGCAAGAAAATATAATGCAGACCAGAAACAAACAATATTTAGTGATAAACAAGACAGAATGAGTTCATATGCAGTACTCTGATATTTATAATTACCACCCTGTGATTAATTTAGAAAATTAATAAATTTTCACATCACCAACACTTATTTTGAAGATATACTTTCACTGAATTGATCCAAGAAGCCATGCTTTTTATGCTTTTTAGGATCAAATCGTCAGAAGAATTAGTGTCAAACAAAAGCTTTCAGGTGGAGCAAATAATTTTTCCACACTCCTGCAGGGAGAAGCAAGCAGCCCCTGCCCAGCTGTCAGTGTAGCACTTTGCATGGTTTCACTGAAAACCTACATACTATTGGAAGGCAGAAAATGATATTAGCCTCCAGGATGATTAGCAACAAATTTGCTTCATTTAGGTCTTCCCTATTCTGATCTGACATCTGCATATAAAATTGTGTGTCCCCAGAGTTAACTTGGCAAGATATATACCATTTCCATCTACATTGTAAATAGGAAAGTTTGGGAATCCACCTAACACTGTCACACAAGGAGTGCCTAACCAACCAAGGCACACTGGTAGTGATACCAGTATGGATCTATTTGCAGAAAAGATTCACTAAACAAAGAAGGGACCTGGGGTCTACACAGCCTTATTTTCAATCAGCCTCAGGCCAGACTATGGTAAAGATTGTACTCTGCCCTGTCTTTTGAAGCCATGCCTCCATGAAAGAAGCAGGAGTCTTGGAACTGAGAAAAGAGTATATTAAAAGTTTAATCCCAGTCTTTTAGTTGCTGGAACTGATTTTATTAAAATCTTCATCAAGGACCTGGAAACAGAAGAGGGAATAGAAGCTGCAAATCCACAGATGATGATCTGAGTAGTCAAGGAATGAGGAACTTCAGAAAACCTCGCAGAACTGAGAGACAGGGCAAAAAGACAGCAGAGGCATCTTATTGTAGATGCAGCCAGCACAAGACAATTAGAAAAAACAGTCTTGACACACAGTGTTAAACTAGGAGTTATAACTAGAGAATAGTACTGACAGTTGTCCAAACTGATCTCATGTTTGAAAAGGAAAACTCAGGGGCAGCATGTGGGAGTTTTATGTAACCATGAAAGCTGTAAATAAGCTGGATACCCATCTGTTCACTGAGACCTGCAACAAAAGAACTGACGGACAGTCAGTGTCACAAGTAGGTAGAAAACAGGCAGAAGAAATGTGTTTACTTCATGGGTAACTCAAGCGTTTATTGCCAGAGGAGGTGGAGGAATAGATTTGAATGGTACCACATTAAAAAAAAAAAAAAGTACAAATTAATAGGTAATGTATTTGGAAATGGATTTTAAATGCATAGGACAGGAAATGTACACTCTAATAAAAAATTATGGATGCTGAAGGGAATGTCAAAAATGAACGACAAGTGGCCGGGTGTTTTTTTCTCTTCTCATTGTGATCTCCAGATCCTACTTCAGACTGAATAAGGGCAGATGGATCATTTGTCTGGGCCAGTGGGGCCCTTCTTACTGTCTTAATTCTTGTATCCAGCAGCAACTAATTGGAAATGGGTTTTAAAAGTCATTGGAAAACCAACTGTGATTGCCTTGAAATTAAGCTTCCTCTGCCCTGTAGTACAGCTGATTCTGCACTGAAATTTTAATGCTAAAATACAGATGTTTTGCATATTTTCTGAAAATTGAGAATAGCAGGGATCAAACACAAATTTACCTTTCAAAACTGTGTACTGACAGCAAGATTAAGTTCTACTATTTAATTGACATAAATGGAAGTACAGTAAAGCTTAATTTTGTCTCAGTGTTTCCATTTAAAAAAAACCAAAACAAGAGCAAAATTATTTTTAAATCAAAAAAGTGAGCTGCCTAGATACACAACTAATAAAAAATGTACTGCATGTGTACATGCATTAAAAAATTTATTACACTATCTAATATCTCTTCTTTTTAGTCAGGTCTCAGGTCTTATTCCTATTGAATGTGCAAGTCCTCCACAAGGAGGTATTATTTCCTTCTGTCTGCCTCTTGCTACCAGTTTCCTTCCTTCTTCTGAAACTTTTCATAGGGACCAGTTTCAGCCTTCCAGAACCCTCACACAAACTGGACAGTCACAGCCTTCTGTCAAAGTTCCCTCCAGCTGCAGTGCCACAGTATCCATTTGTTCCCAGATTTTTTTGTCAGCTGCTTGCATATACCTGCCTCTTCTTATTCTTCCTGGTTTAAAATTATCCCAGCATCTTTTTTGTTTGGTTGGTTTTATTGTTGGGTTTTAAAATTTATTCCATGATCTTGTCTTTATTAAGTAGTAGTCTGTAAGTGCTGTTTGGAACCAGTGCTTACAGCAACCAAAAGAGCTTCACCTTTTCTAATATGTAATTGCATCTTCCCAATAAAAGAAGGTATTCCATTGAAGGTATTCCATTCAAGTAAATGAAATAATTTTTTCATTACATTTAATTTAAAAAAAAAACCCAATAAATTCTTAGTGGGGCAATAGAAAATTCAGAATTTAGTCATGGAAGCTACATTTCCTCAGGATTGTTCTGTCATCAACTTCTGAACGACTGAAATACATCCTTGCTCTTGAAGTGCCTTTCTGGGCATCTCAGATATTCCCTGAAATTTGCCATCCGGCCTTCATAGCAGATCTTTTTTTCTCACACTTTCCTTGCAAGATTGAAGCAAATTTTACCAAATCAAATTGCTTTTACCTGATGGTAATATGCAAATACACAAATGCCCAGTAAGAGCCTGTGAACCTCTAAATGAAGATGCCATTGCTAATACTAAGAAAAGTACAATACTGATATCAAGAACGTAGAAGCTTTATGTTGATGTTAAGAGGAATAAATATTAATTTTTTTATAAATAGAAATATATATATATTATATGCCTGTGTTCAACTTTTGTAGTGATATATTATTTATGAAGCTGCATACCAGAATAATGACAAAAGCAACCAACCAGGCTCAGGTCTAAATGGAAATTAATTTTCAAGTTGTTGTTTCTTTCTTATAAACAGATTGATAGACAGTTGATTTATCCCTGCAGAGTATCCAGTGATAATAAAAATAAGTGGATCAAACAATATTGTCCTTACCACAGCAGACAAAAATTTATTATGAACCTGAATTCTGTGTGGGACAAAATCCAGCCCTAAAAATAATAGTTACATGTAAGCTCTCAAATTACATTTTGCTAAGGATTCAGAGTACAAATTGCCCAATTCAAATACAGAAATGTAAAAATAAAGTCTAGAAACAGATTTATTGTAAATTCATTTCACATTACAAGGAAAATAAAATTTATTAACTGTCTAATGTATATTTGCCAACCTTCAGGCCCTCAGGCAGACATCAACACAGATTTCTGACTTTTAAAGCATGCACTGACATTAGAATTGTACATATTCACTGAATCAGAGAGGTACACAATGCTTGGAATTTTTAGCTATGCTTATATTGCCATGTGAGTCCACCCCTTGTTTTGCTCATGGATTATATATTTGGGCTATATGTGCAAGTAGGGAAACAAAAATCTAAATAACTATGGGGGTGATTAAATAGTATGAACTCACAGATTTTTTTCAATTAAAAAAAAAAAACCAAGCATTTTCTTGCTTGGTTTGAATTAATTGAACATTAATTGAACATTTCTAAAGTCATTGTTCAGAAGAAACAAATTATATAAAGAGTGGTACCATTATTGATAATAATTGCAAAATATATGCTGAACATTTCTAACGTCATTGCTCAGAAGAAACAAATTATATAAACAGTGTTACCATTATTGATAATAATTGCAATATATATGAAATTTTAGTACTTCTCTCTCAAAATACTTAAATAACTGAGTGTTAAGGCTATAGTTAGTAATTAATGTAGATAAAGGTGTATAAAGTATATATGTATAAACCAAACTGTCTGTACACAGGGAAAAGGGGGGGGGGGGAGGTTTCATCCCCAGGATGGCGAAACCCGCGGCAGATGGGCAAGAAGGCACCACAACATTTACATGTTAAGAGAACTTTGGCTGCACAGGAGATGGGCAGTCATGGAGATGGGCAGTCATGGTGTCCAGTGACACCCAGGAGATGATGGCCCCGACGAGATACACATCTGAGATAACCGGAGCCATCAGCGCCTGCCGTCTGAATGCCGGATTCAGGGAATTGGGGAAACGCATTTATCAATTCCAGGACGAAGGCTTTGTGCAGCCCTGACCGAAGAAAGAAATCAACTTGACTATGAAGAACTCAAAAAAGAAACAAAGGGACTGTGCCGCAGGCAAATTAAAGAGTACAAGAACCTCTGCCTCGGAGCAGCCAGTGTGGACGAGGGTGAGGGAGGGGGGGATTTGTTGCGGTAAAGGCCAGATCCACGTTCACCCAGCTTACCTCCCAGGGGTGTTACTCTGTCCGTTTGATTGGTGCCTGTCGGGACTGTATTACAGTAGCAAAATAAATGATTTTTAATTTTTTAATTAAAATTTGTTATATTTCATTTTTACCTATAACACTGAGAATGAATTAAAGGCACCTGTTTTGAAAGACAGATTCTATTGATATCTGAAATATCTATTTATGGAGAAAGAATAGGAATAATCACTATTAATAAGCTTTTACAAACATTGTGTACCCTGATTTTTATTAATTTAAAATTGAATTAAATACCCTCAAATATCTCTTATCCTCAAATATTTCTTATCCTACCTGGCCAAGAAACACTCAAGGAAATGGTGAGGCAGCTGACATTCTCTGATAGCAAGAATATGTCTAAAAAGCGTTGATGTTAGAAAAATTAGCAGTGAGCTACCTGAGCACTTATCCATGAAACAATATGTAATGCCATTATCCATTGTTCCATATATGAAATTTTAGGTGAACTTGGTCTGATGCTCATTGTCCTAAAAACTGCAGTAAATCTGGCTTAAAAGGATCAAAATATGGTCATATGCACATATGCAGATCACATGATGCAGAAACTTTCTGGAATAAGGGAAGCAAATGGCCTATTCATGGAACAAAGGCTGATGGGCTTCCCAGGGATAGTTTTCCACAGGATGCAGCAAGTTTTAGCTGTGATGGAAGGATCCAGATGAGTCCCTAAATACACTGATAAAACTCTCCCAGCTTTGATGCAATATGTCTTCCATACCCGGTATTTGGAATGCTTGTTTCAGTGCCTAGCTCTGAAGTCTGCAAACTAAATACTGTTCCATATGCTGGGGAATATAAAGGGGAAAAATTAAAAGTAATTGAATAAGTAAATTAGTGTAGGATTCTGAGTGTGGAATAAGAGACAACATGTATATAATTGTTTCAATGTACCATGTAATTAGTATACACTGAGTGTCTGTAATTGCTTGTCAGTTCAAAGCAGAAATTTTTCTATAATGCTGTCTGGTTTTCAAAATGAAGAACATATTTCACCAAGAGCAAGTTCTCTAAAAAGAAAAAATTATCATTATAAAAGTAATTTAAAAAATTTTCAGATTACTACATTTTAAATGGCTACTATTTGTCTTTATTTTTTTTTTTCAAAATTAGCTATCTCAAAGCTAAGAAAAAATAACCCTTTTAGTTTCACACTAAAACAGACATTCACTTCAGATATATTACTGAAGTGTTTAATTTCAGATGAATAAAGGAAATGTTTCTTATTTGTTGCACTTACCTTAAAAATTGGCCTAGAGTGGTTGCAATGACTTCTCACTAAAAGCCACTAGATATCTATTTCTACCTGTAGAAAATATGCAAAACTTTTCTTGCTCTTAAAAAAACCCCATTTTCATCAGTTAGAAACAATGCATTATGAGAGTGAAAGAGACTCAAGAGGACATTGAGCCTAGCTGGAAACAACAGATTTTCCTCACAAGTCAATGAGCACAGATAAGTAAAACAAAAAATAGCATTTTTCTTGCTAATATCTTGGGCTTAAAAGACTGAAAATTCTTTTAACTTGATATTAGTCTTAAAGTTGAGAGAAATTAAAAGAGAAGAAACTCCCTGAGATACCATGGAATGAGCTGAAAAAGAAGAAAACTGAAGAGGGGCATATTAAACCAAATACACACAAAGATTGGTTTTTGGCAAGTGGTTCTTGAATAAATTGAGACAAGAGAGGGTTTTAAATGGATCATAAGAACCAAAAAGTACCATTTCCTAACTGGACAGTTACAAGATGAGACAAACAAGTGTAGTAAAGACTAGAAAGGGAAAGACAACATTGCTGGCTTTGCAAACTAAGTTCAAGAAAAGCTGAATCTGACCAAAAAAACTGGGGTACAAAGAACTTTGAAGCATCTAGCTGTCTAAGATTTAGCAAAAGAGACTAGGACCAGATGAATTTAAAAAAATCTTTATCAATAATAAGCATTTCCAGAATACACAATGTACCCATAAGAGTATCCTGTCCTGATTTGCAAGTTTCATTCCAGAGCCCGGTTGTGGGATAGACTGATGTAATCAGGAATCAGCCTGAGGCCTTAGCTTGAAAGGAAATATATGACATGGAGAATCTATTGTGCCAAATTTTACAAGGGGAATCTTCTTAATACAGGACTGAAGGACTATCCAATTCTAATAGCTAAAACAAACTAATAAGAATTTTCTTGCCAACGTATTTTTTCTATCACCAATTTTATCTTTCTTGAGAAAGAATGCAAATCTTTGCAGAAAATGTATGAGCCTGAGAATATTGGGACTGTTTGTTTACATTACTTTGTTGGAAACTATTAGGATATATTTTGCCATTTTTTTTATTACTTCAAGATGGGGTAGTATCATATGGTTTGTAAGCAGCAAGCTTTGTGCACTTATTGAAAAGGCCTGTTTGCCTAAATATTCGAAGTATATCAGGTTGGGAGAAAAATGTTCAATAAATAAATAAACATAAGGAGGTGGAAATAGGGAAAATATATGACATGGGTTTATCAGAGGTAAAATACACAATACATACAAATTAACATCTTTCTTTTGATGAAATAATTGATTGTCTAAGCAAAGACAATAATATAAACCTCATTTATCTGGGCTACTGGCATCTGATATTAATTACTACAGGAAGTCATTACTTAAACTGGTGATTAGTAGGTTCTCTGATGAGAAATGGACTGATGAGTGGAACATGAAGGAAGTAGTTCTGAATCCAGCAGGAGGAGTTTACCAGGAAAGGTCCTTTAGGAATGGATTGAGGATTATCATGAACCTTTGGTATTAATGACGTTGCCTCAAAGACAGTAGCAACAAGCTCATGATTTGCAGGAAGCGTCATCAATCTGTAGGAGGCAAGTGATATTATGAGCTGGAAGGACTTGAGTAGAAAATAGGATGAAAACAACATTGGCTGTGGCATCCTGGCCTATATCAAAAAGAGTGGGGCCGGCAGGACAAGGAAAGCAATTGCCCTTCTGTGCTTAGTATTGGTGAGGTTGTACCTCAAATCCTGTGTCCAGTTCTGGGCCCCTCAATTCAGGAAGGATGCTGAGGTTCCGGAGCTTGTCCAGAGAAGGAGCAATGGAGCTGGTGAGAAGTACAGAAAGCAAGTCATATGAAGAACAGCTGAAGGAGGTGATTTAGCCTGGAGAAAAGGAGGCTCAAAGGTCACCTTATTGCCCTCTACAATCACCTGAAAGAAGGGTGTAGGCAGATGGAGATGGAGATCTCTTCTCCCAGGTAGCAAGTGACAGGCCAGATGACAGCCTCAAGCCGAACCAAGGGAGGTTGAGATCGGACATTACGAAGAATTTCTTCACTGAAAGGGCTGTTAAGAATTTGAACGGGCTGCCCAGGGAAGTCATGGAGTCACAGTCCCTGGGAGGGTTCCAGAAATGACTGGAGTGGCACGTAATGCTATGGTTTAGTTGACAAGGTGCCATTCAGTAAAAAGTTGGACTCAATGATCTTGGAAGTCTTTTTGAACCTTATGGACTGCATGTTTCTATACACACAGCAAGTCAGGTTAATGCAAAAGCAATTAAGAACCTATCCTGTAAACTGGACAATCATGAATGAAAAGTGGATATAGAGAAAAAGGACCATGCAATACTGACTGACTGCAGAATAAGAGGAGTCTTCATGTTACAGTGCTGCTGCATGTGGGAAACCAGCACAAGCCCTGATTCATTACCACAGGAACACACCCCCAAAGAGAGCTGCTTTCTTATTTTATCATGAACATTCTTCTGATAAATCAAGCAGATATTCCTAGCAACCTGTTCCCTAACGTGTACGAACAAAAAAGACCATTTGTTAATATGGAGTTATTGGTTTCTTGATAAGGAAGATTAATATATATTGCTCAAAATCAAACTGGCTTTTTGAATTTTGCCTTCAAAATGTCTCCATTCTTCATTGTCAGTTATTTAATTGCCATAACCATGACAAAAGTCAAAAGGAGTTTGAAGTTACAAGTGTTTTGATAAAATACATTACTTTTAAAATATTATTTTAAAGTTATGCTACTGATTGTAACAAAGCAAAGTAAATACATAAAATATTAGATTTGCACTGCACAACTGAGATCAAGTAGGGAAACTCAAAGATCATTTACTTACAGAGCCTGTCAGAACAAAGGGTAAGGAAGTTAGGATTCTTTACTGCAGATGTTTGGACAAAGACAAGAATAGTAAACAGAAGGGAAAAGGTCTTCTGAGAACAGTAATTAAAACATGCAGACGGACTTTAGCAATGGATGCTTTTCCACTACAAATAAGGAAAATGTAATTTTTCATATGCACAGTTCTGAAACAGCATTTCTGTGAAACCTCTAACTAGGCTTCTTTCCTCTTGTTAGTGGAGGAAAGAAACTTAGCTAATTTTAAAGATGAATTTTACTAAATTTCTAAAAAGGATTACTGGAAATGTCAGTCATCATATAAGTAGGATGGGATTTGATATTATGATCTCTTGTAACTCTGTATTCTTGTTTTTCTCATTGGAAGTCTAAAATTCTGGTATTTTTCTCCTGTTTAGGTGGTGACAGGGTTTACTAGAAATAAGAGATCAGAGATCACATTGAACAGGACTCAATAAACAGCATAGTATGACTGGGTGTGTGTTCATGTGCACAGAATCATATATAGATCTACAAGTTATATCTATATATATCCATAAGTTATACCATAATTTGTCTTAAAAACCACATTAAAAATAGGTACCAATATGAACTTGGCAATTCAGATAATACTTAGAACACATCTCATTCTTTCATTATGGCATTTCTGGTAAAATACTATTACTCATGATATTAAATATGTCATTTCTCTGCTATTCACATAGGTATCCTGCTTACAGTCTTAAAGGTAATTTGGGCATTAAATCCAGCTGCATGCTTGTCTTGTTACTAAACTATGAGAAACCACTGGGAACATAAACCTGCAATTACAGATGAAAGAGCTCTTAGGTCATCTTGTCCTATCCTGGCCAATGTATGACTCTTCCCTCTAATATAAGCCTGAACCCTTCAGATAGGGGTCATATTTTACATAATTTAAGTGATAGGTCTTCTACCACTTGCCTTAAAATATTATTTTTCTATTCTCTATATTTTTATGTCCATGTGAATTTGAAATCATATATTAGAAATTAAATGTATATGGTAGAGTTAGCTGATTTGCTAGCACTGGAATGCTGGCATTATTCCTTATTTATGAAGAACATTTCTGGATGCAAAGACTAAGTAATACTAAAATAATAAACAAAAGGAAAAGAAAACAAGAATAAATTTTCTGAAGAACGAGAACCTTTTTTTTTTTTTTTTTTTTTTTTTTTTTGTGACAGCAGTACTCTGTAATTAGAACCAGCCAGGCAATTCTAGAAAGGCATTCAACACCTGTTCTGCACTTTTCTCTGTGCCCTAGACGTCAATGCAGATGTCAGGAGTTTATAACAAACCTACAAACTGCAATAAAAGATTAAATGCTACACCAGAAAAGAGAAAAGTCATGGATATCCTCAGTGTCAAAAGCTCTTGGAGTAAGATAGTGCAAATAAAATTCACAGGTCTCAAGAACCAGACCTATTCCCACACAAAAAGCAAGACAATCTTTATTTTTCTCTTTCAAAATCGTCTATGAACATTTCTTCCAAACTCTTGATATCTTCATTTTGTTCCTCCCCTAGAATCAAGTCCTCATTTTAGTCATTAGATTTAGTCGCCTGAATCTTCTCTTCCATTGAAGTGCTCACCTGACAAGAGTTCAAGAAGAGTTTGGACAACACTCAGGCACACAGTGTAATTCTTGGGGATGTCCTGGACAGAGAAAGGAGCTGGACATAATGATTCTTGAGGGTCCCTTTCAACTCAGGGTCTTCAATGTTTCTGTGATACAATATAAATCTCTTGAGCCTAAGGTCTATTTACTCATCTGTTTTCCACTGTTTCTTACAGAATCGCTTCATACTCTTCTTATACCTACACCCTCACTCAGGCAGGTCTGATTCTTATGGGTGAGGACATACTTTCCAATCTTCTGTTTTCTAGCTTGTCTTCTGTCTGGCCATTCTTCTGATATATCTAAAGGACACGAACACCAGTCCTCCTTTAACTCAAATATATTTCTTTGCATTAGTGGTCTTCCTCTTTGGGGGATTAACCATCATCTGATGCTGCTTGCTTTAACCTTTAACTTAGCCAAAATACATCACTACTCATTACCTTTCCTGTTGGGCTCACCAGCCAACTGTCACACAGATGTGTCTGTGTCTGTCACACAGACAGTTTTCACAGATGTGATTTCCAGCTTTGTAATTTTATTCTCAACCTCAGAGTTGTTTACTTCGTCATCTCCCCAAAGACCTGTACAAAGACCTTTGCTGCTTTCAGCTGCACTTCCAGTCCTCTGACATACCTACATCCTATAATCTTAATTTCCTGCAACAAATCTTATATTCTATGAATTGCTGGCACGGTTTCCATTTCAGTCTTATTAATTTTCACCATAAACAAAGCAAAACACATAGGTCTATGTATTTGTCTCCACAGGTTCTCACTTCTCTATGCTGTCATGATTGCTAACTTCCCATTGCCTTCACTCCTACAGCTTCCTGCCTCAGGCAATGGTTCACCGTTACAACCGGTATTTTGGCAAACTCACATTAAGATTTTTTTAAACATGATTCATCTTTCTAATCTAATTGAAAACACAGATGAACAGAAAGCACCAGCAAAGCAAAAAGAGGGGCATAAGGGGTTTTCAAGGATTAGGGGATTTGAACAAGTTGTTCACCACAATGAAAATTGCATCATTTTTCTAGAGCTTGCTTCTAGCACAAATCTGCAGGAAAATAGCCTATAACACAAGCAAGAACCAACTGAGCTTTTCTTCGAAGAGTAGGCATCCAAAGGACTGACCAAGCCAAGTCTGGTTTATTATGCAGTAGGGTTCCATTGTCAAGATGGAACTGAACTGCTTTTAGGGTTTAACCCTTATATTCACAAAATTTTGAAAATACAACAAATCTGGCATAACAAAGGTATCCTTGCTCATCTTTGGGGGGGGTTATTTCTTTGTTATTCATATCACCTTCCAGAAAGGATAACTCACCATGGCCCAGGAATCCTGTAAGAGGCCCTGAGATTTATTTGGCTAAGATAGATCCACTCCCATATATTTCATCCTCACAACAACAATATTGTGACAGTGGGGGTTTGAAGATGTTTTGGTCTCTCCCTGACTGTAGCAGTGAGGATTTGAAGATGTTTATATTTAGTCTATGTCTAAAGTTGTTTACCACCTGTCTCCTAGTTAGCAGTTATGATAATTCCAGATTTTTCCCTGTCTGTCCTCAGAAATCCTGCCCCTGTGTACCCCTTGTTTGTCATGAATTGTTACCCCCCTTTATCCAGAGAATTCGCTGTCAGTTATGATTTTTCCTTTCTGCCATTGGTATGCAACTTTCCAGCTCTAGGTCATGTTTACATTTGTCACCCCAGACCCCTCCTAACTAGCCAGATGATCTCCTCCCAGGATTCCACTGCCCTTCCATAAAAGCTGCAGTTTTTCCCTGTTTCACACTCTTTTAGACACTGCCACCTCATCGAGCTGCCGGCACCCGTGCTCCACCAGCACCCGCCTGGCGTAGGGCACCAGTTTGCTGCAAGAGATAGCACCCACCACGCGGTGCGGCATCAGCTGGCCTGCTCCTGCTGCGGGAAAGCCCCACTGCTACCTGCACTGCCTCTGCCACTGCCCTAGTGGCTCTGTCCGCTTGGCACTGCCGCTGCCCGCGCACTGTTGTGTCACCTGCCTCGCTTCGGCGCTGTTCCCGCCGTGGGAAAGAATACTTCCTGTGCCGCACCACCGATTCCACACAGCGCTGCTCCAGCACTGCTTCTGCGCAGGAAAGAAATAAAGCAGCTTGAAGAAGCAAGCAGAGTCCTTCCTTTTTCTTTTGCCCCTAATTCTTTGACATTGGGTCCATGTTTATTGGCCATTCCTGGCAGTCCGGGATCCCCAGCCAGTGGCCAAACTGCGATCCTGCCTGTGGGTGGCAGAGGTAGGGCGTGGCCACTCCTGGCATGTGTGCTGATCAATCGTATCTCCCGCGATCAGGACACAACATCACAATATAACTCTCTACCTATTTCTTTGTTCACCAGAGTGTCTAGCCTAAGCTTCAATGTAAAATTAATTTCTACATTTATTGCTATTATTTTTTTAGGAAAATGAAGACATACAGAAATTTATTCATAAGAACAATGGCATTTTCAGGCAATTTGGGTTATTAGGAAATTAGGGAAATTAGTACCTAGTGATACATACATGCCATTCACTGACATAGCTTTTACAGATACAAAATATATTATCTGTTACATTCCTACCTACAATTTCATATTCCTACCTACCATTCAGGTTCGAAAGAGACAATGGGTATGCAGTATTTTCCAAAGGGTATTAGCAAATAACCTGCAAACATTAGCATACTCTCAGCCAAATCATGACCAGCTCAGCTCTCCTTTCACCCTTCCTTGCCTCACTCCCCACTAAGGCAACACCCCAGAAGGTACTCAGGCACTCCCTCTCTCCCCTATCTATTAAACCATAGCATGAAGTAATGTCCATATGTTCATAATATACCATCCTTCTCTGGTTTATTCCTTTATGAAGAGTAAAACACAGAAGTAGTAACTTCATAAATTAGTGCTCTGTGAAATGAAAAGAGTGAGTTTATCCCTCAGACCTCTCAATTTAAACTTCCTGCTCAACCAGAAAACAATGTCTTCATAGATTACCCACTTGCAGATTTTCCTCTACAAACATGACATCTACAGATTAGGACCTATTTTTTGTTTGGGGTAGTTTTCTATCACACTGTTTACTTTGTTCTACTTGTAAAGATCTTTGCTTTTAGTTGTTTTTAGTGCAAAGGATTTCCTGGGTTTTTTCCAAAGTAATAAATCCAGTATCTTCCAGGAGTATTAGAAATCAGTCCACTTCAGGGAGGTCCACCCCATTCACATTGCAATTAATTTTTAAATAAGTAAGTGTTAAGTCTGCATCATTTGAAATCATGCAATTATGAGGTATCAGCAGAGTATTTTATTTTTAAAATCACTGTTGCAAATAAAATTGTGTGATTCCCATGGTGAGTGAAGGCCACAGATGTTGCTTGTGTAAGTGTTGCATTTCAGTCATACTGCATCACTGCCATCATGTCAGAAAAGGAAACAGGGTGAGCACTTTAAACCATTATTCCACTCAACAACCACATGATTGCTATAGTAATACTCAGCCTGTGTTTGATTGTTTTGTTGTTCAGGATTTTTTTTAATTTTTAGAATAATAAACATAAATTAGGCCTGAATCTGCAAGGAACTTAGCCTCTCAACAACAGATCTATTCAATGTTATCAAGGTTCTCTACTGGGAATCTTTAACTGGTCTCTGAATACTCCTTTCTAATTTCAGGTTGCTGTATTCAGAAATATATTCATAATATGGATTTCTTAGCCTTGACTTATGCTTTGGCAAAATAGTTCATATAATTCCATGGTAATTTTACGTAATAGCTAGGTTCCTAAAGTCCCCACAAACCCCCCACAAAATGTTAATTTCAAACACTTCATAACTTGGGAAAATGAATAGAATAGAATAGAATAGAATAGAATAGAATAGAATAGAATAGAATAGAAAAAATAGTATGATGTCTTTTGCTAAACAATATTCTCTGCACCATGACACTTAGGTACATTTAAAACAATGCACAAACCAAAAAAGTCTGAAAAGCGAGAGAAAGATAACCTGTTAGAAAGAAACCCCATCTGCAATTAATTACTTCAATAAAAAAATAGAAAAAAGTGTAACTGTTTCAAGCTTTCAAAGAAAGATTCAGCAATGCATGGAGTTTAGACTTTTTTTTTTTGGTATTTTTTTCATTTCACAGCCACACAGATACATCAATGTCTACATCTGATGGATTCCTTGTATTTTTCCTCTGTTTCCACCCTTTGAGACAGCACTTTTTCTTCAGGACTTCAGTCTGCAGAAGACATGTAAATAGATATCATGGTTCCAAAAATCCCAGATTACTGAATGTTAAAGAGGAGTAGGTTATACCAGCTCAAGGACAGCTGGACACATTCAAATGCAGGATGGCTTACCAGGGTTTTTAATACATGCTCCAATCCATGAACCACAAGTCACCAAAAGAGATTTTCTGGAGAAATACTCAAAGTAAAATAATAATTATAAAGGTTCTTCCTTGCTTAATGCACAGCTAAATGTCTGGGGGTATTGGCCACATAACACTTAAAAAGCTAAAAACTACATATTCAAAAAGTTAATTACTGGAAGAAAAGCATGCTACATTTTACACAACCTTTTCTAGCTTAGGAAGTCCTACTGCCACAAATTATGTGAACAGCATAAAGAGCAAGAGCCAGAATAAGACTACTGCAGGGAAGAAGCAAAGATTTTAGAGGAACCAACTTTAAAAATTGTGTCTTGAAAGAAGAGTAAGCAAGCATGCTCATAAACAATATCTGAACAGAGAAACAGACATATCAATAATTAGTCAGTGTTTATTTCTTCACAATACAGTAGTAATTAAATTAGCACAGGAGAAGAACTCTCAGCAGATGCCAGATCTGTTACAGTACTCATGATCTTCAAAAGAAGTGTTGCCAAACAGAAGGAAATCTCTGGTAACAGGAATTAATTCTTAGCACTTAAATTGAAAATTATTCTCTTCTCTACAAAACACGAAGATAAGAATTGTGCACAATATAAACCATATCTTTTTCTGTGTAGTAAACACCTATCTTGCCGAATAAGAAGGAGCAGGTTGTTGATTTTTATGCCTTGTTTTTAACAAAGTCTAGATTGTTTAATGAAGGACTGAGCACTGAATGAGTAAATCTCTTGGTCTGAGCTTATAGTGTATGTTTTTACTAGTGCTGAAAGAAAAAAAAAAAATCTAGCATTTTCCATTAAATTATTTCCTAGATAATGCATTTTTTCCTGCAAAGTACACTCAGTAAGGAGTAAATGAGAAGAGCACCAGCAAGGAAATGGCTGAGCCTTCAGAATTTCAGGGGTGTGTGTGTTTAAATTTTGAATGTATGAATTCGAATCTGGTGCAGTTTCCAACCCACTAATAAAAATTATAGACACAAATAAACGCAATTGGCATACAATTTTTCTGGGGCTGTCTTGCCACAGTTCTCCTCTTTCATAACAGTCACAGTGCCTTCCCCAGTATGGCTATGCTGAATGTGATGGAACTTGCTTGTTATAATCTACTAACATGCTGAGATAAAATATTCCTTTCTGCTGACATGGCCAGACTTTGAAAGCACCTCAAAACTGAATTACCATTTAAGAAGGAGGACTTCCCACCTCCTGCAAAGGAAAGGCACCTCTGTACTGTC
The DNA here is from genome assembly GCF_017590055.1 of Onychostruthus taczanowskii. Classification (NCBI taxonomy): domain Eukaryota; kingdom Metazoa; phylum Chordata; class Aves; order Passeriformes; family Passeridae; genus Onychostruthus; species Onychostruthus taczanowskii. The sequence continues at coordinate 411,583 of NW_024497741.1, forward strand.
CATTCTGTGGGACAGAAGAGCATGTGTAAGGCAGTACACAGCACACAGAATTGGACATCATTTGTGCTGTAAAGTTAGCTAAGCTCCTGGGGACGTTCCAAACACAACAGGAACAGTAAATGATTTCCCAGCACATTTTGGTAAAAACTGAGTGCGCTGGCAGTGTCTTGTATTGTAATTATTATGACTATAATTTCTAGTGTTTAAAAAAATGCTACTTGGGCACAGCACTTAAACTCTACCAGCGCATTAAATTTCATAGGAAAGTCATTATTTCAATAAAAACATTCTTCAGGGTTAATGATAGTATTTTACATGGGGATAGTGATTCAATTTTATAGAGAAATTAATCCATACTGAGTGTCTGTTTTGGTATAGGACTATTAATTTTTATATTACATGACTCCAAAAGTGCACCTCAGATTCTACTGCTTGAGCTACTATTTTAAAAAAATAATTTGCTTATAATTTTATGGACAAAACCATGTACTAATATATGTCTTTGGTGCTCATTTTGGGCTGAAGGTCAAACACTGTTATATCAATGTTCTAATAACCACATTTCCCAGGAAATCAAGAGACCTTAGTTTTCCCAAGGCAGATCCAAGCTGTAAAATTCATTAAGACAGAGTTCAGTGGGGATGTGTGTGCACACTGGCCCTGGCAATTTAGCCTGACCTGTTTCAGACTGATGGAAGAGTCTCAAACTAACACACTGGCTCCAGTGTTACTCTAAAGTCAAATCCAAACTACTGCAGATTTTTTGAGAGATTCAAGCCTAGTAATCTACTGCAGGTTTGTTTGTAATTGTTCACCCTGAAACTATAAACTGTCTCAACAAATTAAAATATAATTTTCATACCCCAAGTCATTGTGATATATAAGTATTGCTGAACTACAAATGTCTGACCAACTCCACACCATGATTAATGAGATTCTGTAGAACCTTCTATCTCAGAGTAAACCAGAGGGAAATGTGATGCTGGTCCTTTCCCCTCTTCCATTCAGTCACTCAGTGAGTGACTGCAAGGCCAAGGATCCTGTCCCCATTCTGAAGTGTGAGCCTCTTGGAGGAAAACCTACATCATAAGATGTTACAAAATAAAGCAACATTCACCACATCACAGAGATATATAAGGGGAAAAAAAACTCGCCATAAAATTAAATGAATGCTGTTCATTATCTAATGCAGTGTATTAATTTTTAGTAATACTGTAACCACTGAAAGAAATATAAAGCAATTCTGAGGATGAAGCAGACCTTAAAAGAGACCAAACAGCCACTGTGGTAAACGTTTCCTAACTATAAAGATGTGAAGCAACAGAGTTTCAAGTACAGTTTCCACACAAGAATCATAAGGCATCTTTTTTATTTTTCCTTCACAATCCAAAAGGAACAATTTCCACTTTGGAATTTAGACCAACAAAGCAGAACCCAAAAAATAGTTTGAGTCCTTTCAGACAGCACACAATGTTCTAAGTCCAGCAGAGATAAGAATTGAAGGCACACTTATGTTAATTGGTGTATTATTACAGGGAAGATGCTGGGTGCCTACAATGTGAAAACCACTGGTCAGCACTTAGAGTGCTCAGGAGTGGCCACAGCTACTCTCCTTTTAAGTGTAGTGAACGTGTCAAATGAGATTAGCTTCAGGCAGATTACCTGACTGCTGGGCGCTGCCTCAGTGATATTACTGGGTGGGTTTAGGGATGGGATACAGTAATTTACAAAGGGCTGGAATCTGGTGTTTGTTGCATAAGAGAGGATTGGAGATCTGAGGAATGTGTTCACACAATTTAGTTTTAAGGGCCCAAATTAGGATATAATCTCTTTAGGTTCTTTATGGTTAATAAGATGTCACAAATGCACAGTTTTCCAGTCAGGGAAATTAATTTTTATACATTGGACTCAATGATCTCAGAAGTCTTGTCCAACCTAATTAATTATTTGATTCTCTTATATCACGACACATCCCATGGAAAGTTTCCCTCACATCTCAAGTTTAGCTTCATACTGTCAGGCTGAAATTAAGTAGTGCAATCATTATGATGGCATTTTGAAAAAAAGTCTTTAGCCCAAGGTTCATACCAGACTAATTGTCATCCCCCAAGTGGATGCAGAAACACAGATGGCCTGGGATACAGGAAATATGGAATAGGAGAGGAGGAGGCTCTTTCATAACCCTGAATCTGAATTGATGTCTACTGCAATGTTACATCTGCTATCATTCTCTGTTGAGGACCATAGCTCAAGGATGTTAATGTGTAGGCAAAATTTTAGAGAAATGCTGTAAGAATTATTAAACAACTGAACAATATTTCTTCCAGGAAAAGAAATTACTTGATATCACGTCTTTTAGTCAAGGATTATAGAAACTTTATCTATTTGTCTTTCCATAACAAATTAGGAATTGATATGACCACAGCCAGTAATGAAGCACCCACATGGAAGCAAAATCTCAGCAATGAGCTGCAGCTTCAGCCTAGCAGATGAAGGCATACAGGATACAGTACCTGGAAGCTCATGTGTGACTAATTTAGGCAAGAAATAAGACTCAAGCTTTTAACAGTGAAATTTTTTTTCAGTGGAACAAATTACTTTAACTTGCAGTGGACTATCACTCTGTGTCAGTCTCAAAACAAAGACTGGATTTTGACTAAGTAATAAAATGTAATTCCAGCACAATTTAATTTAGAAAAGCACTATGGTGAGTTTTATAAAAGAGATCAGACAAGATGAGTCAAATACTCCCTTGTAAATTTGAGATCTATGGTTTTATGAAATAGTCTATTGGGCATTACTACTACTTTTATTAGATTTATCTTTTAAATAATTTCATTAAAAATAACATGACAGAAATTCCCCAGATCCTGCTCAGCTTCCAGGGCAGCAAACTAGTTCCCTTTTCCTCAGCCTTCAGTGCAGGTACAATCGACATCCAGGTCACCTTTACCACCAGTCTTCACCGCTTTGCAATTTCACTTTGTCTGTCTTGCAAAACAGCTGTACTGCAGACAGGTTCTTCCCCCAAATACTGGCAACTACTTCATGCTTACTGCTAGCCCTGCAGCCCTGCAACCAAGTGCGAAGAGCAATCTCCATGGTTTCTCAGAACCTTTTATTTTCTTGACTAATTTCATTTCATCCCTCTCGAATCACGACCTTATATTCTACTGAATGAGAGCCTCATACACAGATCTATGGCATGCATCCACTATAGCACTACTACCAGGAACATTTTGGTCATACATAAAACTTGGTTTTGGAAGCAAGGAACACTATTTGGTTTAAATGAGCAGGGTTGTACTATAAGAAAAAAACAGTTGCTCTGAAAAAAAGAGAAAACATAAAAAAGAAAAGTCTAACACAATTATTCAATTTTTTCTTGCAATAAAGTAGAAAAAAAGAAAAAAATTATATATATATATATAACTGTATATATCCCATAACAATTCATTCCAACCCAATGAGAAGTTCAGAATGACACATATATATATATATATATATATATATATTTTAATTCCAAAATTGACTACAAGAAACTTCATGTTCTGGAACATGGGGTCATTTAGAGCCAGAAATACTAGGTCTGTTCCAGTGGATACCTTGATTCCCAGCTTTGCATCAGATGTAATAATAGTTATCTCAGAAAAATTGCAAACTAGTGGTGGTTAACAAAAGTAAGTCTTGAATGTGTATTGTATTTGCAGGGCGCCCTCATGGCAGGAAGGAATGATGAATCTGACTCCATGTTCTCCGAAGGCTAAATTATTTTTTTATGATGCTATATTATATTAAATACTATACTAAACATATTAAAAGAATACAGAAAGGATACACAGAGAAGGTTAAAAAGATAATAATAAAACTCATGACTCCCTCTCCAGAGCCTTGACGCATCTTGACCCTGATTGGCCAGTAAGTCAAAACAATTCACATGAAATCAATGAAACAACCACCTGTTGGATAAACAATATCCAACCCCATTCCAAAGCAGCAAAACACAGGAGAAGCAAATGAGACAATATTGTTTTCCTTTTTCTCTGAGGCTTCTCAGCTTCCCAGGAGAAAAAACCTGGGTGAAGAGATTTTTCAGAAAATATGAATGTGACAAATGTGCTAAAAGAAAAATAAGAGTAAAGGCCACCAGAGTTTAGAGGGAGAAGGATACTGGAAAATAAAACCACACAAATTTAAAAACCTACAGGGGGTTCTGAAATATCTCTAAAATGGAATCTAATATAAATATATGATAGGCCATGTCATAAAAATGTTTTATTGTATTCATAAAAAGGTACTGTCAAACACATTATTGGCACTTCATAAATAATAAATAGTGATAACAAAACACTTTTGTAACTTCTCAGCATATAAGCAATGCAGCCAGTACAACATAATGAATATAAAATCTTTATATCTCCACCTGCCATGTATTTTCTCTGCAGGTTATATCAACATTTTTAAACAATGACCAAAACATTGATCAAATGATTATACACTGGATGTTTTAAAATCTCTGACATATGGAAAATTTAATTTCCTAAGAAAATAAATTTTTAAAACACTACAGAAAACTGGAGGGAACTTGCTTTCTGAAAAATCAGACTGGAAAAGAATAAGCAGAAACCAGAGATTGTCAGTGGAAGGTAAAATTACTTCACTGAGTTAATGTGAAAAGCATAGAAAAAGCACTTAAGTTTCTTAAATAATGTAAGCCCAATAAAAATATTTGTGAACAGTAGGCAAAGAAAAAAAAAAAAAAAACCACGATTTTGGTTTTTTAAATTATACAATGACTCAGTTATATAATGTTCATTAGATTTGTAATAACTTCTGTTTCTCCCTTACTTTCCCTCATCTTTTCTATGTTTTTAACTTTCAGGAAAAAGCTGAGATATTTTAGTACATCCAAATCCATGAGCTCTTTAAAAAAAATGAAAGCTGTTTGCTTTTTTGAAGTCTCTTCTGAGCACAATATTACTGTTCCAGGTTTTAGATTTCAGGTTTTTCTGTCTGAAGGAGATACTTTCCATGGTCTGGGTTAGATTGATCAAATGGTTTCTTTTCTGCAGGGTTTGTCAGCTGAATACTTCACTGTAAATCATGGCCCCCTCTCCACTCTCTAAATATATATTAAAAGAGCACATGGAAGATATTGCTAACTGCAAAACTGAAGCACTCCCTTGATTTCTGTTCTAGGTAACCTCCTTAACAGATAAATGCATAGCCATGCTCTACATCAAACATGTTTTTGTAAAATAGTTTGGTTGCTTGATCAAGCAATCCTATTTCTGACAGAAAAGAAAAAAAGAGAAATAAAATGCAACACAAAGGTTGAAGTGGAACAACAATATAGATAAAATCCTCAAGAACTTTACTTAAGGGTATAAAATTTATTAAAGTGAATCAGATTATGCTCTCATTATGTCTGGAACCAGGTTGTTGACATAGCTAAACGTGCTGCGTAGGGGAATTGAAAAATTCTCATTATTTATCTCTTTATTTAGGCTTACATGGCATACTCTGCTATTTTTCACACATGCCTAGAGATTATAGGACTTCCAAAGCATCTTTGCCAGAGTTTTAAAGACTGGGCTAAAGTATTGCATAGTTATTGCAGCAAAGAATTAGTAGAGGTTTCTCATTAGTTATGCACTGCACTAATGTCTACCCAAAAACCCAGCCATGTTAGAAATTTCTAGCACACTGTCAACTACTCATCTGATAAGCATAAGAAATTAGCCCTTCCTTATATAGCAGCTGGCATCTGATGCCTGATTTTTCCCTCTGGGTAGCCAACACTGAATTTTATGATAAAGCTTACAGAAAATGCAGGACATGAGGACTGTGTCTATATTAATTAAACGGAGTTAGTTAGCATTACCAGAAAGTGAAACAATCTTTGGGACCAGCAATTCACACTGGAACAGGCTCAGCATGGTTTTGATGTGGACTTCTCCCAAATCTATGAGAATGGTGCTGGGATTAGCATCACCAGGGACCTATTGCCCAGTCTGCACCTAGCTATGCAGTTCTGGATCTGAACAGATGTGGATGTGCCCAGCCTGTGCCACTTTTCTGCAAGGACAGAGAACGAGTCTTTCCATTTACTGTTCAGATTACTACCAAGGATGTGCCCACCAAGACAAGTTTTCAAATATAGGTAAAGGCTAGAGATGCATTTGTACGAGCATTTTGTCCAAGTATTAAACTGCCACAGGAATGTAGCAAACACCAACATTTTAGGCACTCCATCCACTTAGCTCATTCCCAAAAAATGATCACTGAGTATCAGAGAGATACATGTGTTCTGTTGAAATGACTTGGAAATATTTTAAAAATATGATAAACATAGATATATGGGTTTTATTCTTGTTAATTTTCCTACCAGCCACAATATTTTGATTTTTTAAATTTGTTTCTCATGTCCTGCCGTAAATACTAATGTGCAACTGCCATAGTCAAGGAAGAAAAAACTTTTGGATAAAAGGGATATTTATATGATCCCAGGGCTGAGAGACATTAGGACAGGAGTGGAGGACTTGCAGAACAGAACCAGAGCTGGTTACTGCTTGTGACACAGATGAGTCATATTTCCTGAAGAAAGAGCTACATCATATTTGGAAAAAAAATTATATATTGCCACTATCTTGTCTTAATGTTGTTTGTTTGGGGTTTTTTTATTGCATGCTTATTTTTTTCAGCAATGTGGCTAACAGAACATAAATGAGTTTAGGCAGCTTGAAAACTCCTTTAACGTCTCCAGCAAAGTTTTGGATAGAAAAGTGGGTTAGTTTCTGTCTTATTGTGCAGCAGGAGTTTACTACCTACCAGGATAATGAGCAAGGGAAGCTTCCTAATAGGGAATTAAGTGCTTTTATACTGGGTATGATTTAATTATTCATTTTTACACTAATTTATTTCATTAGTGTCAACAGACAATTAACAATGACTTGTTTTTCACTGGAAAAAACTTTGATCTGAGGAAAAAGAGACATTTGCTAAGATGTCTTTAGAAATTAGGTCAAAATTCTTATTACCTGCAAGAGATATAAACTAGCAGATGATTTGTAAAATGGAAGATAATAAAGTTTTGTTCTGCAGATAGTTTTAAAGAGAAATTTCAATTTATTATGTGCATTTCTTTGTTTTGTTGATATGCAAAAGGGGATAAGTTTTGCAGTCAAGTTAATGTAAAAGTTATCACTTTTCTGATCCTCAAGGTAAAACCTTACTTGTAGGAAAATTTATTTTAAAACAATGTTTTCCTTTAGTTATGGATAAATTTCAGAACTGGGAACTGCTCATGATTAGAAAACAGGCTTCACCTTAAGAAAACTACTGACACAACTGAAAAACATCTCATAAAGACACTGGAGAAGGAGTTCTGATTTACATTAGAAGAAGGCACACATCAAAATCTCATACGGATAAAAGCCATTAACCATAGCCCCTCAGAGAGTGAAGCAGGAAAAGGTGAGGAGATGCTAGTACACAGGCGGAAGACTAAATATTGAAAATCCATATTAACCAAGTGTCTGAATTAATTATATCAGGTATTCTATTAGTTTTGGTTACTTAAAAGTAATTTCCTTCTGAATTTCACTTTTTCTAACTGCTTTTGGTGCACATTGTTTTACTAAAACATTTTGAACTGGGAAATTAGAACATTTTGCTTATAAAAGGTCAACATTTTCTGGCAACTTGAAATATAAGCTGACTATCAAAATTAACTTTTCTGCTTATTTCTGTTTCAACTAATTGGTATTTTTTCCAGTCAAAAGCTATTTCATCAAAATACATAAGATAAATTTAAGAATTTTGAGTATGAGCAATATTTGCCCAGCTGGTGACATTCCTGTATGGATCACAGAGAAAAACTGAATCCTAGTCTGATGCTGCCAAATGTCTTATAAATGTAGAAAATGCATCTGGGTGGGTGGTACAGGCCACCAGTCCTTTCCCAGAGGACACTCTCTGGGGAAGGTGACAGGGGTTCCCCAGGTGTCCCATTGCATCCCATTTGCACTGACCTTACCTGGTGTGGAGACCTGTACCTGTGCCAGGTAAAACCAGGAAAAGCATGTTTCAAATATCTCAGCTTGTCAGGCCTGACAGCAGAGTGCAGCCCCTGCCAGGTGCACGTCTCTCCCAGGGTCAGGGGAAAATCAGGCCCCTGACTCTCACCCCTGTGTGGGCTTGGGTGAATTGCAGCCATGTCATGACTGGACTACAGGACTGTTTTGTCACCAACTGGGCATATTTCACAAAGACTTTTGTTGGTTTACGTTATCTGTCTTTTTATCGTCCTAAAAATGTGCCACAGAGTAGTAGTAAAAAAATAATGCCCTTTGCTGCTTGCCACGTGGTATAACCAAAAGTGCCTGTTCAGTGTGTTTATCATAACTAAAAATTTTACAATTGGCTTTCCCCAGGATGTAGTACATCTTTGAAAACAGCCAGCCCTGCAGATGTAGACAGAGATTAGGTGCATGTTTTGAGTCTGTTGCAGAAAAAAAATTGACCCTGCACTACCTATATACATGTGTATATAATGTGTTCCTAATTATTTTTGCATTTATATGTATTTTATACACAAAACCCCACAAGCCTGAAAGAGATGAAACCTGAAAAAAACACTAGGGGTCCCTCTTGGCAACAGAGCGTTCAGCAGCATTGAAAGGAACAGAGCCAATTCCTGAGACAAATTTAACTTTTACTGGAAATGCCTTCTCTTGAGAAGGGGGAAAGAATGGAAAAAAGGGAAAGATAATTTATGGTTTTCTGTTCAAAACCTTCCTGGACCAAATTCACTTTTGCACTTTTTGTCACCTTCCAGCTCTGAAATGGAAACTGGTCTAAGTAGTGTAAGGGCTCATCTATCCTCTCTTGAACTTCCCTGCTGAATTTGAATGCATCAGCACAAAAGAACCCAAATACAGCTTTAACCTGCACCTCGGAGGGGGGTGGGGAACTGCCAACTGAACTCAGTGCTCAAGCTTCAATAATCCTGTAAGAATGCGGTTAAGAAAGGGAAAGGAGATTCATTTCTAATGAATGCAGCTTGAAATATATATTTCAAGACTTAAATGAATAGGTTTTTAGTTACAGTGTGGTGCAGAGAAGATGTGGAACAACTGCTTACACAGACACAAAACAGCCTCATTCTCTCACACTCCCTGGGTCCCTTAGGATGCGATTGGACAGATGGATGTAAAAAAAGCCTAGGAAGACAGACAGAGAAAAAAATGCTATGTAACATAAATGTAATTAAATCCTCTGGTAATGAGGCCAAGAGTTAGTAATTGCATATTTGCTGGGCATGCTATTTACACCAGTTGCAGGTTTCCTGCTTTAAAATATTTATCAGGGACATCTTTCTAGTTGTATTCTTACAAGGGCTAGTATTAACATCATTTTTATATAAAACTAGCTGGGAGAAAAATTGTCAAGTTTTAAAATTCGTATTAAATGCAGTAAATCTCATTGTTTGCAGAAGATTGTTTTCAATTAAACATTTGGCAGCAGATGCTGTTGTGACAATTTTTTCCAGTACCCTTACTATTGCACTGTATCTGTTGCTTTTTTTTTTTTTTCTTTTTTTTTTTATTTTTTTTTTCTTTTGTGACAAAGGAAACAACAAACAGCTCAGAAATCCAATACTGGATAGTTTTTACTATCCAGTTTTTACAGGTACACTTGTACCTGTGCAGTGAAATCACAGAGTGTTTGCAAACATGACATGTATAGAAGACTACAAAGTTACAGAGACAGAATTTTGGTTAGTTCTTCATAGAATCACAGAATGGTTTGAGTTAGAAGAGAGCTTGAAGGTCCTCTAGTTCCAACCCCACTGCCATGGACAGGGACACCTTCCACTAAACAAAGTTCCTCCAAGAACCATCCAACGTGGCCTGGAACACCTCCAGGGATGTGGCAGCCACAGCTTCTTTAGGAAACCTGTTCCAGTTCTTCACCACACTCACAGATAGGAATTTCTTGCTAACATCTAATCTAAACTTACCCTCTTGTCCTATCACTTGAGGTAAACGAGATGCTTGTCATTTCCTACTGGATTTCAATGAGAATTGCAGACCTGGTTCTTTTCAGTATTTTAGGAAATCTCATTTAAGACATGAGTGATGAGTTCCATTGCTGTTATATGCTATTAGGCTTTCTAATGAGCACAAGGTCAGTAAAGTACCATATGTTTTGCTTAAGGTCTCTGAAATTTCACTAAACCCCAACTAAAAGACCCAGACTGCAAACTGTCAGGATAATCTCAAGTCTCCTGTCCAATCCAGTATCTTTCTTTTCTGCAACTGACTCAGTGATAGATTAAGAGTGAAGCAAAGACATCTGAACTCACTATGTGGCAGTATCAAAAGCTTGCATTTAGCATGGGTCTGTTTCTACCTAGAAAAGCTCCTCACAGGAAAAAAGAAAACTGAAATTGATAAATTTGGCCTTTCACCTGGGAATAGCAAACATCCAGCTGCCCAGCCTATAGCACTTACGCAGAGAACCTGTTTGTAGGATATCTCAACCCATCCTCATGTGTGCTCTGTGTGGACACATCTTAATACATATCTTATTATATCTTATATGCAGCTTATGTGAGGAATTTGTACCCTATGCATCTGCTCAGTGGATGCACACAGGCCCGGTGCCTCCTTGGTACATCTCAGGCATAATCAGGAGGCATGCATACTAATTCATGGCTGGGTCCTGAACTGGGCCTGGGAGTTGTTGGAAAGCATTAATTCCACTGAGTCAAACCCATAACAAGGATTATTCTAATAATTTACCAGTAGATAAGAATAAACTCCCATGTTCATATCTATTTCTTGGCTCTATTAAATTTATGGTGCAGATTAAATGCACATACTTCTGTCCTGGAAATATCTAGAAATAATTTGACAGCTAATAAAGCAATAATTAACAGCAATAGCAAACCCCTATGATCTCTAAAGTCACAAGGTAAGGCAGCAGCTAAACTAAGAAATACTGGCTGCAGAAGTAAGGTCCCAGTCTCCCTTTTAAACCAGTAGGTCACACAACCCTTCACCTTTCCCTGTTTCCTTGGGTTAATGTGAAAATCATCCAGATCAATTTCCATCTCTTGTTATTCAAAGGTACAGGGACTAAGAAGGAGATCGGACAATCCTGTGCAGTATTTGCCTGAACTTAGTTTCTTAAAAACCTTTCACATAAAAAAACCCCAAAAACCAAAAACCACCACAAAAAAAAAGTATTACTTGGTGTCCTTCTATTCAGCTTCAAAATAGTTCCAATGGGCTACAACTTAGGGAATGACACATCATTATACACATTATTTTGGTAAATAGGAGTAAGCCACTAAATTTGTCTTTCTGAAAGTAGCTCTTGGAACCAGAAGAACAGGTAGATGAATGTCTAATAACTGAACTGTGGATATGCTGTCACTTCAAGCAAAAACCGCTGAAAACATCCTACAAGTGGATATTGTGAAGTCCGGTGTACACAAATAAACTGCTACCAAGTACAAGAACATTGTGAAGTATAGAGGTGTTTATAAAACTGGAGTTCTTTGTGATCCGTTGGAATTGTTTACAAATAACCTTAAAATTGGTAACATCTACACTGAAAATCCACTTGTATATTAATATTTATTTAAGATGAGGACTATTCACTGTCTGCCTGTACCTGGTGAATTTTTGTGTTAGTAGGCATAATGAAGACACTTGGATCCAGGAGCTGACTCATCAATGAAGATACAAACCTGTGACCAAAATATGGAGATGCCCAGCTGGATATCTGCTACTGCATGATCTGCCTGTCTTCCTTGAGTCTGCCCTAAATGGTGTTATGGCTTGTGGGAGAAATTTGGGAATAACACTTTTGGAGCACTTTAAAGGACTCAAGCCCATATGAAACCAGATTTTATTAGCCTGTTACTCACAGAGCAACATCTCAAGGTATGATTTTTTTCCTAGAAGTAATTTCCAAGCACCTGACAGCCCACACAGCCTGAGACAGCCACTGAGTTGGCATGTGGGACACAGCCTACAGAAATGGTTTCAATCTGCCTCACTCAGAAAAGGAGCAGCACTTTGGCATAACTGCTTTGATGGCAGAGTTTATACCCTGGCTTTTACATGGAGAACAGTGTCAGGGCCTGGCAGGAAGAAAAGTTGTACCAGTGTTTGTCTCAGGAGACTGCACCTCAAACAACATGCTACACTGGAGCCCACCCTTTGTCTTGCCCAAGCAGATAATTTTTGGTTTTCTCCTATTCAGCACAGAGCAGAACCTCACAGCATGGGACATAACTTTATCTGGGAGTTTTTGAGGCTGCAGTCATGATCATGAGATACATTTATCAAATGAGTCAACATCCGGAGTTATCACTTAGGCTCTGAGAAAACTTTAGCATTAAAAAGATTTATGCCAGAGAACATATGATTTTGTTTACCATATGCTGTTTTATCTGATAAAGATAAGTGCAGAGCAGTTGCCAAAGGAAGAAAAGCAAAGAGCAAAAACAATGCAACAAAACTGTTTTCATTTAGTTCACCTTTAAGAAGTTGGCTAAATCTAGAAAGAGTTTCCAGATATATTTATCCCAAGCCTGTAAAATCCTTTCTCATCACTAAAGAGCCTTTGCAGGATTTGCCCAGGGTTCTTAGAGTGCCTTTCCTCCGTGTACATGTCAAGATTTCAAGTACTTCTAAACAGTTTCAAATTCTAAACAATTAACTGAATAATGAAGTAATCTCCAATCTCATTTGTTCAAGGTCTAACTCAGAAAAAAAAAAAAAAAAAAGAAGAGTAAAATAGAGTGAGACTTATAAACTGAATGCTTTATGGGATATCTTGGGAAGAAAAAGATTAAAAATTAGATTTAGTTCAAGAGACCTTTCTAGAAAGATATAATTTATGAAACAAACAGTAGATTGCAACTTCATCTAATGAAAAATGATGCCTGTACTACATGTGTTCTGGTGAAGCATGACTGAAAGGAGAAGCAATGCTCTCTTAGGACAGAAAAGATATCCTGGTTTCAGCAGGGGGTTTCCAAACCAAGAACAGCTGAACTGAGACTGCCTGAGCAAAGCCAGGACTGTAGCAATTAGTGAGCACTACAGATCACATCAACAGCTAGCAGTGATAATGCTATTCAAAGGTCTTATTTACAATCCCTGCATGCAATATGGTCCAGAGTTCTGTCAACAGTGAGAAGTTTTTTCAAGCAGCCACACTGAAAAGGAAAGTTCTATTGTAATGGATTATTTTCCTTGACTTTTGTTTCTAGTCCATTTTCTAGTTTTATTTCACTTTATCTCACAGAATATGTCCTTCTAACAAGAAATGCCAAGAATATGTCCCTCCAACAAGAATGAGAAATTTTACTCACTTGCAGTCAATGGCATGTCTACAGTTTACAAGGATATGTGAAAGTCTGACTCTTGAACGTGTTCTGCCAACAAAAAATTAAAGTACTGGCATAGATGTAGTCTGTCTGTCATTCCTAAAATTTTCTGTGTGAAATGGTTTTCCCCATTCGCACATCACACAGTATGTGAGACCTAAATATATGGTTGTTCTTTTCCCAGGAATGCATTATTTTATAGGGTTTGAACTGATTAACCTGTGAAACATATCCACTAATTGATATCCACTTTAAGATAATTTGCTAGAATTACTTATTACTGAAACCTTACATTACAATTAGAGATCGCAAGATCTCATACAATAAAATAGGAAAGTACAATGGTCCAGTCCTGGTTTATCTCATTGTAAAGAGTCAAAGAAGTTCAGATTTACTCTGGGTCTAAATTGCCATAATTATTAGGTTTCCAAATCTGGGTATCAATTTGAGATTTTCCATTTTGCAACATTATAATTTACCATCAGAAACTTTTCTGTTACATTTTCTAAGGGATTAGAAGTCATAATGTCTCATTAACTTGTATTACTGTGATAACGTGAAAATATATTTCAATAAATAACTGAATCACCAGTTTTAAAAAGCAAGTAAAGGTAATATCAGAGTATCAGAAAAGTGTCCAGGAAGCTATCGCAATATGACAGCAAAGAGAGAAAAGAGACACATAAATGTAACTGTCTGAAAAATAGACAGCAATGAGACAAAGGAATAAGATTAACTAAAATACTTCAGAACTCTACAGAAGACAAACTTTATGGTGAATATTCCTTTTTTTAACCACAGAGTCAACTATGAAATTTGGAAAATATAACAGATGATGAAATTGTGCACAACTGACACCAAAGCAAAGAATTTGACATTTGTCCAAGAAATTTATCAAATTAGCAAGTGAACATGTTTTGTATGCAGGTTTGTTTTTTTCATCACATAATTTTTAATTAGTAATGGTATCTGTGCTGGTTTTAGCATAACCAGGAAATTAAACTCCAAACAAGCCCTCAACTTCCCTACCCCTCCCAGTAAGGGAGTGACAAAAAAGAAGAGATTCTGACGAAAAAGGGAGAGACCGTGGGTTGAGGTAACAATTTGTTAAAAGCACAAAGCAGTGGAACAATACATGCACAATAACAAGAGCAGTATTAATAGCAAACACATACAAAAAAAAAAAAAAAGAGAAAAAAGAGAAGGTGTTTTACCCACAAAAACATATTCACCACTAGGAACTAAAGCAAGCTGGGAGACATTCCCTGCAGGTTGGGCCTGTGTGGTTTTCCCAGACAAAGGCAATATGGTAATCATTCCCTCACCGCAACACATGGTATTCGGGAAAGAAGGCAATATGTTGTGGCTCATGTTTCCCATCCCCCAGTCCAAAATAATGAAAAGCAGTGATAACCAAACCCTCCAGAAGCTACATCATCCAAGCAGGAGTTCTAGCACTGCTTTGCAGAGCTTAGTTCTGCACAGGTGCTCCTGCTGCTGCTGCGACCTTCCCACACTGCTGCTCTCCAGAGCACTCCTACCCTACTCAGCTGGGCTCCACTCTGCTCAGCTGGAACCAACTGGGTCGGGCTTTTCCCCACCGCTCCCAGCAGCTTCCCTGCTGGGGCTGTAGTTTCAACACTACATTTGATTGTGTTTTGACTTCTTTCAGTGATAAAGGTTTGCAGTCGCACTCCAGACAGAACGGGAGAGGGGGACCATCAGGACAGCTGAGGGAACACATCTGCAGAGGTTGATGCTGACACCTTCCCAGAGTGAGGCAATATGGCCAACTTCCAGTAAAAGGCATCAGGCCTTTCCTTAGAAAACCATGCCCCCAGAGACAATGTAGGTGATATGGAATAACAAGATGGTCACAGCCACACAGCACTAAACTCTGCCCCTCTGTGACTAGGACAGCATCTCACCTGCATGATAATCAAAAAAGGAATAATTAAAGCAACTTGATTCTACAGGATTATATATGCTTCTAAATAATATTAATAAAGCCCTCTTCTCATTTTTTGCTTCATTCCCTCTGCTGCAGAAGGTTTTCTCTGGGGTTAACTGGCTCCTTCACACATCCAACAGATTTCAAATGAATACACAGTAGCCTAAAGTGCATTGTCCCTGGCACTGCTAGGAACCAAGACAATATGTACAGATTTTGTGAAAAAGAAAGTCCCTTTAATCATTTCATTGACTCTCCAATAATCCCTCTGACCATTCTTCCCCTTCCTCAATTACATTAGTAGTAGAGAGTTAGTGAAGAATAGGGGTCTAGCTCAGCCTCTGTACAAAAATATACATGTACAAACATGTCTACCCTTTTATCCTTTGTTCACTTTTATATAATCTCTGTAAATCCACAATGTAGTCAGGACTAAAGGAACTTTCTGTGATCTTTTTATCAGCAGTCACTATTTTAACACTAATATCATCCCAAAGCACTAGGAAAAGATTAATTTATGGAGGAACTGGATGTGCTTGTCTAGAAGTGGCTCAGCATTGCCAGGATTGAGAAGTCATAAGGCTAATACAATATTGTTCATGATCACTAGGAAGAGTAAACATATTTTCCTGGAGCAGTGGAATGTATTCATAGTCCAATTACAGTTACAACCATTTTATGTAATTTTTGAAAATTTATTCCCTGTTTACTTCTCTCTATGTTGTATTTGTTAAAGTAAGGATTTCAGACACTGTAAGAACACCGTTTACATCTGAAACACATCTGTACATTTACTTTTGACTCTATCATACTCACAATTCACCACAGACAGAGGTTCTCTCAATTTAATCCTGTGTTGGATCTTGTTGGAGTTACTTTCTCTGTAGCAACGTGTAATGTGCTGTGCTTTGAATTTGTGACTAAAATAGAGATTATATTAGAGGAACATTTGCTGAACCATTCTTGCACAACATTAAAGAGTTAGTCTTTCTAACTCTTCACCTCAGTGAGTAAATTTGGGATGCACAAGAAGCTGAGAGGTGATGCCACTGGGACAGATGATACTAACTGACAGAAGGGATATTCCGTGCCATATAACATCATGATCAGTAATAAAACAAAGTGGGGGGATTTTGGCATGGTAGCCATTTCTTGTAGACTGGCTGTGCATCAATATACTTGGGGAAGGTGATGAATTATTTTCATTATTTGTTTTGTTTTCTTTTTTCTTCCTCTTTGCTGACTTAACTACCTATATCTATCCCAAGCCATGAGCTTTCTTAGTTTTGCTCTTCCTAAATTTCTCCTGTCCCACTGGAGAAGGACAGAGAGAGTAAGTATTTGAACTGTGCTTATTTGCCTAATTACAGCTAATCTATAGCAGATCATTAAAATGTTCATCCCGTCTGACTTCAGCTACCAAGAGCCATGGTTCAGACACCAAAGCTAACCTAAACATTTCTTCTCACTCCCTCTATAATCTATTGTGAGGTACAAGTAAACACAGCCAATAGCTGTTTCTCTGTCTTTTTCAGTCTCTCTCCTGCCATTGACTGAAGAAGGAACTTGAAATGTACCTCAGGTGCTGACAAAAGTGAAACCAGAGGACAAGCCTTGAGCTGGCATGAGCAAACTGTTAGGTATCTGCTTCACTACCTGGGCAGGTTTTGGATACCTAGTTTTGGATTGTCTACACAGAAATCTGCACACAGTAATACTTATATGTCTTGATACATGATCTATGTTTCTTGGATAAGAATCTGAGTCCAAAACTCCACTAAGAACCATTCCATCTTTCTTGCAGAGTTCATGTAACAAAAGTGACAGATTAAATCAGGTTAAAATCAAATGTTTGGAAAATAAAAGCCTTTTTCTAACCTAGCATATCTTCTTACCATGACTCCTTCTCTCCAGCTTTGCTTTTCACTCCAGAACTTTTCATAGCCACAGCTTTTGCAGAAGCTCCTCTGGGGCTCTGGGTGGGCCCCCTGAAGCACACTGGCCAGGCAGCTGCCCCAAGTTACCCTGTGGGTTCACTGTCTGAACTGCCTGCTGTGCCAGGCACTGGCAGCTTGGACTCTATGTGTCCTCCCTCAGCTCTCTCTTAGCTGCCAGAAAAGAGGCCATTACCCCATTTTTCCAGTGAATTGTGTCTGAGCCTCTGTCTTCTATGTTAGTTCAAGGCCATGTCATTTTAGGGAAGTATATTACCCTGTATGCAGTATAATGGGAGTGAACAAAGGGAACAGCCCATCCATGAGAATCAGATCTGCTCTGCATTTCTTTCTGAGCATAAGTAAAAAATTTGATGTGCAAAGGAGGCGTTTAACTTCCACTGCATGTGCAGCCCACATGAGATGGAGAGATTGCACAGTGCTGGGCTGGCTGTGCATGGCAATCCACTGCAGCACGCAGGAACAGCACTTCCAAACAAGGCATGCAGCAGTCTAGAATCTCGGGACATATGACAGAGAGAATGCCTGGGGTCTGCAGATGACAAGTCTGACAAAACAGTCTGCCCTTCTAAAAAAGATTCAAGGTGAAAAAAAATATGCTCAGGAAATCCTGGATGCTTGGTAGGCATTCCCAATCTGGCATCTGTAGCAGTAGACTGTTGAAATCTTAGAGAGGTTTGTCTACATGACGCTCAAACACAGGAGTGACTGCAGTGAAAATAGTAATTTGATAAATGTTATGACAGGAACAATAGAAAGAGGTGTGTTGCCAAGCACAGTTCTGAGTTGCAAAGGGAAGTAATGGAAACATGAGGTAAAGTATTATTTTTGGATATTGGAGAGTGCATAGGATGGAATATTTTGGAATTGATTTCTATTTGTTTGGTGGCTTGTTTGATTGGGACAGATAGCATATGGATTTTGTTTTGTGTTTTTTCTTCTTACCACAGTTTTTGGCTTTTTGACATGAAACATAATGAAAGGAAAATTAGATGGAAAAATAATTTCCATACTCTCAGAGCTGTGCTTTGCCTCTTAATGTCCCTTTCTTTCCTCTTAAGGCTTTGTGACACACCTGTGTTGATTCAGTGCTGAACAGGGTACATAAAGCAGACTCCTCTGACTGCACAAGAATGTCTCTTAGATATCACTGCTGACTCTTCAGATGGAAAGTGTGGGAATAACAAAAAAAGAGGGAACATACTGAACTTAAAGAACAACAAACCTTGGACAAAATTGACTGATAAGTAGAAAAAAGAAAAAAAAGTTATTTGCCCTGGAGGTTGTTGCTGTGCCTCATCAGTAATGATTCAGAGGGATAATCTCAACACCATTCCTGTGGAGGGCCCAAATGCAGCAGTAAAGTGAGTTAGTAATGATAGGTGTAGATCAGTTGCTAAACTTTGAACACAGGTTCTAAAATGAATCATCATCAAAAGGATCATCTTCCCTGCAAAATAAAACTCAGGTTGTTAGGATAACTAGCTAACATTACATGAACATAATCATGCACTTCTAGCCCACTTTCTAACCACTCTTTCAAATATCCATGAAAGTGACACTATGAGCAGTTGTCTGCTTTATTCATATACAGGACATAGTTGAGCCTTTCAGATATTCTTCTTACCAGAAATAATGCTGCTAATATACATGAACTTAAAAAAAAAATTCTTCCCTCAGAATTACTATATCTGGCACTGTAGAAGAATTTATTTTTTACTTATAACATAGATTGTGACCATATGCAGTGCTGTTCTTTTAACTGTTCCTGCTGTTTCTTTCCTTTAGACAGTTCCCATACTGAGAGCTCCTGGAAATAATTTTGGAGTCAGAAGTCCTTTCTGTGTAAAAAATTTGAGACTTCCTGCAGCTGTGGGATATGAGCCAGCAGACAGGAGACTTGGACTTGCTTGCCAGCTCCTTGAACAGAAGAAGGCATGGCAGAAGAAAGGTCCATAATATCATCAAAGTTTGCTGTGGAGGTTTTCCATGTAAGAAACAAGGCAACAATGAGGGCTAAACGCTAGAACAGAAAGAGAAATAAAAGTATCATCTGGTTGTTCAGGGCAGGTATGTGTGTAGCTTTTTCACACTGATTTTTATGAAGAGGAAACAGTATCAGGTGTGGTGCCTGGCCCAGTTACTCCTCTTTCTGGCATGTCTTTTCCCCTTATCCAATACACAGCCTGGACCTGGACCACACATAAGGGCTTCACCAGACTGATGGTAGCACATGAGCATCCCAAGTCTTCATTCCAGAGAGAAGGGAAAACAGAATGGGTCCTCCCATAACAAACTCAGGGGAACATGCTCTGCTCTGGAGATGGGAAAACACACCAGTGGAATCTTAATGGCTTATCACATTTGTTAGCAAGTCAGGAAAAAATACTCTAGTTATGAGTGCAATTTGAGCTCTAGGGAAAGTCAAGAAGAGGTTGATGTTAGCTCCAGTAGCAGCAGGATTTAGCTCTGTGTCATTATTGCCAAATTTAAAAGGCTTTTTGGGCAAATGTACTAAAAACATTACAAACATAATTGAAGCACTTCAATCAAAATAACCTCTCATAGGGATTTCAGACCACTTACTCACAAGTCTCTAAACTATTACTTTAATGGGTGAGAAACCTTGATATCTCTAGTAAAACCTCCATTATATGCCAGCCACAAACTGGCAAATCAGCACCATGCTATTTTTTTTCGTCTGGAAATTTCAGCTGAGGTTGTTATTAGTTCAGGAGGAGTGTCTACATGTCTTGTTGCTTTTCTCATTATGGGTTTCCCCAAGAGACATATTTTCAGTATTATTTCAAATGCAAATACAAACTGGACAAAGACAAGGCCAAGGGTAGTAGTATCCGAGCAAGTGTAAGAGGAGGAGAGGTTTTATGATTAAGAGGTGCAAAAGTACACAGGTAAAAGGAAATCAAATCATTATTGGACTGGAGTAGTCATTTAACCTTGGCAAGCATTGCAGTTCCATAATGGACTTTTGACTATGGACCTCAAATGCAGTGGCTGGCTTGATAGGACAGACAGTTGGCCTTTCCTTTTCTTTAATGAGACCTGCTTCTGGCTTACTGCACCACAGTTCATTCTTGCTGCTGCCATGTCCCATGTGGTATGCCAAATGCTAGGACAAGAAGAAGCAAACATAAATATTTAGTCTTTGCCTCATAACAAATTTACAGTGTTTGGTAAAGGTTAAAATGCCTTGCCATACTCTTGTTCTATGCTTCTTGTTGTAGCTTTGCTTTGTGCTAAGAAATATTTTTATCTATCTTGAAATCAACAAGTGGATTTAAGGGAAGGGAGGAGACAATGACCTAATGTGCCTCACAAGGGACATACTTCTGATTTCCTTGAGGAAGGAGAAAACACAGTGAAAATTTTAAAATGTCTTTTATTAAAGTACAGAAACTAATCCATTCAGGAAAGAGTATGCTGGGCCTCAGGAGAATGAGTGAATCACAGTATTTAATATTTAGCCCTAACCTAATCACTATGCTAATACATGCTATTAATGCAATGCTTTCTGAAGTGAGGTAGTGGCAATCAAGCCATTCAGCACCCAAGCACAGAGTACCAGAATGTACCAGTCAGTAGCTGTCTAACAGCTACTGCACCTACTTAAAAGCATCTTCAGCTCATTGCTGGAGCTTAGGTATTACCGTCAGTAGTGGTTTAGTCTATATAACCAAGAAGGCTTTATTCTGCTGCCCCCACACAGACTTCTTCATTGGAGATGTGCTGAGGGATAGAGTCACTGGAGATGTGGATCCAAGGGATCCACACATATCTGGCAAATATGCTACAGGACCTGCAGAGGATTAATGCCTTCCTGGTGAATAGGTGGGGTGCCTTGGGGTATTAAATCCCCATGTACAAGCAGCTGTATGGATGTCGATGAAGTCTGGAAAGTTATTCTGTTTTGCCAAGTATCTGCCTTAGGGTCAAGTTAATTATTCAATATGGGTTTCATTAATTTTATTGACTGGCCTGTCAGTGAGTGTTCAGACTTTAGTTCATATACAGAAGCCTGAATAAAGCCAGAGCTGAGCACCCTCACTGAGCATAGCCCAGAACGGTTTAGTCAGATCTTTCTTGATCTTAATCCTGCTGTATTGCAATGGAGACATGTATCTTCTTTCCTACTTAGATCAAGTTCTGTGTTTTTAATCACTTAGGTATTGACTATCTGAATAATTGTTTTCCCCTTAGAATATCTGAAATCAGAGTTTGCCTTAATGCCATATTCAACCTTTGGGAATTTTGAGATCTCCAAACAGCCCCATCTGCTTTGAGCCTATGTTCAGACGTGTTCCAGCCTCCATGCCAGCGTGCCACAGGCTGGATTCCTCTGGCCAGGACATGTACCCAGGCTGTGCGTGCAAGCTCAGCACTTCCCAGCTGAGAGAATGCTGGCTGCCATGGCCAAAGATCTGCTCCATTCCCTCTTGCTGTCTGAGCTATATCCTGACATCTCCTTGTATGTAATTAACTGCCTCAGCTACAGTGCTATCCAGCTGCAGGATTTTTACCCTATGAGTCATTTATCCCCGTGCCAAAAAGGTCTTGTTTTTTCCTTCTTTGTTTGTTTTGCTTTCCTTTGTTTCTATGTAACAGACAGGCAAACACCTTAGCCTTTCTTTAGAGATTCCCATATTCTGGGCAGCTGTACCATATGCAAATCTTTCTTACAAGGAATTCTCAGGACAAAGCAACCTCAATTACACACGTTTCTACTTACTGGCTATGAAAGACCAACTTCCCAGCTTCTGGTAGTCCTAATAAAGCTGTTGATCATACAGCTCATTTAAAGAGTCTTGCACTCCTCTGCCACAGGCAATTTCTGTACCATTGTTTAAAAATCTCCCTAGCATAGACATTGATAAAGCGAACAGCTGGAAATCAAACACATAGCAATCAGACAGATGATTCTATTGGCAAAGGTGTGTTAGCAGTCTTGTTTTATTTAGATTTCAGGCTTTGGTTGCCTGGGAGGAACTAATTGTTTCTAAATCCTTGAAAGTGACATGTATGCATGAACAAAGCAGCCTAAGATATTTCATTTTATTCTAGTTCTTTAAGTATTGGTAAACACAGATGAGCAGGCAGACAGGCAATGGTGGTGAAAGCAGATCTGAATGATGAGGGATCCATGCCCATTGTCTCATCCATGGCACCTTTCACACGGTACAAAACCTGCAGATAAAATTTGTCCAAAATTTGTCATCTGACTCCAAACTTATGAAATTCACAGTTACCTGAAGTAGAATATATTTCAGGGCAATATATGTGTAGGTAATACACTTACTGTACAAAAATTTGGTATAAACCTACACAATACAAGTAACATTTAAAATCACTGGTGGCTTTAGCCATTGTCAGGGATTTGGACACATATTGCAATCCAAGACAAATAGGGAGCTCAGAAAAAAAATTACAGTGAACATGACCAAATTTTTGCAGCACTGAGAGGACAGAACTTCTAATACAAATAGCATTTTTTTTAACCTGCAAGCCCAAACATTTTAAGAAACCACATTGTGTGTCCTTGACTGCCTCTTGCATAGGAATTGGAAACAGCAAAAGGAACTACAAAGCAAAATGTGGTGCGAGTCTGAATGTGGAAAACGTTCTTGTGAATCAGAAGTGGGGTGGGTTCAGACAGACTTCCTTAGTTCTTTCACATCACTGGAAGTCATGAAACTGTTTTCATGGCCAGTCATTAAGCCTTTCTCTATGGCTGAAATAATTAAAAGGTTTTAGCTCTGAGCACTTCACATACATAAGGAAAGAAGATTTTTCAGAGTTGGGATTGGAGTCTGGTTTTAGGGGCTGATGCAGAAATTCTGAAAAAACAGATACTTTCCCATTTTAAATTATTAAACACAATCTATTCCTTAAAGCCAGATTTTTTCCCCTTACCAAACAAAAGATGACAGGCAGGGAACACGTAGGCTCAATTACGCCTGGATGATTTAACACAGCACATAAATGAGTGTACACATGGACACTGTAGCACATTTTCTGTTTAAGCAGACTTGACTAGGAAAATATTTTAAATTTTTCTCTGAATTAATCTTTTACTCTGAAGTACAGCTATGCAAAATGACACTGTTCTACTCAAGGTAATTGGTCTTTCTCTGTATCAACATCTGGTCTTCTAAATTCAGTGCTTAAAAAAATAGTTTATCTTCTCTATTGCAGGCCATAGTATACAATCTTTTCAGGAGGATTTTACATGAATTGTGATTCCAGAATCTTTATTGCTAACCCTGGAGCCAGAAGGAGCCCAGACAGACTTTTAGATTTTGAGATTAATTTTTCAGGATTTTTAGTTAATTAAGAGACAGCCTTCTAGCTGTAATTTGAGCAGATTTTTCATGGAACTTCTTAAAGACAATATATACATTCACAAATTAAAGACACTCTTAGGCAGAATATTCAAACTATTCTAATTTCCTGCTTAATAATAAAGTTATTAAGCTTTCTGAAAGGACTCTTCCGGTCTTTCACCTTTAATATCTATGCAGAAATTTTGTAAGAACTTAAATCTCAATATTTTTTGTCAAATTAATATGAAATAGACTGAAAGCTGCAATGCACTTATCCTTCTCTTAACGACACTTGCTATGCTAGGAAGCTACAGAGCAGATTGTAATATTCATAGAATTATCTCACTAATGTTAGCAGCAGTCCAGAGAGACAGAAAATGGCAAAATGCTCCTTTTTGGAATATTGTTAGTATCTATACAAACCTGGTCATCCAGATTGTAGTTTATTAGAGCTAAGGTAGTATAGGTAAATATTTCCAAAATGGCTAGTAATTCTCTATTAATACTTCCCCAGGCTTGTCTTTTAACCAGTTCTAATGTTCAAGTCCAAAATATTTTTAAAACATTCACATGCTCTCAGTGAAATCTGATTTTTTTTTTTTTTCATTCCTTACGAGGCCTCATTTACACGGCTTCTCGCCACAATTGATAATTCTCCATCTTAATGAAGTGCAGAGGTGCTTCTTACTGAGAAAATATTGTGGTGATAGATTTCTTCCTGATTCTTAATCCTTTCTTTAGAACAACAATAAAGAAAAGCCAGGTCACTTGATTCTTTTCCTTGAGCAGGTCAATTCTTAATATTCCTAAGGTGAAATCGGTCCTGGTAGAAAGGGATATACATCAGGTCTCCACACTTCATAGTCATGTTTGCATACTACTTGCGTTTAGGAGCATAAGTGACTTCAGTTTTTGCACATGCCTTGTGTAGCCCACCAGAAGTAAGCAATAGTTAGAGATTGTAGATAACGATCCAGGTCCTAATTCAGACAAAAATTCCCAAAGTACATACTCAGGGCTTTTTCCATCTCCTGAAATTCGTGGTTCCTCCTTATGCCTGACCCAAGTACAACACAGTATTTCACACTTCAGACAAGCCCTTTCTCCTTCCTCTCCCTTGCTTCCACCTGGCTTACAGATTGGCCTGACTCCATATAAATGCAGTAGGGCATTCACTGCTAGTAAAATTCATTTGGCTAATATCAGCCTTGAAAGCTGAAAGCCTACTTTAACACAAATAGAATTGAAATTTTCTCACAGCTGATCTGATCAAGGAGCTTAGCAGTATAGACTCTATAAACAAGGTAGAGTATATCACTAGAGAATTTCCACTGGGTTGCCCACTTCGTAAATTACCTTTACTTTTGCAAATACTTTACTTTTACCTTACTTTTGCAAATTACCTCCAGTAGAGGTGTCAATTCTGACCAGGTTTTAAAACATGAAAATGACCTAATGTTTTCATGGGCTTGACGTAAGCATAAACAGAGATATTTCTGACAAACAAAATTTAGGAGTGAACAAAAATATATCATGGGAATAAGGTTCAGCGGAAAACCAGAGCATAAACATACATACTAGAGAAAGAAAAGAGTTCAAAAAAATTGAATATGTTGAATACTTATCAGCTGAGCCCTGCTACAGGAGTCAAAGCCAAATGCTTTTGGAGCAATAGGCTAAGGTTAAAATCCATTTTGTTGTTGCTACTGTTCTAGGCATGATTGTTTGGGTTTTGTTTTTTTACCAAATCTCCTTATGCACATGAAAGAAATCATTTGACTGCTTTATTAAATTGCATATTTATAGTGAAATAGGTTGATCTACAGACTCATAGAGATGCAGAGATGATGAATGATACATTTTTGTTTGCTTGTTTTTCACATTTTTCAAAACTTGCCTGGATTGTTTTGGTGTTGCCTTGTATGACTGAATGAGCTTGTAGTTTCCCAAGTAGTTCAGAAGTTTTACTGCAAAAGAGAAAGACAATGTCACTGTAGTAACCAAGACAGGAGGAGAAAAAAATGTAAAATCTTGCCTCCATACAACACAAACTCTAGAATAACTTGTTTTTAGTCATGTCAGTTTGAATTTCATGTCAGCTTGAATTTTTAACTCCATTCCAGTGATAACTTACTCACTATTTGAAGTTTATTTAAGCTGTTGTTTTGTTTTGTTTTTCAGCTTCACCATGCAGCTAAAGCAGAAGGATGTTGAGGGCACTATTTTATTGCCTCTGCACTCTTCCATATTTTTACTTCCACTACTTTTATGTATCAAACATTCATACTGTCTTAGTGTGAAGCATGCAAACATTTTAGCTAGCAGTAATTATGAGTAGCAATGGACTCATCTGGTCATTTCTTATCACCTTCTCAAAGCCTGAGGTGCCCACGAGTTAGCTCACAGAATGAAACCAAAGCAAGATTTGAGATCAACCCCAGTGGGGCTTCACAGAAATGACACCTCTGTTAGGAAGGCAAAGGCAAACAAAAAAATGGAAGGACCAACAGATCTGCCATTTTGGGGAGGGACACATTGCTGCATTTTTTCCAAGGATGGGAGACAGGATGCTCAGGTATTTGGCTGTCCACTGGTCTGAAATCTCATTGGCAGCAGCGGGTCATGGGGAAGACCAGTTCATTCCTTCTGGAGCATGTCTGCTGGTTTCAGTTTATTCATAGGCACCAGGTTCACACACTCCAGGATGACTCTGCAGGAAGAACCACTACCTGGATAGTGGGAGATAGCAGGAGATTCCCATGAAAAGCACACACCGCTGAGGTCACCTAAGGCACTAAAGGCAGTCTGAGTTCATTTGCTAGGATTTTCACTTACACCTTGGAAACTTCTGCAGATACAGTCAGGAGGGAATAAAGTGATTTTATAAAGCAATAGTCCCTCTCTTCTTCACTCACTGAAGGTCTACAGAAAAGGGTAACAATAGAACTAGGCATTCTTCTAGTCTTGCCCTGTAGGGACTTACATGGTAGAGAGAAAAACTGGACTGAAATTTGGTTCCAGCACTAAACATTTTCTGAGGCATCTTCAGGAACTGATATGGTTCTAAAAAGATACTCTCTACCTAGTTAACTTTTTGCTTCTCTTCCTTAACAAGCTTACCTATCTGGCCAGAGAACATATGTTCACCATCATCACCCACCCTACTTTCACCTGATTCTGCCTTTGCCTTATCTAATTTTTTCCTTTTATGCCCACCATTGCTCTAGCTCACATTTGACATACTAAGATACAGTAAATAAATTCTAGTCAAATCCACCAGTGGATAAAAACTGGAATGACTAAATAAAAAATAATTTTGAAACAACAGATTTGTAAATCATCATGTGGGTCATGCATTTCTACTTTTTCCTGATCCTGCTGTTTCCATTACAAGACCATTCCAAAGACACTCTCTCTTACCTTCTACTGACAGAATGGGACTTAATGACCACTGCAACCTCCAAAGATCACTGCATAGCAAAAAAATAAACAAAACAAAAAGAGAGATTTAGTTATTCTACCACTATTGCATAAATTCAATCAGATTTGACCAAAACTTTTCATTTGAGTTTTCGTTGCCAAGGAAGCTTTTGTAGATCATATTGACCCAGACAAAACAATTACAGAATTGTCTGAACTATAAATATTCCTATTTCTTTCTTTAACCTTGGCTTGCATTTCTTTTTCCTTGATTTAAGCAATACTATTTCATTCTGAAAGGTTCAAGGGAAGTGAATCAAAAAATTAGTAAATAAAACAAATATAAGATAGATAAATAACAAAACCCCACTATGGTTTATCTAACCCTCATTAGCCATGAGAAAAGAGTTCTGGGATCTCACAAAGGTTACAGCCCTCATATAGATTTCTAAAGATTATGACATTTGAGACTATAGACTTAAGATGAACTAATAAATAGCATTGTACAATTCCCTCACAGTATGATGTTTTTCTGTGTTTATGAAGCAACGTGGGAGGTTAATGAATAGAAGTGCTCACTACAGATTTTCCACATATTTTACTCTGCTTGAGACATGAAGATAATGAAAAAAAGTTCTTATCATGTCCTGATAAATAGCAGCAGAGAGTTTTAAACTGCATTGCTACAACAACCCTCAGAAATCCAGACATGCCACTCTTTTTTCCCAGTGCTGAAGACTGGTTAAGTTATAAGACACCCCTTCAGATGGTAGCTATTCCTCCTCTTTCCACAAAGTTTGTTGAAACACTTATGCAGTGCTTGCTCCAGCTGTCAGTTGTCAGGGTGTCTCTTTGCCAAAAACTCTCAATCTATCTAGCTATACAAATCTCACTGTTCTTGGAAGCAGGTCTGATTTCATGACCAAGCTCTCCAAGAGCTGACTTCTTCACTAGTGCACAAGAGGATAGCTCAGGTCAAACACTGGAGTCAGCAAGGTAATTTTTCATAAACAAAGGAGACCTAGACTAAAGAGTGTGGTAAACCAGACTAAGGAACTCTGGCAAAGAGAAACATTTTCCTGTCTGCATAGTAGAGAATGCAGCTGAAACTGGGTTTGTGACCTCAAAGTCACAAAAGCAAAATCTTTTTTTTCTACCACATGTTGCTGATGTGTTACTACATACCTTTTTAGAAACCAAATTAACCCATGCAGAATGTAGGACTATACTAATTTCAGTAGTTACATATCACAATATAGGCTACTTTAAAAAAAACTGGATTAAATTTATCAGAACAAGCAATAGGTAGTGTCTGAAAGAAACAATCAACTTGACATATATGAGATGGAGAGCAACTACTAAAGAATGTGATGTGGGAGTAACAGTAACCAGCTGAATCTGTCAGCATTGTTATACAGATGCAAAAAACTGCCAGTCAAACAAACCTAAACAAAGCATGTCTGCATATTCAAATAAGAATCCAGCCTGCAAAATAAATGAAGTTGTTCTTCTTTTTGCTGCACTCTGCAGACACTGCTTAATGGAGGGCTCTGTATTTCAAGAAAGATGTGAACTAATGGGAGACAGTTGAAAAACTGATCAACTGTCTGGAAAATCTGAATTAAAGGAAAGATTAAAACAACTGAGATTGGCAGAAAACAGGGGAAGACAGAAAAGTCCTAAATTGCAGTTAGAAGTTTATTTAAAAAAAAGTTTTTTGCGTAATGGTAAATATCTATCAGACAATCAGAGTTAGTTTTGTCTTGTGTATGACACCTATCTTCGTACTCAAACATGGGTTAGAAATAACCACTTAATTCTTGTCCATTACTCAAGTATGATTTATGTGCCTATACAATATCAAGAAAATCTGTTTTATGTTTCATCCTAGTTGTAATTTCTTCTGTCTCGTTGGTTTTTTTCCAATGACTGAACTTCAATCCCTATTATATTCATTTCAATAATATAAAATTGTACTAATTTTGTGTGACATTTTCTATGATAATATGGGCACATCCTGTCACGTCAAGTTCACAAATGTGTGAAACACCTGCAAAGTCATCCATTCACCTGAAAAACAAAACCATGTGTGGTCATGCATCTGTGTCTTTTGCAAATGTGTATAGTTAATTCTACTTTCCATTCAAACTAGTTCCATTTTGAAAAAATAAAAATCAATGCCCTGTGTCTGCACTTTTGATTTTGGCTATCTAATAAAATATTTAAAATGTTTCCTGGTTACTATTATCCACTTATATCTAAATACCAAACAGCAGGTATTCAATGATACTTTTCACCCAGGTT
Source organism: Onychostruthus taczanowskii (assembly GCF_017590055.1). Classification (NCBI taxonomy): domain Eukaryota; kingdom Metazoa; phylum Chordata; class Aves; order Passeriformes; family Passeridae; genus Onychostruthus; species Onychostruthus taczanowskii. The sequence continues at coordinate 440,962 of NW_024497741.1, forward strand.
TCCCTGTTACCTGATTCTTCAGTCCCTGCAACCCCAATCCCACTCCTGCCTCCAGATTATCAGCCTCTTTGGTTACAGGCTCATATTTTGAGGCCAGGCTATTTATCAGCTGGTGCTCCTATTAAGCACTTTTCTTGCCACATAGACACTGTAAATGATGCTGAAACACCTTGTTAAATCATAAGTATTATTGATAGGCAGTAACTATCTCACTGAAACAGGCATGGCAGAACTTTCCCAAGCAAACTGTCCCAATCATATATTTAATATGTATTGATTTAATTGTATAAAAACATGTCTACACAGTTAACTTTTTTGCACTCCTCAGAACACAGTGAAACCACTGATCAGCACCTGCACCTGGTTGCTATGGAATCCTTAATTCATGCACAACCTTTTCGCAATCCTTTCAACAGGTGTGATGGAATACAGAATGGTTCTTCCATCCATCCATCCAAACAGAACAGCAGGGCTGAGGTTTCATTTCTGGGAGTGTACCTGTAAGAGTAGAGGTGATTGTCATGAAAATGGGGAAACCATTTTTATGACATTAAAAAAAAAAATCCCAACAACTTATGTTTCTCTGTTACACAATTTCTTGAAATAAAAAGATGAAGCCTCCACAGCATAGCCTGTGTTAATATCATAACTTGACTGAGAAAGCCAAAGGTCATTTCCAGTGGGATGCCAGCAAAGCTGATGCCACATTGCAACACAGCATGTCTTATTTAATTCCCTAGTGAAGAAGCATGTAGTGGGATGGCTGCTGTCCTGTTGGAAGGCAAAGCTTTGTATTGAAGGAGCACAGCAGGGAAAATTGCTCTAAGGAACAGATACAATGTCTGGCTCCAGTTCCTATCTGGGATTACACATTTGATTTTCTGGTTTCTGAAAAAGTGAGCATGAATGCAACTGTAACTTGTCTTTATGGCTGGCAGAAACCTCTCACATACTCCTTGCATCTCTGAACCACCTGGTATGGCAGGCCTGCTCCTGTGCTTCACTAAAAGACCACCAAACCCGGTATGAACCACAAATAACCTCAAGTTTTACAAAAGAGTCAGCCCTGCCAAGTCTTTCAGATCAGAGAAGTTCAGAATAACATTTGAGTGCATCTGAATAAAAATTTTCAGGGCCCTGTGGGGCCTGCCTCCTTCCTTCCCTCCCTCGTTTCTTCCTAGAAGGAAGGCTGGGCTGTTGTACCCCTTAAAATCACCAGATTATCAGAAAGACAGTAGTCAAAGCTTTGGACCACAAGCATTAGGATTACAAGATGATAATAAATTTAGTAATATGGGACTTAGCTTTTAAAGAGTGTCACGTTTCTGAATAAATCTAGCCTAACAGATTTTGAGAGTAGCATTAAAAAACTATATCCTTTCTATCTACCAGTAAAAATGAAAATAATATACTGTACACACAGTCATTTGTTATGGGATTGAAAACACTGACAGTAGTCCCATTATCATAGTGCTGGCATCAGAAAACATTTGTTGTATATTAGAAAGAATCCAAAACAGCTAATACATTCAGAAAGAAAGAAAGAAGAAAGAACAACCACCTCAAAGAATTCTTGTAGACAAAATTGTTTCTTTTTTTTTTTTTCTTTTTTTTTTTTAACAACCTTCAGGACTAGAATATCTGTAGCTATTTTTTAGTCTGCTTTGTGAGTGAGAACACATCCCATCCTTCCTGCAGAACTTCTCTGTTTTTCAAGACCTCATCATTCAAGACCTACAAGCATAACCTTGCAGAGAATGGAACTGTTTAAGTGTGGCAATAGGTGGCCTAATGAAATATTACCATACTGTTTCTTCAAGGGCTCCTTTGGCTTCTTGTGCCATTTATCATTCTCAGGATCACAGTGTTTACTTTGGACCTTTTTTCTGAAATTGCTCCTTGGTGTCTGATTGATTTGATGAATCACTGGGCCACCACTGCCCCTTGACCCTGTTCAAGAACAGGAATGTTTCTCCAAGGCTGGCAGCCCGTGCTCACTCCAGGCTCTGCTCCAGGTCTCTAAGGAGGAGCAGTCTTTCATGACACACAGTCTGCTTGGAGGAGTCCTGTTGACATCATCAGAATTGGCTTCCCTTGCACTCAGGTGGTAGGAGATGCAATTCAAGGAGGCATGAAAGATACAGGAGGATGGGGGAAAGAATGGTCTTCTTCCAGTCACAGATCAAATGTATTTTTTCATCACCAGACCAGAAATAGATTGCTTCAAATTGCCACTAAGGATCTGAGGCTGTTGGCCTGAGTGCAGCTGGGATTCCAGCTGAGCTGCTGTTGTTTGTTTAGGAACAACAATTGTTCTCAGTCAGGAACTTCAGAAAACAGCATGTGTTTGGAGAGGCAGGAGGATGCTGTCATTGCTGTGAAGTACCGTGTCCTCATGTCCCTACTCTGACTGCAGTGAGAGCTGAGACCTCTCAGCACTTTGTTGGCAGTGATCACCACCTCATGATTAGGTCCATGGACAATTAAGGCTTTCAGATATTCCCACAAGAAGTGATGAAGAGTTGCAAACATGAGGTTCTGATTCTCACTACTGTTATGAAGTGTGACTGCTGAAACATTAATTTCCACTTTGAGTATTTATCCGAATGTGTACTCCTCTCCTGTATGCACACACAACATGGGGTTGCAGTTTGAAATCTTTGGCCAGCAGGATCTGCTGGGAACATTCCTAATTCTTCTATGTCCACCTGCTGTGATGCCAAACTATAAGGGGCAGTTCATGTATGATAGGTTCTTGATATGATATGAGCACAGGTTCTTCTCAGCAGTCCTTTTCTCCCAGGATAATCATTGGTACTATACTCAATAGATGCAGTAGGGTTAGTTTAACAGTGGTAATTAGGTAGCCGTTCCCTGAAAGTTCTTTAATCAGATTTAGTTTGTAGACAGAAATCAAATGAGATTCCTTCTTTGGGATAAGCTCCTCCACACTGGGATTGCTGGATTGAAACAATGCCCATCTTTTAAGAAAAATTATTTCTTACTTAAAGAAAGCATCTTTTTACCAAGAAGGACCTCAGAAACTGCAAGAAGTATTTAAGGAGACCTAGTCAGCATCTGTAACAATGTCCTTACCTAATTATCCATGTGGAGACTGGAATAACTGCTAAGCTTTTTTTACAGAGACCAGAGGCTTTGTTAAGTTCAATAATAGAAAGGAAATCAACATTATTTACTTTTGCTTCTTTACCTTATGTCCTTGCTGGTTCAGAAAGGAACTCAGAGCACTGAGTAGAATCACAGCAGCATTGGACATCCAGATCTTGAAAGAAAAGATCAGTCCTGCTCTCAAAGGGGCCAACCATTCTTCCAGTTCACCCATAGCAGGGGACAACTGATACAGACAAGTGGAAAAGCAACCAACCGTCCAAACAGAAAGTAGGTTGCACAGAATTGGGGCAGTACTGTACATGAGAGGTGACCACAAAATAAACTTCTGAAAAAATTAAACTTCATACTGGATACTTATAAACTGGAGAGTGGTTTTGCAAGACACATGATGCAATCCTTCTGCTTCTAATCAGATTTGGAGCATTTTTTGACAAGCATGTTGAGAAACAGGACACCTGAAAATACTACAGTGGAAAAAAGAAAGGTGTTTCTGGCCTATAATGTGCCACTTATGAGAATAAATTGATACTGGATTGCATGGGAGGAAGTGATATAGAAAAAAATAAGTCTTCAAATAGTTTGGTAGTGAAGTAGTGCCTATGTTCACTGTGGATAGGACACGAAGTAATTGATTCATAGAGCAGCTAGAAATACTTCATAAATTAGGGAAATTCTGTCTGCAGCTGTGGTTAAGCATAATATCTAGGGCAGTTGTGAAATTCCTTCTCTGAAGAACAGACCAAGAAAATAATCTGTCAGGAATGGGTTAGATAGATGCTGCCCTGTCTTGAGGAGGAAGCATGGATCTGGACCATGGATCTTTCCTATTCTACAGCAATGATTTGATAGAGTATAAAACTATTTTTCATTGAAATAGAAGCAGCAGACCCTTGAACTACATTATTTTTTTCCCCTAAATATTTTCCTACCTTTCCCCCTGAATGCATGCCTTTTACTTTTATCCATGTCAGTGTCCAATACCATGAAGGAAGATAATTAGTCTAAAAGATCTTACCTGCTAGAGGACAAACTAAACTCATTCCTCTCGGCTGTTCAAATCCTGCCTAAGACTTCCCATATAGATACTAATGAGAAAGAACAAAACCTGACATTTGGGAAAATTGTGTTCTGTTCCTCCATGACCTGTGGAAATCTGGGGAAACTCCCTTGACCTGCCTATTACACAATTCTCCATCTGCCCTTCTCTCCTCTCTTGACTTCCACACAGGTTTAAACATGTGTACCTTTAGTCTATCTTGGGCACTCAACAGATTTTCCAGGACAGCAAAATGCACCTCAAACTGTGCTTGTGCAGTACCCAGCAAGTTATCCATGAGTCTTGACTAGTACTAATACAGAACAAAGAAATTGAAACTTGGTTTTGTTTGTTTGCTTTAGTTCCACAGGAATAGACCACCTATGAGGGTTCTGAGGTATTTCCAGGGAGACATGCAACTCCATGGGCACTGGAACATCCCTCAGGAGCTTTATAAGACATCAAAGAGAAAGAGATTAAAGATCTGCCAATTATGAGGAAAGATTTCAATCTTTTTGTAACTTACTAGTAAAAAAGAGAGAATCCACATGGAAGAGAAAACTTAATCAATCCTATTGGCACAAAAATCATATATACTTTATAATCTTCAAAATGTCTGTAAAATTCAGCTCTGTCAAGTCAATTAAAAAACTTTCCAATGAGCTTAAAACTTCTGCTAGTAAGTAATTTACTAGCAGGTGATAGGCAGATGGAGAGCGTGGTTGTGCCAGCTTAATTTCTTTGAGAAACTAGGATTTGTAAGAACTCTACTCCAATTGCTAGTTAATTTTTCACAGTAAGATGGATACAAAGCATTTTCAGTATCTTTAATAGTTTACTGCTTTTGACTGTGTTTATTTTTTTCTGTTTTAAACTTTTCTTATTTTGACTGCTCTCAAAACAAAACCTTTTCAGTCAGAGAAATAAAGAGATAGAAGTCTTTGTAAAGATGCATCATCACAATTCTATCCAAGTGTCTAATTTTCTGATGGAAAGCAGGTATCTTGGGACCACTCAGGTAGTCCTGTTAGTAGTTAAAAGCAGTTCCAGCTCTAGATATCTACTGGTGTAAGTAGGACTGTACTCACTTCCTGCATCTGTCTAATAGAGTAGTCAGGACCCTGTCTTCCTTCGAGATCTGTGTAATTTGATAGTCTGCATGTGGTACTAAATACAGGTTAAATAGAAGATAACTGTACAGCCTCGCACATATCACTGTCTTAAACTCAGATTTAAGTTCACCACTGATTACAGATTTTCCTGCTCAGTCTAGTTTGCTGTTGAAACTTTGCTATTAACAATGAAACACCTGAATACAGTGCTTCTAGGAGTCTGTGTAAGAGCTCCTTTATTTTTCCATCATTTTCTATACTGTCACAGAGTGGCTGAAGTGGAAATGGACTGCTAGAAAATGTTTAGCCAAACTCTCTGCTCCAAGCAGAGCCAGCTGGAACAGTTACTCAAAACTGATTTTTGGTTTAGTGATGAGGTCTCTTACATCCAAGCAATGGCCTATATCTCACTGCAGCATTGCTAAATTTTTGGGAGATGACTTGTAGCTATTCCAATATTGTTAATAACTCTAAAATTAGCAATGTCAGGTGAATGCAGCTGTTAGGATCCAGAATCACAAACCTTTGGGTCCTTCTGTCTGATCAGAGATTTTTGCTTCAGTTCAGAAATAAGTCATTATTAAGTCATTCTATTCAAATGCCTTAGTGCAGGGATGTGAGTCAAAGACAAGGTCATCTTGGATGAAGTCACTCCAGTGAGCACAGGCAGTGAATCCTCCTGAATCTGCATTGTCAAACAAACACTTGCTCTCATCTGCCTGGATAAAATTAAGTGCATCTTGAAAATAATGATTTTATTTATATCCTGTTAGCGTTCAGGAACACATAGTCACGGAATGATTTTATGTAGGTGCTTTTATTGAAGAGCTCTGGGTGTCAGGGGTACAGACCCAAATCTGGCTCCTCCATGGGTTCGTGATGAACATGTTTGAATATTCTATCGTTATATAACTTACATATTAATTATTAAAATTACATTGTTCTACTGTATACATTGATTTCATCCAAGCATAGGTTTCTCGTGATCCCCCTCAAACCCTTGAACATAGTTTCTCATGATTCTTTTTACTATTAAACAATAATCATATCTAAACAATCATCACATCTAACAATTGTATCATTTATCATGTACTGGTTACGCAGGTGCAATTTCACATGACCTGGCAAACACAAGGCCTAATGTTTCCCAGGGCCTATTTTAACATTTTCCCAGGGCCTACTAAGCCTAGGTTTCTTTCTAACTCCCCAAATTTTCTATGATTTTAAAATGTTTTACTATCAATCCCACTAGGAGTTTGTAAGATAAATTTTCTCACTTAAAGGCTGTAACAGAAAGATATGGAATAATTATGATTTTATATTCACTTTTCAGTAGATCACAACAGGAATGGTGTTTTCCCTCTGCATCCAAAAGAACCGTTTTTAAAATCTTCTTTTAAGTCTTCTTCTGGCTTGGACTTGAGCTTTTCAGCTTTACTTGTCCTATCTTATATACCTAAATTAAAAAACAAAAAAAGTGTTCCAAGAAAAGACTGTTTTCCTATGCTAACTGAAAAGAATGTATAAAAAGTTAAGCCAGGTGTAGATATCTACTCAGATGGTTAAATGCCATTTCTGGTTGGGTTTGGTAGTTGGTTTTCTCTCCTTCTCCCCTTTCCCCCCCTATCCCCCTCCCATAACATCTTCTGTCTCACACATCTGGAAATAAATCTTTACTTACAGCTATATCTGCAAATGGGGCATTGTGGTACACAGACCAAATGGAATGGCCAATCCTTTATGACCGGCATTCCTTTGGGAAACTTGATTTAACAGTTGTCCTCAGTTCAACATTAACAATCTCAAATAATTTCTGTTTTCATCTCTAAGAGCCCTCAGTATTTCCTAGTTATGAACATGGATCAGTGGTCTTCATACTGTTCTGAAAGTATTAAGAAAACAGAAAAAGAGAAAAATCTCCCAAGCAAAAGGAATATAAGTGAAGAATGCCATCTCTGTAAACTCACTCTGAGGAAGATAATGTCTGTATTTTACATATACATCAAACTCTTCATCCTGCTTTTGCACAAGCGAAGTAAGAATTTGGCTTTCTGCTTTTATAGTTATTTAATAAAAAATGTACAGCAACAAAGAAAGCCTAGCAGCTGACTGCTGATGCACACAGCACAGCAGCTCCCCAGGGTATTCTGCCATGCATCTTAGGTGGTTCAGATAGTGGCTGATAGTCTCTGCAGACTAGACCATACATTTCTGCAAGTACTGCATATGACCTGGGCACAGTATTTTTCTCCCTCTGCCCACTTCTTTTGTGTGGTTTGTCAGTTGCTATAAAATTTCATGTGATTTTATTGCTGCTGCTTTTCCTGTACTCATTCCTCTAAGCCACATCTAGAATGTTACATGTCTGCATATGACAGATTTCTGCTGGCTTTTCAATAGCTTCAACAAAGTGATATCAGCATAAATACTGTAAAAACGTGGAGGCCCTTTGCAGCACAAATCATCACAATATGTCTCCATCTGCCACTGAAAGTTTAGTACTGATATTTTTTTGTCTATGACTATTTTGAGTCAGCAGCTATGCTGTTGTTAACAGGAATTGTGCAATAAATACATTTCTCATTGTGAATTGCATGCTAAACTCTGTTCACATGAACATCTACTTTGAATATGTCTAAATACAGTTTTGTCTATTTGTACATACATAGTCACAAGTGCTTTTTGCTTTTTGAATGACTCACAGGGTGAGTAAAGTGAGTAACGTTAGTATCCTTGACTCAGTAATCAACAGAAGACCTATATTAATAGACTTTATTAATTGAGTTTCCCAAGGCTTTGTGCCTCAGAGTTAAATCACACAAATTCAGATGCACTCCCCCTGCTCCTCACCATGCATTATCTTAGTCTCACCACAAGAGCTGGACTTCTCCCTTCCTCCATGGCAGCATCTCTGGCACTCATGAAGCTCTGTAATGCTTTCTAAATAAGCAAAAAAGCTCTCTCTGAGAGTTAAACAGTTAAACAATTTTCTTTATAGTACACAAAATGTGTTTCATTTAGTAGGAATATAAGGAGGATTATTTTTTTGCAATTTACTCCCTGGAGTGAAATATCATCAATAGAAAGGGAATGAAAAAGAACTTTCGATAGATAAGGTAGCAGATATATTGACATTCATAGTTCTGTATTAGACAAGTTTTACAAAAAGTCCCCTTGGCTTAATATACTTCAGGAAATAAAACTGAAGAAAATTTAGAAATCCCTGAAAGCCCCCATCAGGAACTGCTATTAGATGCTGTTGGACCTGGCAAGTAGCAGTAGCAATTCCTACCATCGGCCTTTTTATCTTAATTTTTCTTTTTTCACCTTCTCAGAACGTGATGGTCTGTAATGCTAAGTGACTCCCACCACCTTGACATTGCTATGCACTTCCAAGATTTGTGGCAGGTAAAAAGGGGAGGATTTTCTATCTTTCCTATAGGTTACCCTAAGAGAAATGGAACAACTTTTCATACAATAGGGACGTTACAGACATAAATCTGCGTCACAGCCTCAGATGATGAGATAGAAAATTATGGTTATGGCAGGAAATTAAAATGCTCTGAGATTGTTTCCTTTTGAATCAATAACTTTTTCACAGTTTCAGTTTTATTTTACATTTCAAATACAAAACATTTGCAACATAATTGTCAAGCTTTTTGCTAAAAAATGATGTATGTATCTCAAAATTTTGAACATGTCAATGGAAAACTAGCAGTCATGATAAAGCAAATTGCCAACATTTTCTTATCCTACAAGGACACATCTATGCAGACTATTGAATGAACAGTAGAAGAGGTAAAGGTACTTCCATTTATTACCTTATTAATCACAGTGAAATGTTTACAGTTTCTTGCAAAAATTAATGTTTCCTCTTGAGAAATACCAGTTCTGTGTCTTGAATTGTTTAGATGTCACACCCCAAAGGTTTTCCAAGTCATTCCCCAGTGTTAAAACTTTACTAGAATATTGCAGGAAGGGGCATAAAAATGTGCACTGATAATGTCTTTTCCATATCCATATGGAAATGCAGCATCAAAATTGGACAGAAAAGTGAACTTTCTCTTTATAAGAAGGTCATATGTGCCAACACACACATTAATCTCTTTTGAAACTATAGATATTAATGCAACCATTTTACAAATAATCTTTTATTTCTGAAAGTACTACAAAAACTAGTGGCTCCATTCTGTCTTGGGAATATGCATGAAGAAGTTAATATGAATAGTTGATATGGAATAGGTTGTGATTTACCAACTGCATTGGTAAATCACAATATTTAATACTTTGTCAGGAGAAACAACAGAGGGAAGAAAGTATGTATATAATTAGGGAGCTAAACAATGGACACTTTTTGAGAAATAGGACCCACCACATTATGAACTTGTCCTGGACAGGAAACAAAATGCACAAGCAATGATCCTTCCAGTATTATAACACTACAGTGGTTTGCACTGGAGTTTCCCTAAGAACTCTTTCAAATCATTCCATTCTCTGGGACATACAGGAGCACTATGAAACCCCGGTTCATAGAAGGAAAAAAAAAGCAGCACTGGCACAAATGTTCCAGAAATAAACAAGTAAGACTGTTTAATTTTAGTCTGTATGCATCATTAAGAAAACAAATAAATCTTAAGTGCAGTATTCAGGTGCTAAATCTGGAACTAGATTGTACGCAGATGCATTGCCGTAAGGCTAGGGGAACGTAATTTTAGTACAGGCAACACAGAAGCCGTGGAGCTGACCTGCAAATTTCAGAGGGTGAAATACTGTCCATGGTCTTGGCACATATTCCCCCTTCTCTGTACAAGACTGTACCCAGGACAGCTGTAAGCAGAACTTCTTACCTTGCCTATTTCTTTGGCTGTCATGACAGGTCAAATGGATTCGTGCCACAGATGCCAGGTTCTGATTTCAGTAACTCAGTTGTACTACATCTCTTATCAGAAGGCTATTAATGCCTTCTGGAAGAGAATTGGAAGAGAACAGTTCTTCCCCTCCACAGAAGAGTCAAATGGTTCTGGATAGAACATTCCTGCCCAGGACATGTGATTTCAGTAAAAACCAGACTTCAGATCTTCCATGCAGTTAAGAATGGTTGCTAATAACAAAAATAATCTCCTCATTTTTATGTTACTATAGATGGAAACAGAAAAAAAACCCACAACTCTAAGAACTGAAAAGGTTACATGGAGGATCCTTCAGTCACTGCAAAAAAGTGGGTATTATCCATGCATCTTCAAATATTTAAAACAGTAAATATTTCACCCCCACTTTGAAAATATTCCATAGACATTATTTGTCTTAATAATAAACTCAGATAATATATTGAATACCAGGGTAATTTTTTTAATTAGGCATTAGCTCCAAAGCATTTTTCTGCACTCAAAACTGCAGATATGTTTGAAAATCTGGACCTTACAGTGTATTGGTTTCAACCTGCCGAATATAACAAGTTAGCAGGAAAGAGTTCTTTTCATACGTGCCTCTAGCATAGTGCCCCACGGTTGAATGAATAACTAGAAGGTAAACAAGGAAATATGGAAGCATTCAGTTAAGATTGCCTATCTTAATTTCTCTTAAAGGGATGTCAATTCATTTTTAGAGGAAATTCTGAAACAGAAATAGCAGGAGATGATTTTTTTTCATATTGTCATAATGACTTGTGCCTTCATGTTTTAAAATAGATGGTCTTGTGATAAAGTCAATGCCTTAGTGTTCAGAATCTCACTGTTTCATTTCTGTTCAGCTACAGCTTCCCTTTTCCTTATGTTTAGGAGCAGGAGGATATTATCTTCTCACACCACAGCAATGGCTGATGCTAGGCACAAAGAACAACAGGTTTCTTGATTGTCCAGTGATGGACAATACAATTTCTATGCAGAGTTGAGAAGTCTTCCTGTCTATAACCACGAATGGCCTAATTTAATTCCATTTAATGAATAATACTGATTTAAGGTGTATTTCAAGTTTGGACACCAGTCTTTGGTGGAGACATCAAATAAGATGACCCAAAAAGATAATTTATCATTGCTGACCCTTTTAATATTGTTAAATAAACAAAGAAAGCTATAAAGTCTTCTACAAGAAGTAATTAACTAAATCCTATGGAGGGATTTGGAACTGCAGAAAAAAATAATTGTCTGAGTGTCCTCTGTGTAAAATTGAGTTTGCTTCCTTCTGAAATAAGTAGGAGTTTTACATTGATATGTAACAAATCTGAAAGCTAAGTGACTCTTTATTTCTGTCTTCAAATTAAAAAAAAACTACTTAAAAGAAATAATTTCCAAGAAGAAAAAACCAAAAAATAATGTGGTCTATTGCCATTTACTGCCTGTATATGCTCCATTTCTCTGAAAATTGTGTAGATTTTATCTGAGCATTTAATAGTGTTCTGGTTTCCTTCCCTCTCCTTTATAGCACTGGAACTTTTTAAATGGAGAACTGTTGTTTTCTAGAACAGTGATTGACAATGTCTTTGGAACTTAATCTCACTTGAGAAGGCAATTGATCTTCCAGTTGTCACTAGTTTCAGCTCCAAACACTGTCCCTATTTCTTCAGAATCCAGTGACCTACTACATGTAGTTAAACCCACTGGATTACATCCACATCCAGATGGGTGGTCCTTTGCTTCTGGCTGCAAAAACCTAGACACTGAGCTGAATCTTTAAAAACCAGGGCAGATTAATTTGCTTGGGCTCCACCTCTAAAATGCTGTAAACTCAAAAGTACTCCAGTCTCACCAGCAAGGAGTGTCTTAACAATGTCTTTCTAGTGGGTTATTGCTATTTGCAAGAAGGCAGAAGCAGCAACTCCAGGAAGTACACTGGATTGAATGATCAGTCCATCTTGCATGAAACTGAAACCATTAGGTTTACATGTGAAAAAAAAATTGATCAAAAATTATCTTTTGCAGCAGCTAACAGTGCCTGCAGCTTGCTATCCTTTCCTGTTTTCTTTTCCATCAATATTATTTAAAGAGAAAAAATCAGCTCATAAAGGGGGTGTCAAGACTATCTGCCAGAAGTTACTGAATGACTATGTAATCTCAATGATTAAAATAATTTTCTAAATTAAAAGTTACCTTATTACAGCTTTTGCTAAGATGCGAAGTGTAATTTGTAATGCAACCCTACAGCTTCCAGAGGCTGGTGCATTTAGCAATGCTGAAAAGAATTCAGAAATGACAGCAGTGTCTAAAAAGAAATTCACTTGCTTCTAAAAGAGAAACACCAAACACTTCTAGCTCTAAATATATGAGGAAGAACAGGTAATGATCAGTGATAATTGACAAGAGGAAAGGTTGTAAGAGATCTGTCCAACTCATTTACCTGATTCCAAGCGCGGCCAGCAGCAGCTGGCTAGGGAAGGCATTAAGAACAAGCCAAGCGCAGAATGATACTTAATCTTTGCAAAATATGTAGATGTTCTTCTCTGTGCATGTGCGTATATATATCATATCTGCACAAGATCTAAAATGATAGATTTGGAGAAGGCCATAAACATGGAGAGCATCCTGTACCTACAACAAAATATCAACAACACAACAGCTGATCTTTTTAGCAAGCAGAGGAAATTCTTCTACCTTTGATGTACCACATGAACCCATCACAGACACTTGCACAAAGCAGTAAAAGCAAAGTAGGATATTGTTTTTCTAACACAGCTTTATGATGAAATACATACTATTAATTCCTTTCCAAAGTCTGGGAGAAATCAAGCCTGTCAATGAAATTTAACTGCAACAGATGTGAAATTGGTAAAAAGGAAATTTATACTGCACAGAGTGTATAATCAATCTCCAGAGCTCTCAATAGGAGGAGAATTGGGATTAAAAATCTGGGATATTTTTATGAATAACAATAATATTTGCAGTTATGTTAGTGCAAAATAAACCACGCAGGCACAAAGGCAGACCCACCCATTTATTGCCTGCGACTAAGAATGATGTTTTCCTTCCAGGAGTGCTAATGTATGGTTTTTAATGATAAATACTTGACATCTTGCTCTAGTGAATTTGATATAGGCAGCTTTCAAGAAGTAGGATAATAGATTAGAAGAACCTTTGGTTTAATCAGCACCAGGTTTCTTTTCCTTCAAAGTCTGCCTTCCTCATCTACAAGGGTGGTCTCCACAATGGAAACAATGCTGTGCCAAGTTATTACATCATTATATATTTTTTTCAAATGGCTTTAGAGATCAGATGTTCCCATGCAAGCATTAGAGCTCTTGCTCTGTGGATGTCTGCAGCACAAACCAAACACTGAATATCATCCAGCTATCACTGAAGCAAAACTTTGAGCTGACCAAGACAAGGGTTTGGCCCACTGACCGTGATAGTCTGTTCATTTCCTGTCCTGTCATGTAGCTAGCAGGGAGTACACACATATGTTAGTACTCATGATATATTACTTGGGCTGCCTGATGTGCAAAATCACTGGTATAATCCTTGGGTGGAATTATTTCCTTTCTTTCTGGAAGAAACCATGGCAAATCTGCTTCTCTTATAATGGAGAAATCCTTAAATACTGTGAGCTCATCTTAACTTTTCAGTGGCTTATCCGAAGTGTACCCAAAACCCCCACATTTTAGAAGTGGTCAAGAAGTCTCACCAGAACTTAATTTTAGGAGGGTTTTATGATTTCACAATTTCCTGGTTTTCTGGCTGGCTCAAAACCAGTTAAATGCACATAAGATATAACAAATATTTTAAAGGTGAGGAAACATATCACTAAATTTTAGTAGGTGGGAACATGACGCCCAGGGAAGTGAAAAAAAATTCTGCCTAGTATTACTCATATATTAGTGGCAGAATCCTCACCTGCTCTACTCAGCTTCCCCTTGTGAGAAAAAACAGCCTCTTCACAGGAATTTCACACCTTCTTCCATACCCATCTCTTCTTGGGAACCAGATGTGCAGACACCATATAATTTTTAAATATGTGTTTTCACCAAATTATGCAAATGCTTCTGAGTATATTCAAAAACATTAAGAAAGGTAGTTAGAGCAATGGACACAGGTCAGAGGATGCCGCTGCTTTAGGTGAACCTGCTCATTCCCAGCAATTTTGCTTTTTTTGGTTCCTTCCCTTCTGTATTTCCGAGACTCTGTATTAGTGCTAAAGTGCTGCTGTGTAGCACTCACATTCTCTGGAAAAATCCCTTCGCCCAGAATTTTTCACCTGGGAAGCTGAGAAGCCTCAGAGAAAAGGAAAACAGTAATTATCTCATTTGCTTCTCCCGTGTTTTGCTCCTTTGGAAAGTGTTTGGAGATTGTTTAGGCAGTTGTTTCATTGGTTTCTGGTGTGAGTTGTTTTCACTCATTGGCCAATCAGTGCCAAGCTGTGTGGGGACTCTGGAGAGAGTAATGAGTTTTCATTATTATCTTTTGAGCTTTGTTTTTCATTATTATCTTTTCATTCATTCTCTTATTATCTTTTCATTATTATCTTTTGAGCTTTTTCATTATTATCTTTTGAGCTTCATTATTAGCTTTTCTGTATTCTTTAGTATAGTATAGTATTCTTTAATATAATATAGTATTATAAAGTAATAAATTAGCCTTCTGAGAACATGGAGTCAGATGCATCATTCCTCCCTGCCACAGGGATCCCTGCAAATACAATACTGCTGTTATCTTTTCATACCAAACAGTTTACAAAACTCTTGAGAAAGTGGAGAATAAGTTCTTGATCACATTCTATTAGCTGAATAATGTCAATCACTGATGTCCAAGCAGCTGTCTACAGGACTGAAGATTTGTATTTTTTTAAAGGACCCACCAAGAAATGTGCTGAAGGCTACATAGCTTTCTTGTGTAACGTTTCAAGTATTCTCATGGGAATCAAAAGCCAAGGAAACCAAATAGCTGGGATATTTGTAAAGTCAAGAAAAGTTAGAACTTGTGTTCACAGCTCAAAAGTGGCATTTGACATGCTTGGCATTCTTATTTTTCCTAATGCAATTCAAATTCCCCTCCCTGTGCGTTGTTTATATTCATACGAAAGATGTCTCATGCTAAGAATTATTGTCTTGTATTTTATTCTCTTTGGTTTGTAATGACTCACCGGTTCCTGAAATTCTCCAGAAGGAAGGCAATCCCCACTCGCACCAACGAATCCCAATGACTCAGATGGGACTCAGAGAAGCAGCAGTTGCAAAATAAGATATATTTGTTCAAACACATAGCCAAGACACGATACAGAGAAGCAGGACCAAAATTTCTCATTCACAACACTATAAATAAAATTTGTGATTGTTTGCCAGATAAAAACTTCATGATGAATGATGTCTTGTCAGAGATATTAGGAAACCTGCTGTTTACAAACTTAGAAGACAGTCAGTGATTTTTTAGCAAAGCAACAGATTTCTTGGTTTGCTTGAAATGAACTGGTTTCCAGCAAGGCAAGAGGCTTAGCTAAGGGCTTAGCAGAATGGAATATTTTCTTTAAAGAAAAACTGTAACTATAAAAAAGGTAAAGAGATTTTGGATTATAAAAACTTTTTGCAGTTTATTTCCTATTGTTAATTTCTTAAAAATATATATATATAAATGAGGATCTGACTAAATGAATCAGGACGCCAATTGATAAATGTCTGTCCTTATAAACAAATAAATAATTATTTACAGTCTTTGGCAAAATGAAATTTCATCAGTCTCACTCTCTCACACACACTTGCAAGGAAAAAAAAAGAAAAAGAAATTTAAAAACCCTCATAAATAATTTACATAGAATAGGAAAATTATGATACAGTCCAAATATTAACATCTTCATCCCTAAACTGATGTCTGTCTGACAAAACAAAAAGCCCTACACAGCCATTACTCATTATATTTAATGAAGTCATCCTCCCTTCCACTTAGAAATTAGGGATGCCATTTGAAACACCAAAAGAAACAAATATTAAAAAAACCTCATAAAGAGGATTTGTGAAAACAAGAAAAAAATCCAAAACAAAAGAAAAACCAGAAACAAAACAAACTGAAATAAAGTAAAAAAAATTTGATAATATGAATACTATAAAATGTGCAATAAAGCCAGCAACTGTTGATTCCTTTCTAATGAATATAGCCACAAAATCTATTTAAAAGGAGAAAAAGTTGATACAACATTTAGCTCACTGTGCCCCAGAAGAAGGCAGAGGTACTGTATTCTTCCATCAGGTATCCCATCTATGAATAAAATTACATCAGCCTGTGTTCTTTTTGTGAACAAAGCTCATACATCTTAAACAAAACAAAAATGTTAAGCATGTCTATACTATTGTTTATCTGAGTAACTGTTGTATCTGTTTAGAATAAACACTGGTACCCCTTCAGCATTATTTAAGAAGTTCTATATACAGCAGACATAGGTAACAATACAAAAATATTAAAATTAGGGTAACTGAATATATATTAAGGTTCCATTTGTAAATTCCTTATTATTATTCATTTAACTTTAAAGTATACATGACTATAACCCATGGAACTATACTTAAGACATGCTCTGACAATATCTACATATTGTGATATGCTTTCAAAAATAGCTTTAAAATACCATTATTTGTGAATATATTACTGATGGATTATATGCTTTAAAATCAATTATCAGAGAAGGTAGCTTGGTGTGATAATCACAATAAATACTAACAAAATATTTATAAATGGAACCTTAAATTCATATGTTACCAAATTAAGTAATGGCAGCATTGCCACATTTTCAAAAACCCACATCAGGATTCAGGATGTCAAAGTGCTTTTTGCAGCAGAGGTGGAAAAGTGGTTCAGGTTCATTTTGCTCCACACAGTCACGGTATATTCTTTATTACAATGCAATGCAGAATATGATGAAAACAGGGCAACCGGAAATAACTTTTTGAAAGTCAGACAATAGTGATAGCTTCAGATGATTAAATGAATCACTCTTCCCCCTCACAAAAGAGTTTCTAGTTCAACTCTGTTTGGCCTAAAAGCCCCTACTAAAGAATGCTTTAGGTTGCAAATTTGACAGTTCTACCAATAATAATATTAAAGAGTGTTAATAAGAGCATCCTTATCAACTAAGCAAATAGTTTTCAAATAAAGAAATGTTTATAATTGATCTTTAATATCCAAAGTAATTTTCACTGTTGGTGTGGCCCTCCATTGCTTTGCTAAAATTAGACCAAGAAGCTCTGTGTTACTGAAGTCCAGTCTTGATCAGAGCTAGGGAGTGTCAAACATACACCCAAAAAATTAAGACACGTTTGTCCTCACTTAAACATAACAACTGATAATCATCATCCCCCCTCTTTTTCTTCATATATATAAATACATTAAGTAATTACATTTTTATATGTAAACGTCATTCTTTAAAAAAGACAAGTAAACAAACAAACACATTTTGCTAAGTTTTCACTCTACAAAAGTGTTCTAATGTATCAATCTGCTTTTGCTTCAGTGGTGGGTCCGACGTTCACATTTCATTAGTCCTGGCTGTGAGAAGGCACTTGGATAGAAGGGTGGCTGAAGCACTCCTGGCAGCTGGGAGGATCCTGGAGAGTGGAGCATGAGGAGAGAGGACAGGAGGTACACAAAAATAGAAACTGGGAGTACCAGGGTGTACTGAGGTGTCTGGGTTGCATAGCATCTACAGTACTTTGCTGGTAATGCAGCAACCATTGCTCAAGCATCTGAAAGAAATGGGAAAAATATATTAATTGTAATTGGGGTTTTTTTGGTTAGGAAGTCAATCAAACAAGAACTCCACCATGATACACTTAAGAGATGCAGTAGAACACCTTCTGTTCTTCATTTTCCTACAAACAGAAGGACATTTATATAAAAACACATGTGCCTACATATAAAGAGACAAGCATGTGTATGTGCAGCTATGTATCTAGCTGCATAAAATCATATACAAGAAAACCTAGAAAAGCATTATCTGTATTTCAAAACATTTCAGACAAGGCATTACAGACGGACATGCTCATTCAAGAGATCTGCTCTGTTTTCCATGCCTCTTGAAGGTGAGGGGTGATCCAGAAGTACCTCTCTGCCTGCAGGACATACAGAAATAGCCCACACAGGACAGTGGATATACAGAGAGAATTCTAAGCAAGTCTCTCTCAGAAATTTCTACCTCATTTTTTCCAGATGGATAATATTAAACATCTGGGGTTTATTATTCAAATTGAGGATATTTCTAGGGGGCAAGAGGTATTCATGGCATTTCACCAAAGGTTTATGCGACGCTATGATGATACAGATTGCTTTTCATTTACAGGATACTTTTAATTTAGACACGATGTGCTCATTCCACAAGTTATGAAAGGCTTAAGCGTCTTCCAGACATTTTTTGTAACTAACCTCTGCATTCATATTTGAGGTCAGAGAAATAGACCATCTCTTGAGAGAAGACAAAAAGACCTAATCGTCCACCAGCAAAAGTTGTATCATAGATTGGTCCAGAATCCACCATGACTTGTTTCCCTTCATAAACCAGAACTCTGTAAAGAAGAACATAAATTAAACAAGGAGGATAATACAGTATCCAGTGTAAGAGCTGGTAAGAGCCTGTAAAAACTGGAACACAATTAATTTTAACAAGGCACCAGAAAACCCAGCCTCAGTAGGTTGTAAGATCCTTGTAAGGATCACTTCTCATCTCTATCTCACACCCACATGGCTGGCAGTCATAACACATTAATCTGAAGCAGTGGGGCTGCTCCTTTAGTGTTTTCATGCACACCATCTGCAAAAGATTTCCCAGTTCTTTATTTAGAACAGTCATGTCTCCTGGAATGAACTGTCATGGACTAGCATTCACTGACAAGCCCTTGTCCCAGTGAACTCAGGGGTTAGCACATGACCTTGTCACATCATTGAACAAAGATGTCTTTGCAGCTGTGTGAACAGCTGATTTATTTATCTTTAGGTGCAAGGGCCAACATCAGAAATTGGAAGAACCATCCCTTTAGAGTCAAACAAAACATTAATCTGAGACATGCTGAATCTCAATTTCAGACATTTTAAGAGCTTAATGAAAGCTGGAAGGATTTGGACACAAAAAGCTAGACTAATAATAAATTGGAAAAGTAGAATTTTTGTTTTTTTGGTTCTTGGAGGTCTTTTTTAGTATTTCAGGCATTGACCCTGGAGACAAAAGACCTTGAAAGTCAGCACTTCATTTTCTTACTTTATCAGAGAGACTGCATTTCTGCAGACTTGAATCCTCTGCTTCTCCTGGGAGACCTTGAGATAGTCTAGATTTCTAGGATCTCTGTCTCCTTGCCCAAATGATAAATTGCTCTATAGTTTGTTAATTAGACTAGTCTTTGGAGTCAGGGATTATTGTCCTGCTTCAATTGATAATATATTAGTTATACACAGCAAGATGGTTTCACATGAGGATGAAAACACTTGAGCAGCTTCCTAGAACTCAGTGGTTAGGTAGGGGCAGATTTCTGTTAAGACAGAAATGCATGTCCAGCACTTGTAAAAAAAAAGTGTTCTGTTTCCTGAAAAGTGCACAAAGACAAGCATGAAACTGCTCCCTGAGATCAGTATTTATTGGATGGTGAAAAGAACAGTAAAAAAAATGACAGATTTTCATGTTCATGTAATCCTATTAAATATAATTCTCAAAATATCAAGAACCCAAAACATATGGAAAGAATTTAATAGTTCGTTGAACCCATCAAAAAAAAGTACATAGCTCTTATCATGTTCATATGGAATTTATATTTCTGTACAAATAAATTGTTTCATGACTTCATTCGTGAAAAAAAATTAATTCATTTTCTCTCAGAACACCCTAAAGTATGAAGGAATTTAATGCCCCAAACCACAGAATTTGCCATGCTAGATTAATCTAATGTGATACCAGTGGTAACATTTTTGTCTGACACCATGTAGATTCTGTAAAGGAAGTTACAGATAACAGCAACATGAATTAAAAAAAATAAAGTTTATTTTTGACCTTTGTCAGTCAATGCTTTGCACTGCAATACACTGAAGCATAAAGAAACTTCTCTCTTTAGAAAAAAACAGGTAACTTAATCTATCCGAATTTGTCTACCCTTTGTCTTTCACAGACAAATGAAAACTCCTGCACATACGCACAAGCAAGACCTTTGGAGGTAAGGTCTGACTCTACTCCATGAAAAATATCCTTTATAGTTACAGTAGTTAAGAAGATAAAACTGTCATGGGCAGTTAATGCTCAGTCTTTGGAACATCAGCTAAACAGCTGGGCTCTACAGAAAGTCATTTGCCACAGCTCCTTGTGTGCATCATAGATGTGCTCACGGTCACTTCTGCAGTGTCTTGTGTAAGCCATTACGGAAGACAGGATGCTGAAGTAGACAGGCCCTTGGCCTACTTCCCTGAGGCAATGTTCATATTTCTAATTATTTTCATTCACTGAAATTCCACAGGCTGGGGAGCAATCTCATGTTCTAATCTTGTTTTGAGTTTTGCTCAGGAATTTTTGGTCTCCTTACAGAAAAGCTATTGAAAAAGAGGCCTATTCTTTTTTCTTTAATTTAAGGGTATTTCACTGATGTAAATATTGAACCATCCAGACTAAATTAAAGACATCTGAAAAGGAATATAAATTATTCTCTAGATACTAAAATGTTCCCAAAATGTTGGGCAAACCATCACACAAGTAACAATTATCAGAAACAACAATGAAACCAATAACATAGCTTTTAAATCAACAGAGACAAAAGCATTGCTACTAGAAAATGTAGAGGTACAGAAATATTTCTTACTTTATTAATCCTGTTTTAGGCCTATGAATCAAGTGCCACCTGTAAGCAGTATAATCTTTCCAGCCAATGTTCTTGGGATCATGCCACAAAGTACGCACCTACAGTAAGAATACAAATGCCTTATTAGAAACACACCGTGCCTCAGTAACTCCACATCCACCACAGTAACTGCCAAAGTTTATTTTCTGCAGAGTATGAAACTGAAAATAGTTTAACATTTGGCTGTATCATCAAAAGACTTCTTTTATGGGGTAAAAGTAATGGAAATTTCTGTCTTAAACTCTAGTTATTCACCTGCAGTTTCATAGCTAGAGTCACTGAAGACCATTATGGCATTGAACCTTGACTTCCCTTATGATATCACAGAATCAGCTGAATTGGAACAGACCCACTAGGATCATCAAATCCAACTCCTGGCCATGCAAAGGACCATCCCCAAGAGTCACATCATGTGTCCAAGAGTATTGTCCAAATGCTTCTGGAACTCTTTGGGTTTGCACATACACGCAACCAGGCTGACAGAGTTGATGCTGAATGAGTACCTCCAGTGAGGGTGAGAAACTGCAGCTTGTACAGATGTTACTGTCTGTGGCTGCTCCTTGAAAATTTCCACTCAGTAACAGTCCTGTCAATTCCTATGTACATGTGAAGCCCTACTAATCTAATTTCCAAAATGCACAAGTTTCTTTCATGGTTGGACCTTATTTGGAACAGCAGCAGTTTTTTTGTCTTTTTTCAATGTCTTTTATCTTTTTCTGCCGCTGTACTCTAAACCACGTAGAATTCAAACAAGTTGGAACACAAAAGAAGCAAGTGCCAATACAGAAGTAACAAAGGATTTGTACATAATGGAGACATCTTTCTCATTTTCCTTTTGATCACACTTCATCTTCGCTTTTGTGCGGATGTCTTTGAAATACAATGCATGTGTTACTATTGACACTGCTAATAAGGGAATTGAAGAAAAACTGATAAACATCCACAAAAATTGAGGTGTGAAAGGAAATTCTTTTTGCAACATGTCCATTTAAAAATATTGGTCATTCATTGTTGTCTTAAAGTTTTAAATCTCTCACCTGTCCAGGGGTGTTTCCTGTGTGCCAGAGAGCATTTCGTAAGTGCTCACCAGTACCAGTTGTTGAATTCACTACTTTGAGTGACACACCAGAATAGCCATAAGCCCTGGTGGGCTTGTCCTCCCAATAGGTCTGAGTGACCTGCTTCCACATCAGAACGTAAAACCGACTGCTGGACTGGTAGCCAAACACAAAGCCAGCATAGTCATCATCACGGTCTGTGTTAACATAGAATGTCCCGCTGAAGTCAACAGAGCTGAACTCATCATAGCCTGGAAGAGGACAAGAGAGAGAAACGATTGAGTTACAATGCTGGGTCCAGTTACACATACCCAAGAGTCCCAGCTGAATTTTGGCAGGAGACATAAGTGGTATTTCTCAGTTTCCTCACTTGTAGAAGAGGCGGCAATTCCACTTGCCTGCATGGAGATTTCTGGAGAGAAATAAGTTGCTTACAAGGGCCATTGAAGACAGTAGGCACTACACTTACATACATTTTTTCAATTGGGTATTTTATGTATGTTACAGTCAGTGATGAGATGAATGGACAATAAATGCAGACAGCATTGAGCTGTTTATACTTTGGGCATACACACTGCCTCCATCATTAGTCCCATGTTTGCAGCACCAAAAAGGTACATTTATGTACCTTTTTCCCTACCTTTTCTATCATTTTATCTACTTTTTTTCCCTTTCCCTATCACAAAATAACATGCTACTTTTTCAAAGATGATTACATCTGATACTCACCTACAGCTATTCCAGGATCAGAGTTAGCAGTCTGCACCAGTTCCTTGCCTTGGTGGCGAATAACCCAGTTGGGATCAATCTGAGCTGTTCCCTTGGGGTCCAGAGGGACCATCTGGAACTTTCTGAAATCAGTTTCACTGATGGCATTGTTTTCAGGGCACACATCATAGATATCTGGAACATTGTCGTTGTCAAAGTCATCTTTGCAAATATCACCTCTGCCATCACCTGTAAGCAATGTGAATAAGCAGCAGTAATTGTTAGCAATTTATCCAGCCCCAGTTTATGCACCACTTTGGAATCAGGGTGGGAAAAGTTGGCAGTTTGCTGTGTTGATGTAATTCACTAATGCATGCATTACATTTTCAGTTTGATTTGTTACAGATGTGGATACAACACCACATTTTAATACGTGCTGCACAAATCAACTCAAATAGCATTAAAATCATAATCTTCCACATATTACTAAATCTTGATATATTGTTGATCATATTAAACTATTTTTCAGACTCTTATCACTGTCTTAAGATTCTTTCTGCAACAATCTAAGATGCCACAGACTACAGATGTGTCACCTCTATATCAAAAGAAAGGAGGAGAGTGTTGCAGTAAAGTATGCATACATGCTTAGCCACTCTTTCACTTTAGGCAGAACAATTTGACTTATAAATAACATAGTGCTTCAGAAAAACGCATGAGAAAAGAAGGCAGCACTGCATTCAACAGGACTAGCCTCAGAAGAATGAAAAAAATTAAGTTTTGTCATATGGATTGCAGGAAGATTTTTAGAGAACAAAAAAGTACAGCTCATCTATAGTTGTGCTTCTGCTCACAACTTTTACTACACTAAACATTTTAGAAAAACTAAAAATTATTTCCTTTCTTAGTTTACCTCTAATATTAATGGACACCACGAGACTTGACTTGCCTCAAGTAGCAAGAAGTGAAAGGAGGCATCTATAAAAAAAGCTCTTTGCCAATTACTCTATCATTCCATAGCATACAATAGCACACAGACCTGAAAATAATGTAGAAAAGCTTGGCTAGACAAGTATAGAAGCAAATTCCCAAATGGCTCCAACTTTTACAACAGAAACTGGATATTACATTGGGTACTAATGCAAAACCAGCGCTGCCAACTAATTTGTTTCTATCCTCACATAGCAGAGTGCTTGTTTTTGGGATTTTTTTCCCCCAGTGTTTATGACTGCCCTAAGAACATGGGAATTAACACAGTGAGAAATAGCAATGACCCAACTCATTCCATACTGACCTACTACTAGACATTTCCCAAAAAAATGGAAAGCTACGTTACCATGATTAACCAACACAGCATTACCCAAGTATGGAGCTTTCAGACAGAAAGCAGAATGAGTTTTAGGCAACAGCCAAAAAGAAAAGAGCAATTAGAGAAAATGGAAACATTTAATATCTCAGGGCTCTCTGCAGCTCAGATATGTGGCAAAATGGTCCCATTTTCCACCCTGGATATCTGCCATAGACAACTCCAAATCCTGACCAGCTGCGTGTTCCTCCACCTGTTTGTCTTAGCACTCATTGGAGAAAAAGGAATTAATTTTCTATTTTGTTTCCTTTGCCAAATCAAAGAGATAATTCACAGAAGAATCTAATTATTCACTAAAAGTCCAGCTGATGTTCATTTGGTAGAGAGTTGCTGCTGACAACATTCATTCCTTGTCAAGGAAAGTTAGAAAGTGTTTGTTTATCCAGTCACATCCAACATCTCTCTCCAGGGCCTCCTCTTTATGTGTTAAAACTCACATCTTCAAGAGCATAAGAGCAATTTTTGGCTTTATTTACTCCTTTTCCAAGATTTCTGTTGGACCTGCTGCTAATGACAGTGATGAGCTGGCTAAACTGATTAAATACATGCTTTTTCTGAATTGTTAATCCATACATCAATGTAGTTTCCTTTACAAGAACCAGGTAATGGATAATGTAAACTATCTCAGCCTGCGGTCACCCTTATTCTGGATTTATGAAATTAAGGGGCTGTTTCAGGGACTGATAAATACAAAGACATTCTGGACATATATTATAGGACTGAAAGGTTATATAAATTAAGAGCTACTACTAACTACCAATCAGAAACTTCCTCCTGACTGCAGTTGTCTTACCAGGAAATCAGACAAGGCTCAGCACATTGTCTTTCTAAATGTACATAAGAACATATTGTGTAGGTAATAAATTCTGCTTTCAATTTCTACAGCACAGCCATGGAACGGATCCAGCAAGTTGTATAACTTGCAACAGAAATTGCTTACCTGCATTTATTGCAAGGGTCATTATTGTAAACACATTTGGTGGTTTTTAAAGGATCATAGACATTTTCAAAATTAAAATTATAATTATGAAACTATCTCTATTTCATTATTTAAATAATGCCAAGCACAGAGAAGTACTGTCTGAGGTGACCAACAACATTTTACCAAAAAAAAAGGAAAAAAGGGCAAATATCCATTTTTTAAACTGTGACAAGTATATCATCAGGATATATTTAAAGCAGTCTGTAAAGAATATTTGAGAAAAGCTGCTCAGGAGTCAATTTAAAAAAAAATAATTGACTTCAGGAAAAAATCCTGAAGAAATAGTCTGTTTTTCAAAATAAAACAGAGTAGTAAACCATTTTTATTTCCATTTTAATTTTCAGATGAAAAGTGAAACAGTTCACTTTTCATTTATTAAGACATTTGTAATTCAAGCTATTTGAAGTATTTTCTGACACTTTCAGTATTTCAATTAAATGTGAAAATAAGAATATTAACAAAAACATGGATTTTTCTGTTTTTTTAAAAAATTTGTTGAAGGTTTTCTCCTATATTAAGTATGTGCATGTTTGAGCTCCTGTCAAAGATGTTTCCTAATGCTCTAACCCTTGACCAAACTGAGCAGTTCAGTTTCATCTAATTCCTGGCGTCTCAAATGTCAAAAGCAGCTTGGTTTGATGTGAAGTCTCTCTTCATCAGATGTTATGACTCCAAGATCAAAATCAGATACTAAGAACTAAATGAAATTCACATGACCTTGCTCTTACCATCTGAGTCCTCCTGCTCAGGGTTGTATCTGAGGCGGCAGTTGTCCCTGTCATCTGGGACACCATCATTGTCATCATCAGGATCACAGGCATCTCCTTTACCGTCCTGATCATGGTCAGCTTGGTTAGCATTGGGGATGTAAGGGCAGTTATCCTGGTTGTTCTGGTGGCCATCTTCATCTATGTCCTCATTATTATCACATTGGTCACCAACAAGGTCATTATCTGCATCAGTCTACCCCAAAAAAGAATTGTACAGAGTAATTTTATTATTTTTATTCAATACAAAAGTACAGCATGGTACTTAACTGTTCAACACTTCATTGTGACAAAGATCACAATGACAACTGTGCTAAAAGCACAAGCATAACTTCTAGCTAGTATGGCAACTTATTCTTCTATCAGTGGGTAAGATCAGGTCCCCAGGATACTCACAGGGCAGGGCTTTACCTCCAGATGGATTAAAGCAGTCATCACTGTACTTCCCTTTCATCTCTTACAAAGGGATCTCACAACATGAGATGTGAAAGTGAGCAATATAAATCCACCTTTTCAGCTGTTCAGTACAGAGACTGATAGCAGCTCCTGTGGTCTTTTCTCTGCCCTTGTTTTGATGTTACCATTAAGGAAACTGTATTCATTTACCTGCTCTGGATTATGCATCAATGGACAATTATCACACTGATCACCAACTCCATCACCATCTGTATCACTCTGGTCTGTGTTGTAGACGTAAGGGCAATTATCTCGTTCGTTGAAAATGTCTAGGGGAAAAAACCCCAACAAAACGTTGAAAAAAATCAAAATGAGACAACATACAATGCAGACAGCCATAGACTTGGAGAAGAAGCAGAACTCTTAAGGGGCTCATAAGCCTTCTGATTGCTACAACATCATTGCTACAAATAGTTAAAACTAATATTAGAAAAAATATTATGTTCAATTTTTCTTATTGTGACATAGTTTCCTGTATGTATTTTCCTATGGAAGAATAAGGGCTGATTACATCTTAAGAATTTAGAGGTTTTTTAAAATTGTATAACAGGTAAAGGGGTGGGGCTTTTTTTTTTTAAATAATTTGGTTTGGATTTTATTCCCCTACTCTAAGAAATGGCATAGAATGCACAGCTACATCAGGTTCAAACTTCTGAACTTTTGTATAGAAACAACTGTATTGGTATTCAGCTGCCTCACCATTAAATAACTTAATTTCACCAGAACATGTGCACCATTAATTATATAGCGTGCCAAATTTTCAAAGAAAACTGTTCCTCCTCAGGCAACTTCATTATAAAATCAACAATCTCCTTCAAAATTATAAGATTAAAAGAAACAAACATGTGTTGGCATATTTTTCTGGGAAAGATACAAGGACCCTTCCCTGTATTACATGGTCCCTGTATATTTGCATAATCTTTCAGCCAATAAATAACATATGATTGGATTTTTCTTCAAATGCAGAACTACCATGAGCACTAGTATGAACCTGATGATCAGAAGGAGGATAAGAGATCTTAAGAATGTTTAGACAAAGTCAGATAAGCATCCAAATGTTTAAAACATTATTGAGGAAAACCCAAAGCTGGATTTCTTCAACTTTTAGTATTTCTGTATCCTCACACATTTGAAATGCCACAGGGGTATGATTTTTGAATAATATTTAGGTTTTTTTACCCCATCTTAATTCTGATCAAAGTGGGGTTATATAGGAATGTACTGGGGTTATATAGGAATGTACTGGTGGAGGAAATAAGCACAATATTTTAAGACATACTAAAAAAATTATATTTGGATTACTGTGAGTTTTGCATACTTATACATTCATAGAAAAGCAGATTACTTTACTATGGATATTGTCTTAGCTGCGTGAATGTTCTGATGTTCTTTTCCCTCCCTAAAAGAAAAAGGAAAAGTCAACAGAAGTGTTATATTACACCCTGATTACTTTGGAACACAGAAGAAAGAAAGTTGATTTTTTTTAATAATTATTATTTTTTGTGGGTTTTTTTTTTTTTTGGGTTTTTTTTTTTAAGATTACCCTGATAAAGAGTTGCTGTGATTTCTTCTTTAGTTATATTAATTATAGTCATTTAGGGACTGTATGGGCAACCATACTACACTGGACAAATTAATTTCAGCCTTCTGTCTTCTACATTTTTGAGCTGTTATATCCAATTTTATTCCATGTATAAAACCATGTAGCCCTTCTTACTGAACATAAGCAAAGTGCACTTGTGGAACAGAACCTAATTCTCAAAACTGGTAAAGCATACCATCTCCATCAATGTCCACAGCACAGGAGTCACCCTCCCCATTGTTGTCCGTGTCAATCTGAGCAGGGTTGTGCACATAGGGACAATTATCACAGCGGTCACCAACTTCATCCTTGTCATAATCAAACTGGCGAGGGTTGAACAGAAGAGGGCAATTGTCCTAATAAGAAAAAAAAAGATTTCACAATCTAAATCACAATTTATGAGAGCATACTATGAAGTGGGAACTCCTGTTCATCTTGGACAGAATTCAAAAATCAAATATTGATCCTTTTTTTTTTTTTCCAATGGACAAGCTGTACCTATACTGAAGGCCTTGGCAGTAACAGGATGGCATCTGGACAGCCTGGCT
The DNA here is from genome assembly GCF_017590055.1 of Onychostruthus taczanowskii. NCBI lineage: Eukaryota > Metazoa > Chordata > Aves > Passeriformes > Passeridae > Onychostruthus > Onychostruthus taczanowskii. The sequence continues at coordinate 469,487 of NW_024497741.1, forward strand.
CACTGTCTGTTTTGTACAAAACATGTGCATTGTTTTCCATATCTCACAGGGAGAGCAACAGGCATTTTGAACTGGATCTGTACTCAGACTTTAAATGAAGGTGTATCACTGGTACATGTACTTAAATCAGAACACACTGCAAAATCAGGTCAACTTCAGCTGCACCTTATAACTTTCGAAAAACAAAAAAGAAACAACTAGAATTGTTACTCTGACTTTTTTGGAACAAACTATTGTTAGTATTTTCAAGTTTATATAACATATTTTGATTTTTCAATTTAAACAAGTATTAACTTTTTATTGGTTGTGTTCTATTAAACAAGATAATAAAATATAAAAAGTTTTCTTTTAATGTTAAAATGAAATACACTTATTTACCAAAAATCATTTTACCTGATACCTTCTAATGGAATTTTGAAAATTTCCTGTCACTTTAATTTAAAAATATGCCAGAAGAATAATTCTTACATTTCACACATTCCCAAACTGCACATGGACTTTTTCACATGCACAAGACAGCACTCAGTGAGAAATGCAAAGAAGAAATAAAACCAAAACAGTGATAGTGAGGGCTACATCAGTGGCATGGAATCTGAAGGGAGGTCACAAGGCAAAAAAAATCTTTAAACTTCTTTTTCCTCTGCTAAATAGAAAAAATGCACATTTAATAGGAAATAATTTTTAGCACAATACTTTAAATTCCCCAGAAATACATTTCATATAATCAAGGGCAACATATAGAGGCAAGTCAAAATTTTATGCTGTTCATAAAACAATTTCTAGCTGCAATTCGAAAAATACACATACTAAATCATATGTCTTTATCAAATTACTTTTTGGGGTTTTTTTTCAAGTTTTCCAAATAGAAACCAAATGAACGCAACTCTTACCCAACTTTAACCATCTGAAGCTCTAGAGCATCTAGGTTGCCTCTGAAGGGGGCAAAGTGGAACAGTAAAATTCTAATACCAATTCACTCATCCTAAACATGTTCTGAAAAGTGAGGGTGAAGCAAACTCTCAAAGTGCCTCCATCTTTTTGCTCACTGTACAAGGCAACAGTTTTAGACTAAGTGGCTATCTTTTAGGCTGCAGGTAAATGAATTTGTTTTCAGTGCAGATCTGAAGGAAAGTATAAACCAGGCTAGGTATTTTCCTCCCATCACTTTCCTTTGATACTGGCTTGTTTATAGTTGTTTTAGAAACAAGTTACAATGAATAAAAATAACATCATATATATAATATTTACCAGCTTTTCAAATACCGTAGACTTGTCATTCTCTATCATTACAATATAAAAAATCCAATACCACTTTCCATTAAATTGTTTTCATGTATGTAACTGAACTCACAACTGATACAGAGAACATAGTTCCTGGGGTTCCCCAGGCAGCTTTGCTCTGCACAGTACTGAACACACTTTACTCTGCACTACACATCATTCAGGGAAGGAAGTGCAGAATAACTCAGTTGAAGCTCTGAACAATTAAGTTCACATCTATTGTAATGATTTTCCTTAAAACCAGATGTTTAGGTCAAACATACTGCAGACAGATACACATCTTACTTTGTCATCTTCAACACCATCATTGTCATCATCCTCATCACAGGCATCTCCTTTGCCATCTTTATCAAAGTCTTCTTGGCCAGAATTAGGCAGAAGGGGGCAGTTATCCTGGCCAAAAGAAATAATCAATACATTATGTTTACATAATGTCAGGATAACTTGCCTGGGCAGAAGAGTAGATATGGTACACCAGAGACTATAAAACAAGAGCAATCAGCAAAGTACTTTTGAAAGTGCCTGGGTTTTTTTTTTGCCAAAGGTAGTATTCATTTGCTGCTTTCATATTGTAAAGTAAGTGAAATGCAGCTGCAAATCATTCTATTTCCCAGCTGCTATTAGTGTGACATTTCTAGTAAATTTTAGAGGGAACTAACAAAGAACAAACACACCACACACACAGACATGCACTCTTACACCAACTTTTTGTAGACAATTCATGAGATATGTTTGAAGATTACATTAAAAATCATCGGGTTTTGTTGCCAGAAAAATAAGAAACCAAGCCAAGAGGTCTTCAGAAACAGCTGTTCATATGGAAAGTTACTACACAGCAACGGAAAGTACTACACATCAATGAAGGGGAACACTCTAAAAAAGGATTTTGAAAAAGTGTCTCTATACGGTTCTGTAAAACAGTACAGTACCTTTGCACTCCAATGGCTTTAAAAATAAAAGTCAAACAGATCTCTTTATTTTGTATCACAGCTTTGTAAAGAATTATTATATTATATAAACAAGTCTTAAGTTACACTAAAAAATAAGGAAAATAGCTTGCCAAACTTTTAATATGCATTTAAAAAAAATACTAAAATCAGCTAAAATGGATTGCAATTCTACCACGTTGCTATGAATAAATACATCTATGAAAACACACTCTGTTATTCTCACTTTTACTCACACTCCAGATCTACCTCACCCAAAACTGAATCTGTCAAAAGAGTGCACATATATCTCTTTTGTAACACATACTCTAAAAAATGAGTATTATAGTAAGATGTTTTCAATCTGAGTGGTTCTAATAGTGCAAACAATTTAAGCAAAAGAGTACTGGAAATATTGTGATAAATATCAAATCCCCAAAATTTTTACCAAATACCTGTGAAGAATCTTGACTGTCCACCTCAACACTGATTACCAGTAATTAAAAAAAAAATTTTGAAATAATGAAAGAAAATAGTCACAAGCATAAGTTAATTTTCAATCATTTTCAGCTAAGAAAGAAGTTTTTTAAAATTAAATTACTCAACTAGGATATTTTGTAAAGAATACAAGGGCCTGGAAATTTGTGATATTTTTAAATGGGTTTTTTTTTGGCAGGTAGAGAGGTCCTATTAAATGAAGTACTTGTGTCTCTTAGATCAACACATTTTACAGAAAGCACTAAACAATCTTTGGAAACAGGTGTTTTGTTTTTTTTTCTGAAAGGGCTCAGCATGTTGCGTTTAACCAAAACTAATGCTTTGTGTTACATCAAGAGTGAACATGTGCAAATTCTGATGACAGGAACTGAAAGAAATATATATGAAGTGCAACAGCTAAGTTGGCTGAATCTACAATGAACAGACATCAATTACAGTGAGGAGGAAGACCAACATTTGGAAGATCAAATTTCCATCCATACCTGAAACTCTTTGGCTGACAGAGCCCAGGTTCACACGAGTGACTTATTCTCTCAAACAGCCTCATTTCAAACTTTCCTAGTCTCTTGGCCTATATTTGTCTTAACCACTATAGTAGTCCAGAGCTCAGTCATTTTTGCATTTCTTTCCTCTTTTTTAAGCAGAAGTTTTTGTGCTGGAACTTCAAGAAGATTTATAGGCAGAGCACTTTAACATGGAGAAGGAGAAGCAAAAATATTTCAGGTCTGGGAAAATAAACCCTCAAGAACCTCAAAAGAGAAAATTTTGCCCTTACAGCCACGACTGATTAGCAAAATACTTGAGCTTCTGCCTAGTGATCATATACAGGTAATCCAGTGTTGTCAGTGTCCCCAGAGGCAGGTGTTTAAAACTGAACACCTGCACATGCCTTCTACTCTGACAAAACTCCTCCATCCCAGTTGCTTAATTTGCTGCTGCAAACAGTGTATGCCCCTCTGTATTGTGCCTCTCATTCAGACATCAGCAAGGCCACCACTCAGAACTAGGATCCACGGAATTGCCTGTCAGAGGATGCCTTCACCAGTCAGCTATTTGAGCCATTGTTAAACTTGTGGAACAACTTTCAGCCTGGTTTCATACAGCATCAGGACAAGAGCTACAAGGAGGTTGTTCACCATTTCTGAGCAATTCCCACTGGAAGGACGCTCAGGCCATGAAACCAAGAAGGACTTACTGTGTGCTCCAGATGAGCACAGAACCAGGTCCCAGGGAACATACCTGGTGGACACACTCTACTAAACCTACATGCCACCATTTTTAGGCTCCTTGATGCTGATTTTTCTCGTTGGTGTCGTAATGTTTCATTGTTCACTACAACAGCACAGCTGCACAGCAAGATTGAATAGGTACCATTTGCCAGGTGTAGAGCCAATGGTGGCAGGCAGGTCAGGTGATTCCCCTTGAGAGGGTGAAAGCTGGGATTTCACATCTCTGAAGGGCGAGAGAGGCTGAATCTCTCATCCTGTTCCTGTGAGCCTTTGCAATAAGGAGAACTTCTCTGATTAGTCACGTTCATTCCTCTCTTAGGCTTCTATTGTTAAAAATTATCTCAGGGTCTGAATCCAGTTGTCACACTGTGTGGTCTGCTTAATTCTTTAAAAGGAAGGGTAGCTCAAGACAGCATTTTGAACTCTAGCCCTTACGTGGCTGTCTGTCTTTTTACAAGCCCTGCAGGTAGGATTTCACACTCGCCTGGGTCCTGAGATCCCTGTTTGGTTCTCACTAGCTCTGTGCCTCACACCCATGCTTTAGGCAACTCCTGCTCAGTGTGCTAACTCCATTCACAAGCATCCCAATTGTCCATGTGTTCTGAGTAGGAAGAAATCCAAGGCAGAGGACTCTGGATTTAGTTTTGAGAATCCCTTACTGTATCTTACCAGATTAAGTGAATACACATTTCATAGCATCTCCTAGAAAATGAGCATGCTGTAACAGTCAAAGCTTACTGAAAGCAACCACCAGCTTCATGAATTAAAAGGGTTACTCACAAGGAAGGGTTACTCCTATTTAGGAAAAAGTGAAAAAGTTGTTAACACATAGCATTTTTATCAACCTTTCTCACCTACCTTCACACAGTGGTATGTTGCATTAGCAGCACAGACCAAGTTGTTATTAGGCCAGCCATCCAAATCTGAATCCTCGCCACAAATGTGTCCATCACCAGCATAACCTGTCCTACATTCACATTTGTACATTGGATCACTGAAATGGCCCAGATAGATGCACTCTGCAGACTTGTGGCAGCTGTGTGTCTTGTCCTTGCATGGATTCTCAGGTTCACAGACCTAAAAATGATGAAGCATATTCAATAAAACCTGATAATCACAGCCAGCTGTGTGTGCCACAACTTCATCAAAATCAGACCAGTTATTTAGAGCTCTGAAGACAGGAACTTTGTTTTGATTGTGGTTAATAAATCATACTGCTCTCTCAGTTCACAACTCCAACAAATACGTACAATGAAAATAATTAAAACAAACCACTGGAAAAACTGGACATGATTTAAAAAGCAATTAAAGTGGTTAACAATTTCAGAACTGTATCTGCCTTCTTCCAGATGTCATTAAACTACAGAAATTACCTGCAACAGAAAGGAGATTGTACTCGCCTCTTTTCTTTAGTGTTTTGCCTGACAGTATAAAGGACTCTCTTATTTTCTTAAATCAGAGAGACCCTAAGTAATTCTTGTGTTCCCCTCATGTAGTTCTTTGTTACCTCCTCCTTATGACTACATTTTTCATTGGCAGTATTTGAGAATCTTACACAGATGGTTCACACGTAGAATTCACAAGCTGAGCTAACCACAGATTGATTCAACAGCAACAAAGACAAGGCAAATCATGACTTCCACTTTAACATTTTTTGTCTTTTCTAGGAAACTGTAGTCATCAACCTTACTTCTACTTCCTCCTGTCCTTCACCACTGACAAGCTTTGGCCCAATGGAATCTAGGGAGTGAGAACACCAGACATGTCTGGTAACACTGAAATTAACAGTGTCATACTCATGAAAAAAACAATACTAATTCTTCAGTTTCCATTCTCCAGAACAGACATGTTAACCTCAGAGAAAGGAATGTAAAGCAGGGAAATATTTGCTCCTGGAATTTTAGGCTCATTTGGTATGCAGATGCCCACAAAAAAATCAAACTCTTAAAAAAGCCAATCCCAAATTCAGTGTCTTGTTACTCAAAACACAAATACTCTGAAACAACAGTTAGATATTTCAAGCCATTTTTGTTTGGTACCCAAGTTTATCTTATGCCATCATTCAAAGATATTTCAGATGAGAATTACTCAAAGCCATCAAATTCCCTTCAATATCACTTACTTGCTTCTCTGTCTTGGCAACTTCGAGCCCTACTCCATAGGGCTGACTTCCTTTATAGCGTGGAGGACACGGCAAGCAGTGGAAACCTGGATTTGTGTTCACACAGCGATGGACCTGATTCACTTTAAAGCAAACATCTGACACAGCTATACACTGCAGATAAAGAAAGAAAAAAAAGAGAAATCAATCAGATGGATGTGTAATTCCCAAATAATTTTTCATGGTGATTTCATGAAGTTAATGGAAACAAAGCCAATACCTCATCAAGATCTTCACAGAAGGTACCATTGCCAAGGTATCCTGCTGGGCATGCCCCACATGACCAAGAACCATCTGGGTAACTGTTGCATTCTGCTCCAGGAAAGCAAGGATTTGACAAACACCCATCTGGCAATGACACACAAAACTGAAAATTAAGTAAGGAGCATAAAAAGCATGTAAAACTTCATTTAAGAAACAGATATTCTCTGATCATTACCTTGGATCACAATTGATGCAACGGACTCTTATGAAACCACTACAGTTAGGGTTATTAAGTGCATTTAAGACTAATTATTATTGATTTAATATGAAAAAAAATTACAGATTGCTACATCCAGTTTAATATATTACAGCATACTCAATCCCTATTTAAGAAAGGCATGCTTGCTCAAGAAAGTTGGTATCAAATATATATAAAATCCCACTAAATAGCACTCAAATAGTTTAATGTCCCCTACTGAAACGAAGCTATAATTAGCAGATTCCTGAGTGTCACTTCATAATTACTCATTAAAGAGATAACAGCAGTAATAGTTACTCAGACTGAGAAAAGAATGAATACCAACCAATTGGACAATCCTTCTTATTGCACATATCATGTTGCTTGGTATCTCCCACACACAGCTTTCCTCCATACTGTGGCTCTGGACTGTTACAGAGGCGAGACCTCTCACGAATTCCTCCTCCACAGGTGACAGTGCAGGCAGACCATGGAGACCAAGGACCCCACTGGCCATTCACTAAGACATGCAAAAGAGGAGAAAATCATAGGCAGTAAAGTGGGGACATCTGGTGCCAATAACAACAATCCTTCATCAGATCCCTGACTAAAGACAGTTCCTCACTATGTACATAGAAAGATGATGACAGATGTTTGCACTGAGATAGCAATATTTCAGAAACAAAGCAATGAAAAACACCCAACTGCTTCATAGGCATTTTTTTGCCAATAATTCAAAACAGCATGCCATGCCCACTAGACATGCAAAGAGAAAAAAAGGAGGAAAAATTATACGAAAGTGAAAGTGTATGGAATGAAAGGTCTCTAAAAAAGGTTAAAAGTGTAGATGAATAAGAAAGAATTATAATAGCAATTAATTGTGTTTAATACATTAAAAGTGTATACACAAATATCAAAGAAACCTGACTATTGGGGGATTCTATTCCTAACAAGTACAGAGACAGCTTCCTTTTAGAAAGGAAGTATTTATTTTTGGTATGTGGAGACATATCAGTAAAATGGAAATGTCTCAAACTCTTTAATATTTAAAGCCAAATTATAACTTGGAAGGTTTACAAAACCTCTGACTGCATTGTTGCCTTCATTGCCAAAACGCCCTTCTGTGTTATTTCACTCATAAGATAAAACTGTATTTTCCATCATAGAAATTCACTGCCATTTAGATCTGAACAAAGAAGGAATTCAGCTGGAATATTATTGTGTTAATTTTGATTCAAGACCACAGACATACCTGGACATGGAACCTTCTCACACTTCTCTGTTTCACGCCCATTTCCCACACAGTTTTTCCCACCCATCTGGGGAATAGGAGAATTGCAGAGGCGGATGCGGGTGATATTTCCCACTCCACAGGTAACTGAACAGGAAGACCAGGGAGACCAGTGACTCCAGCCACCATCTTGACGTACTGCCAGAGAAAAGAGCAAAACTCAAGCAAACAGCCCACTTGCAGCAGTAATACAAACTCACTTGTGAGGTTAGCCTTCTAAAGAGCCTCTCCCCACATCTGATGAATGTCCCATCTCTTTCCCACAATTTCACTTACAAAGGCCAGCATGCTAGCTCAGGTACTCAAGCACAGCTTTCTTAGAAATTTCAGTAACCAATGTATGACTAACAATTATGCCAGATATTTTACTTAAAAATAAACTTTTCCAATGAAACACTTGTTCAAAATGCCCATTTGGACATCTATCAGTCTCAGCTGCTAGATATTGCCTTAGGTATTATATTAGCCTGGATATCACAGGTACTTGCAATAGCATTAACTAAACTTCTGGAATACCATCCTTGTAAGTGCCTTAAATACAAAAGCAGTTTGATATTTTTCAGAAATCTTCCATGATTACTGTATTCCTAAACACAGATAAGTTAATGGAATGGCCAATCACTGAATGGCAGATGTAAACAGCCTTGAATATCATTTTTACGAACTAAGTGTTAATCTCTAAACTGAGTTCAAACAAAAGACTCTAGTTCATAATGTCAAAGAAAGGTTCACTCATCTTTTTTTTTTTTTTTACCATAGCTAAGCCCAGAATGTACATACCTATTAAATTGTCAGGAAAGTGACATTTGACATATTTGAAAGGGGAAAATTGGCAAAGAATCTAATGACAGCTACTTTATTGGTGCATATAGCATTTCTCAAGTACATACTGTCCTGACTAAATTTGGTCTTGCTTTGAGATGTCCAAAGAAGCTTTTAAAATGGAACAAATTTATTACTTACTGCGATGGTCACATTTCTTAAAGCTACACATCCTTGTTTGGATGTGCGGACCTGTGCAAGCACTCCTGGTGACATCACACGACCTTCCTCGCATCTGTGTCCCAGAGCCACAGGTAACTGAGCATTTTGTCCAGTCTGACCATGGTGACCAGCCCTCCTCACTGTCATCAGCTGCAGAGCAAAATGTAAGAAAAAGTGCTTTGCTTTTGAAGTTGCTCTATTATCCTACTTAGAAGATATTATCTTCTCTTTTTCTGCAGAATATGTACTTGAACATTTAGAACTCTCCTTTCCTAATTTTGCTTTCTCAAGCTGCCACTGACATTACAGAATTATGGTGTAATATAATGAGAGGTTAGTTGAGATAAGAATCCTGGATCTCCATGAACTTGTGCGCAGTGTGTTTGCACAAAGCACTGATCTTTGAAGGACGAACATCTTGTCTCTAGAATGGACCGAGCCAAAACCTAAGTCCAAACTACCTTTGGCTTCAGAATATAGGTCAGTGTGCTACATGGCCCACCTTTGAAAGCTGCATAATGGTGAACATGATCAAGAGCACATTGTAAGAATATCTCCTATGCTCTGAATGGGCAAAAAAATGTGACACATGACTAGGGAGAAGCATGCTTTTAACATTTTATGTCCAAGGTAGCTAAGCAGATTATCACCTTAATTCTAAGCAACCAATATAATCAATGAAGACAGACTCCTTCAGAGGGTAACTTCAAGCACCCAAGTTATGTATGATCTTTGCATACATACAAATTCTACATTTGATCGTATCTGCCTTGACATCTTACTTGTTTTAAGCTTTCAAAAACACTAGTAATGATTTTAAATAATGCCAAAGATTATCTGTCTTTCTCCACAGCTGAATACTCACAATGAGAGCAGACTGGACAGCATTCACCTTCAACAAAAACTGGATCAGCACAGGAAACTGCTGGGCAGGTGATTTGATTGCACACAATTTTGGAATCCTAAAGGCAAAGAAATCAATTTACTGATTTATGCTCACAGAGAGGTAAATTAAGGTGGGCATCTGGGGAAGTTTCATGTGTGGAAATGTTTTGAATCATGGACATGGGGACTACTTTTTATAAATGTCGTTATGGACAGGTGAGCTGGAACTCCATTTCTGCAGAGAAGAATATTTCCAAAATCTTACCTGGCAAATGCACTTGGTGCAGCTATCCACAATCCAGTTTTCATTATCTGCAAAGACACGGCCATCCTGCCAGCAAACTGGTTGGTTCTTCATTGTTTTGTTAGGCCCAATCAGTTCCCACATAATTTGGTTCTCTTCAGACTAGAAGATGAATTTAATGAAAACAAATTGTGTATTTCATATGCAAACTGTTTTAAATAGACAAAACTGAAATATGATTGCACTAAATTCTTCCATCAAAGACAAATTTTATGTATTTTATTTTTATGTATTTATGTACATAAGGAAGATGATCTTAAGTATTGCAGTCCCGCATAACAATTCTTCTAGCAATGGTACAAACACAGTCACACAAGACTAAGGGAAATCTGTTCTTAGTAATTTTGCTTTATTCTAACACAGCTCATCTTTAGGTGAGAAGATTTTACTCCTGACACATATGGCACACTAATAAAATTCCTTCAGAAATAATTAGCTGATTCAGAATAAGAAGAGGGGCAGACTTCAGCAAAACATCACCATCATACTTCAACTATGAAAATCCCATACATTTACCAGCAGTTTAGGTACCCCATGTAGCCACTTACTGAGGTATTCATAAATGGTGTAAACATGGTAATAAGGCTTTAACTGTATGAAAACAAGGTTGGGATTGCTAGCTACCAATTTCCAAACCTTTAGAAGGATTTCCCCCATGTATGAGTGCATGTGTGTGTGTGTGTTCTTTTAAAGCCAGTCTGTGAAAACCAAGCCTTGATTAAAGTGTTATACTCAAGAACTACCAATTCGTCTCAATGAAAAGAGGACATCTTTGCATTACACAGAAATATTAACAGGTGTTCATATGCAATATAGTAATCTCTATTAAATACCCTGGCATAAAATAAGGAAAGAAAGAGCACTGCACAGCAGACCTCCATGAGTTCTCCAGACTTGCAGGTACCTACCACTTTTTGGAGGTTGTCAGCCAAGTTGTTGACCACAATGCGCAGGCCGGTGAGCTCTGTGAACATTGATCCCAGCTCCTCACAGGAGCGGTCACAGAACTCGGCCTTCGGTTTCTCACCCACATATTCGATTGTGACAGCAGGGCTCAAGTGAAGGATTTCAGTGCTCTCATTGATGGTATTCACTTCAGCTGGTAGCGAGAGAATGAAAGAGAAGAGAAGCATATATAAAGCTCTTCCACAGATTACAGATTTCTGCTGAAATCACAGATTGGCACCCATAGGTAGGGTTTAAACACATCTATTTTGGCACAGCTTCATGCTTATTATACCCATGAATAAAAGAGGGGCTAGATGTCAGCTGGTTCCAATTATAGGCTTTCCCTTTTCAAATTTAAGAGCCAAGGGGTGTCTCACATGGCCCTCACTTTAAAATTGTTGGCACTGCAACACATTAATTTATGAAGGCTAACAAAAGGATACAGTATCAAAAAAGCAAACCTATTTTATCCACTCAGACATAAAAGGTTTCAGATTTTTTCATGACCTATCACATTTCCTCAAGGCAGAGAAAAAGGCAGGAGAAAGAGTTTCCTTGCAGAAAGTCATTGTCCTTTTCTTCCATGAATTCCATGGTTGGATCAAATTTGGACCATTATGCAGTGTATACCAGACTGGGCTGCTCTATACTGCACTGCCCAGTATTAAACTCAGAGAAGCTGTTATTAAAACAGTTCCAAACTCCAAAACAGTCCTCCAAAAGGCAGATTGTAATTAAAACAGAACTTCACATGCATTAGACAGGGAGAGCTGGACATGTTCTAATATAATTTTAAAAGACATCCCTGTCTACAGTAAATTCCTGAAAAATAACATAACAGAACGCATTATTTTAATTAATTAAAAAGTACATAGAAAACTAAATAAAACAGTATGTTCTGTTAAGCATTTGAATCTCTATCAGGTGGAGATTCCATGGACACTTTCTCTAAGGACTCCATGAGAAACTCAAAATTGGTATCAGCTATACAGCAATCCATATTTCCCTATCTCTCAATAAAGACTTCTTTACCAGATTTAGAGACTTTGGAATAGCTCAAGGCTACCAAAGAGAGAAGACAAGCAAAGGATATAGCAATTTGAATAGGAGAAATCTGCACAGGAACATGTGTCATAAAACACACGTGTCAAAACCCCAATAGCATTCAGTGCTGACAGATCACCAAAGGTGGCAAATCTTCAGAAATGTTAAGGGCTTGATTTGATGCTTTACCATACAATGCAAAGTGTGATATATAAATATAAAAGGAAATGAAAACAGGAGCAAAGTATTCATTCATTTGGAAGGGTAAAAATAAAAGAACAAAGAATCAACCCACAATATGACATTGATTACTTCTCAACCAAACTTAAAATTATTGGCTTGATGTGCTTTTAAATTAGCTATGAAACATCTGCCACTAGCCAAGGTCTACAAGAAATTGTTCTCAGTTTTCCAAAGTTGAAGAAATTGTCCAGCTTCATTTACAGGATGGGAGAAAACCACATAGCAGATCAGAACTCTCTGTGTCATAACAGTTTATTTCAGCTGCTTTTTGGTTCCCTGGAAAGAATGTAATTTTCCTACCACACTGGAACTAGATTTCTCAGATCCCCCCACAGCACTTCTCAGATCATTAATTTCATATTTTTCAAGCCAACATGGAGTGTGCCTTGACCAGAACATTCTGAGGACATCAATAAAGTTGCAATCTCAGCAGGAAACATAAACCAAAACTATGTTAGAAGAATTAAATCCTCACTTCCTACTGGTACTTGGCAGTGACTGAAAGAAGATGCCTGGGGATCACTGAGAAATTGGTTCTCTTCTGCTGGCTTCCTGCTAATTTCCTAAGGACCAGATGATTAAAATGAGAAATCAGAAGAGCAAAATGTGCAGCCTCTCACATATGCAAATATCATTCTGTTGATATAATTCAAAAAGGGATTTTATTGATGTTCCTATTTAGGTGTGTTTTTGTCATCTTTCCTATCCAGTGCAGTGTATAAATCCGGCCTAAAGGATCAGCAGTCACCACACTACAGACATACTTTCCTACCCTCAACCAAACAGCAATCCCAAGCCATTGTTTCACTACATGTCACATTCCCATATTAGGCTTAAAGATGCATTGGGAAAACACAGTCCTGTCTCCTTTTGTGTCCTTAGGGCTGAGGGAACTTCATTGGTAACATCAGCCTTGCTGTCATGGGACATTAACATATAAATATGTCATCTTAATGCCTGTAGTTTAGGTCAATGAGTCTGCCATCAAAACAGGAAAATATCTTGGGGTCAGTAAAATGGCTTTTCAACTGTGGTAATGTCATCAGCAGCATCCCCCAAGTTTCAATACTGGGCCCAGTCTTGTTTAACTTATCCATCAATGACTTGGATGAAGCGACAGATGCCTCCTCAGAAAGTTCACAGATAACACAGAGTCGGGAGGAGTGACCAATACCCCCAGAGGGCTGTGCAGACCTTCAGAATCACCTCAACAGGCTGCAGAGATGAGGAGAGAAGAACCATTCTGCTCCTTTCCTCATCCTCAGCTGTATCTGGAGTGCTGTGTCCAGTTCTAGGCTTCTCAGTACAAGAAAGAGATGGAGCTCCTGGACTGGGTCCAACCACAGACTACAAAGTTATTTAAGGGATTGGAGCCTCCCTCTTATGAGGAAAGGCTGAGGGAGTTGGGCCTGTTCAGCCTCAAGGAGAGACAACAGAAAGGGGACCTCATCAAGGTGTATAAATATCTAAAGGGGATGGAGCCAGGCTCTGTTAAGTGGTACCAAGCAATAGGACAAGAGGCAATGGGCAGATCTAATGCACAGGAAGTTCCACCTGCATATGAGGAAGAACTTCCTCACTGTGTGGGAGACCAAGCACTGGAGCAGCTGCCCAGAGAGATTGTGGAGTCTCCCTCACTGGAGATATTCAAGCAGCACCTGGACACAACCCTGTGCCACGTGCTCTGGATGACTCTCCTTGAGCAGGGAGGTTACACTGATGATGCCCTGCAGTCCTTTTCCACCTGACCCATTCTGTGAGTATGTAATTAAACTGGATAGGCAATGTAAAACTCTGACACGCACATAAAAAACTCTCGACTAATTTTGATGGCCTCACTGTGCTATTAGTTGTTTTCCGTTTACCGCATAAGAAATTTCCATCCTGTAGTGTTCTCTAGGGGTTGCAAAGTAAAAGCAGAAATACTGTGAATTATTTGCTAAATAATTCCCAGTAAGGATAAAACAAAAACCCCAAATCTGTATATTTTATAGTACTGAAAATTTGGCAATTAACAGATGTGATAAAAATACATTAAGAAAATATTATCTGTTGGTTATCAGCAGCTTATAGCTGTACAAGAATTCCTCCTAAGGTATGTATTAGCATGAAGAATTCAATTATTCCTTCAGGCTCCCATGGGTTTCCTCTTCATAGCAGAAGTACAGTATTGGTGGTATTTCAAAACATTTAGTACTCATTTGAAGAAGTCAAGATCTGCTATTGTTTAATTTCTGGATTTTGCATAAACAAGGAAAAAATTGAGTTCAATCTGCTTAATTGATTTTCTATATACCACATATTTTAGCAAAGTAACAGAAATAATGGCATTTCAGGTGACAGGAGTTTCAAACAAAACCCTGAAGTGCTGTCTTGTGTACCCACAACATTCCTCTGACAGATTGAGCTGGCTCTGATCCTTAACTGAGCTCTTGTCAGCTACAAGCAGTGGGAAGTATAACAGTCAACACCTCCTATAAAACTGAGTACAAAAGCTTAGCACGTATTTGACAAATACTCCTAATTCTTTTATGGGACTCCATTACACACCTACACAGAATGCTCCCCTCCTGGCAGGGTAAGCATGAACTGGACTAACAAGAATACATGTCAGCCCTTAACATACATGCCTTGCATATCTCTTCCTTTGATTTCTTATTTTACTGAGGCTGTTTTGATTAACAATACGTTGGGAGTCAAACCCAAAGCCTCTTTCAGTCTAAGATATTGTCACGGAATTCAGTGTCTTTAGGAATGGCAGACTAGTTTGTAGGCCCACTGACAGTCAGCAGCAGAATTCAGAAGCAATGCTACCTGTCTTGTGTACAAAGGACTGCAGAAAACTCAAGTAAGAAAATATATATTTTCCTACATATATGCTTTTTTCCCTTTCATTTCTACTAATTTATTGCTCAACACTTTTTTCCCCAACTTAAAAAGAGAGGTTCAGATTTATAAACCTAAGTAACTGAACTAAAATAATAGGCTAGAAAGTAGAAATTACGTCATATAAACATGTAAGTACCCATTACCACCAAAAAGCAACTTATGCTCCTTTTCATTTCAAAGGGATCTGTTGCCTGGTTTTAGGAGAATATTTCACAGCTAACATTTCTAATTTTCAGATTCAACTGAACAGTATTAACAAGATAACAAAAGCCTTACTTGACTGGCTTCTCTGGCATCCTTTCTTACGCAGAACATCCTCTACTGAAGTATCAAAGATTAACTGAATATTTTGCAAAAGACCCTGTAATCATAATTTTAAAAAGCAATTAAAAGCAGTAAGATCAATCTTTGAGTAACTAAAAACTGATCTGTATCAATTCCATGCTACTGACTGGATTCAGACATAAGCAAATACATAAAAAACAATCTACAAGTCATTAAACCTGACTCACAGGAAAAAAAAAAAAAAGTGGTTATAGCTTTTTTATATACAATTTAAATATTATAAGCCACAAAGCTAGATATGCACTGAAACAAGTAATAATAAAATATATTAATCTGCTACAAGCTCAAATCTCCATTTTCATAGTGAATTTTAGACTTGTCACACTTCCATCCTTAGCCAGCCATTCCCATGCACCATAGTTCACCGCCTCCTCAATTGTGTTGATGCTACCCTGAGACAACACTCTAAAACCAGACTGGTATCTATTTTACTTGGGAAAAAAATACTCAAAGAAAAAAAAATAAAAATTAAAAACCAGATTGTTTCAGTCAGCCACTTAACAGTACAGCTTCAGAACCAGTTGTATGAGCACTACTGATGGAGTAACATAGTCACAGAGGCAGGAATGGAGAGGCTGTGGGCAAGAACTTCTGAAGTCCCTGTCAAAACTGGTCATCCCATGGATCCAAACTCCAGCATATCAGGCTCTGGCTGAAAACTAGATGGCACAACATGAGAAAGAAAGGGCTTTTTGAATTTTTTGGAGCCATGAGTTCAAGTCTGACTTCAGCTCTGACTGAAAAAAAGCCACCCTTAAAACAGTTGGGCCAGATCACATCACTAGATTATGAGACAGAAGGTTGCTTTTATATGATAGGAAAACCAAAATGCTTATAATTGCTTCACCTCAAATGTTTTCCGCAAAAAGAAAAATAATCTCATTTACAGGACTGATCAAATCTTTTTGTTGTATTTATTTTCTCAATTTTTTCCTCTTTTTAAAATTTAAATTGAAAAGAAACATTCAAAATGGCAAAACAGCATGTTCTGTTACAGGATGGACCAACACAATATGCTTCAGCTCCATTAAAAATTCTTTTTTTTCTTCTTCTTCCAAATAGAAAAATAAAAATATTGACATGTTCTGATGATTTGAATGGATTAATTCAATGTAAAAACAGTTGTTCAAGAAATTCACAAAAAATTCTACTAATCACCACAAAAGATCTCTAGAAGTCTTACATTTGGAAGAGAAAAGGGATGGTTGCACAGAAAACCCAAAAATTGGTCTTGCATACTTTTTCTGGATTTAGACTTCACTTTGCCTTTGCTTTCAGGAACCCCAAAATCACACAACACAGATCCAGCAATTAATAAAAGCACACTCTGAAGAAAGTCTGCTTGGGAACACCTGTGATCCCATCAAATCCCACAATCATTGGGACAACAAAACTGCACCCACTGCAACTTCCCAAACTACTTGCAGTTACCCTCTTACCACACCAGAGACCCAAGCTTCTGCAGGTCACCTACCCTGAAATGATTCTCCCGACTGGACCCTTTTGCCACATACAGCCTGCTGCTCTCTGCTTTCAGATGCTCATAGAAAGGCTCCTCCAGGATGAAGCTGTCAATAAGGTCACAGCCAACATAAAGGTTGTAGTTCTCCCCCGTTATCTGCACGGTGAGGTTCTTCCACTGGGAGTCAGCAAGGTCCACATCTTCCAGGGAAATCACATTCTGGAAGCCATCCACCCAATAGATAAGGTCCAGGGTGTTGGCCCGGCCATTGGAAATGATCTCAAACTGCCTCTCACTGATGCCAGGACCCTCTAAAGCAAGGACAGTGCCTCTAGATTGCCTGTCCTGCCTCAGGGTGGCTGAGAGGATAAAGCCCTCATTCTGCCGTATTAGTTTTAGGATCTTTTTTAGTTTCTCGGGTTTACATGGAGGAATATGGTCAAACCGAATGAAACGATATGCTGGCATAGTGGGGTCTGGGCCCCGGAACACCTTTGCTCCAATTGTCTTTCGGTTTATGTTACTGACTTGAAGTAAATCAAAGGTAGTCTCCTCTTCCTTGTCACCATCTGAAAAAGTTAACAGCATGTGACAATGTGTCTACAAGTCTTACAAGAAACAGCACTGTACAGTACACTTAGTAACTAGTAACTGCAATTGTATGACAGACCTTAAGGACCATCAGAGTAAACTCAGTACTTTCTGGTCTCCACAAATGGAACTGTTCCTACAAGAAGGCAAGTGAATCGTATTTTCTACCTGAAATTTTCATTTACATGAAAATTCTCTCCTTCTATGTGTACAAACACCTTTCATTATACACTTATACATATGGCTTCATATTTTATAGCACTATATTATACATACTTTTACATATATATCTATTCTGTAGGCCATGTATAT
Source organism: Onychostruthus taczanowskii (assembly GCF_017590055.1). Lineage (NCBI taxonomy): Eukaryota > Metazoa > Chordata > Aves > Passeriformes > Passeridae > Onychostruthus > Onychostruthus taczanowskii. Next base: position 487,322 of record NW_024497741.1, read on the forward strand.
GCCTACACATGGATACATGCAGCAATTTATTCATTAGGTATTTTTTATATATGATCGGATAAGGAACTTGAGACAATTTCTGTATTTTGATTACCAGATAATGGAAAATCAAATTATGAGAGTCCACATGCCGACACAACAACCGAAAAAAAGAGATTTGCTTTTAAAGATTGTAATCAAGAAATCAGATGTAAATGAGGGTCTGGCACTGTGCCAATTTGTATTCTACTTATATTTGGTCTGTAGATGTCTATTTCTCTATTTTTATCTTTTTTAAATGTTGACCCCACTCAGTGATTCTGTTTCTGTTACTTTCACCATACATTTCCATCACACAGAAAAGTATAACATCAATTATTTCTGGGATTATATACATTTTAATCAATAATTTCTAAAGAAAGCAATTTTGAGATAATAATATTGAGAAATCTTCATTTAGCACTGGCAAGGTATATGTACCAAAAATACCCCAGGCACTTCTAAAAAAATCCTTTATGATTACTTTGCCCACCATAGTACAGGTAATCCAACATTTTATAACTTTTAACTTTGGGAGTTAGTCTGTACCCTGTTAAGCAGTGTCTGAACTTACCCTGAGCATTTGAGGAAACCCACAGGGTTATCAAGACAGCAAGCCACAACAACCCTCTCCTCTTCATCATAACTTCTATGAATAAACCAAAAAGAAGTAAGTATTAGGGAAATTATATTTATCAGCTACAAATAGTGCAATTTTCTTTATGAAATGCCATAAACAGCAACTATATATACAAAACAAGAATTTTTATTTTGACTGATTCTTGTAACACTTATTCTGGGTCTACTCTTGATGGGAGAAGTAAAATGTGACATCAGGTGAAGGCAAGAGGAATTATGGAAATGTCCTTAATAAAAAGGAAATGCATACCTTATTATTTTCTTAATGAAATTTCAGTAGCTGACATAGAGACCATATGACACTACATATGGTCAGGAGATACAGCTTATGGCTAGCACATCTTTACTTTGGAGCACAATATTCAGCCAAATATCCTTTAGGATAGTGGGATCTAAACTGGATGATGGTTCCAAGTAATAGGGGTACTTTTCAGTACCGTGATACAAACACTCTCTTCCATATATGTAAAAATATATACAATCCTCTGTATGCAACCACAGCTGGATAAAGTGACTCTTAACGTGATGTCGGGTTTGCCCTGTAGCACTGTGCAGTTATAAACCACGTAATTGCATCTCCATATGTGTCTCAGCTCACAATGAATGGAGCAGGAGCATTCCCCCGAATGCGCAGAAATCCAGTTCTCTGCGTACAGCCAAATAATTTCAACACTGCCAACTCTACACATTATAGCAAGGACTCAGGGATGCCGCCAGTGCTTCCCGTCTACATTTTCTTTGTTCTCCCCGGAACTTTTATTACTTGGCATAGCCAGGGTACCTCCGCTACGGCCAACTACCGGCAGCCGTCAGGATGCCTCTCTCACCTCTCGAACCCAGGGGCTCCTGGCGGGACAGACCCTGCCTGGGCGGCGGGCGCGGCGACGGCAGAGCTGCTGCGGGCAGGTGCCACACACCCGCCTGCCCACGGCTGCTCCCCTCACCCCGCACCCCGACTGCCGCGGGGTCGGCAGCGGGGTGACTGCTCACGGCGAGCTCCGAGCGGGGGGCGGCAGAGCGGGCTGACAGCCTCCTCCGCCCGCCGAGCGGGCTTCGCGGCAGGCACGGCACCTCGCCACCCGGCGCCTCACCTGGCATCGGGGAGCCGACGGCGACCTGGGGCTCTGCGGGGCGAGGCCGGCCGAGACTGGAGCGCGATGCCGACGCCGCGGCAAGTCCCTGCAGGGCACCGCGCCCCGCGCCTTTATGGGCTGAGGGCCGGGCCCCGCTGTCAATCAGTGGCTCCGAGGCGCACCCCCGGCTCGCCCCTCCGCGGCGGTGACATAAACCCCCGCCGCCCCCTCCCCACCTCGCCTACCTGCGGGGCCATCCCCCGCTCGGGCCCGCCTCCGGTGCAGTGGGCGGGCAGGCCGGCAGCGGCCTCCCCTCGAGCAGCGGAGCGGGGCGGAGCGGCGGGCAGGGGAGCGCGCTGTCGCTGTGGCGGGGGCCGAGCGCGGCAGAGTCCCCGGGAGGCGGCGCCAGGCCCCGCGGCGGGGCAGGAGCGCGGCCGGGAGCCACCGTCGGGGCCAGCCGAGCCCGGGCTAGCGAAAGAAACCTCACTCTTAGGCTGATCCTAGACACGTTAGGAGAACAGAACTGTCTCCACAAGCAGGGGCTCCAGTCACAAACATTGAGTTTTAAAGGTCATCGTCCTGAAGAGCAGCTAGCACAGCCTCCGGCATCACGCTCCACAGACAGCAGGAGGATGGATCCCTGTAGAAGGTCTACGCACAGAACCTGCCACGACACGTGGATACATTTCAGAAGTCAAAGGGGAAGACCATGATCCCAGCCGCTGAGTCCTGAACTGGGGTTCCAGAACATCTGTGAAAGAATCCTTCAGCTGATGTGAAGAGGCATGGATTTGGCTCAGTTGCCCGCAGAATCCAAGAAATGTAGCCCTGTCAAATGCATAGGTAGACAAACTTCACAAATCTTAACACACAAAAATCCAAAACCAAAACAAATCCCCCCCCCCAAAAAAAAAACCAAAAACAAACAAAACAACAACAACAACAACAACAAAAAGCAGCACAGGAAGTCATTAACTTTGCCCTTCAGAATTTGAAATTCCAGTAGAAAAAGTTTTTGATATTTCAGAGCTCAGAAGACTTTAATAGGCTCAATCTGTCACTACAGCAGAAACTGCCGATGCAAGCACTGCTCCTTTTCCATTTGCCACAGAAGCTCCTTCCAACTTGGCTGGCCTTGGCCTTGCAGGGTAGCAGGAGCCAAGGAGCCTTCCCCTTTCTCACAGGGTCCAGGCGACTGAGCCAAAATAGGAGGGAGAGGGCTTTTTTGTCTTCCTGAGACATTGGGTGTTCAGTTTTGCAAAACCTCAAGAATTTAAAAAAATAGTTAATGATGCTCACAAAACCTCAAATTCTAGTCCGTTTACTCATCCCTCCTGCTATATTAAAACTTAGTCTTTATATTTATATATGTAGCTGTGTGGTGTGTTTTCCACTAGATTGAACTGTGCTGGGATAACTCTCATCAGGAAGCTGCTCTAGGATTACAGCTGGAGAAGAGAATGAAGCAAAGTGTTTAAGAGACCAAGAAGAAACTATCTTTGAGATAGTTTCATTAATTATTTGTACACTTGTATGGAAAGCCTTTTTACAAGAGAAATTTTTAAGTCAATAAAATAACAATAAATTAAAGAGACAAATTTTATTGTGTCAGCTTCTAACCAGCTGCCTAATAGCAAATCTTTCCTTTCAATCTCTGTGAATGTTATAGGAATGAGGGATTGATAGTATATTGTTTTGAGCTGAGTGGTTTATATATAGGATGATGACCTTTGAGAAGACAGTTTTGATTGTAGTCTTTCCACAACCATGAAAATGCTTACTTGCTCACTTTCCCTCTGGCCACCTTGGAAGAGGTAAACATCTTCTTTCCAAGATTCCTGATGGAAAGTCTCAAAGAAACAAATATGCACTCTGCTTTGCGCAGTGAGCCAATGTACATGTGCAAACATTGGAATAACATTCACATGTCTCAATTTGCCTGATTTTTCAGTGCAAAGGGAAAGTGAACTCTGGTAATTAGAGAGATTGTAAAGTCAGATTTGCTAGCATATAGGAACACAACTGAGGTAACAGTAGATCTCATACTGATGGTTTTCTGTAGTATTTTACTTTCAGTACTCCAGACCGACACATCAGACAAGAGCACAGGTCCTTAACTTCTCATCTCTTTATGCACCTCCCTTTGCCTTTTTCAGTCTACTGTTTTCCTTCTGTACTAGCCCTTGGGACCTTCCATTTTGGATCATGTAAACATCGTACAAGGTAACATACATTACTGAAAATCACTGGGGAACGTCAGGATTCTGGTATGGCACTGTCTCAGAAGGAACTGTGATTTGGTGGTTGTCCACCAAATATTCCCTGGTTTTGCCTAGGACTTTATCACTGACCTTCTGACTTAGCTTGACTTTGGGGAAGACTTGAGCTCTCCTACATTAGAAGGAATCCCAATAACGTGGAATATGCTTTACATGCTAATTTTTTTTCTTTTACTGCTTTTCTGATAAAATTGAAACTGTGCTTTTGACGTGATCCAAAAGAAAAATTCTGTGACTTTTGCTGGGTGAAATTCTGATCTTTTTTTTTCCTCTTCTGACAAAAGCATCCCCACTAGTTGAAACAGATCTAGTTGCATGAGCATGATAAGGTCCTTCAAGTTTTATCCTGCAGTCCTGGATTTCACCTGCTGCTGATAGTCATTCTTACAAAAAAGCTGTCAAAAAGCCATGAAGAATTTTTCTTTTTTTTTCTTCCGGTGGTGGAATTTGATTTTCATAATTCCCTGTACTGAGGTTGCAAAACCGAAGCAGGTAACTTAAATTAGCATGTGGCTCAGTTGCTGAGTTTCTTGAATGAGCTAGTAGGGACAAGGGAGAGACACCTGAGTGCTTCCTCTGATAACATGTTTAAGTACTTCAGCTAAATGCAGATTTTGAGTCCTGGAACAGAATACACAAGGGAGGGAATTCATCTATGATGAGGGAGAGAGGCAGTTTTGACCAAGTTTTATGTATGCTTTACTTTAAGTTCTGGTGCCAGATAACAATGGATATCATAATCAGGTACTTAGCCTTCTGCTCTTTGTTTCAGAGGAAGAAGTGTTTTGGGCTTGTTTTAAACCTTCCTTAAGTAATTTCCAGGTATAAAATATATCCAGATACAAATGCTAATGCATTCTGTCAGAACAAATGGCCATCGACTGCACAAGCACCAGTTGGTATGCTTTTACAATAAACTTGTCAAAGAGGGAAATACTGCTACTACCCATTTGCAAACTTCATCTTTACTTTAAAATGGGCTATACACAAAAACTTGTGCAGTGGTTTCAGCAGGAAGACTTTGAGTTTAAAGCTAAGTCCATGTCTGAGTGTTTTATTACATTGGTTCCTACATGATTTAACTGGTGTCACACAGTAAGTTATGGAAAGAGCCATACATAAATGGAGCCCAAGACTCTTTACTCATGGTCAGAAACCTGGATCTGGAAACCCTTTTTATTCCCTGTTCTTGCAGTACATGTGACAAAACAAATATCCATCTACAAACAGTTAACTGTGTCCTTAACCATTTTACAGAATTTTTGTACTCTATCGCCACGTGAGCTGCTGAACATATGAAGAGTGCCAAGTATTTTCAGCCTCCAAAAAGGAACATTCCCCTATGAAGTGCAGTGCAAATGAGCACTGAAAATGTTTTGTAAATCCCATGTTGCTGATCTGGGTTAAAAAAAGTCAAACTTTTTACCAGATTCAGATCAAATTTATTACCCAAAGACCTGCTTTTGTTCAACTTTGTTGCATAGTTTCACATTCTATCGCAGAATTATTGATGTTTTCAGTTACAACAGGATAAAGTCACTAAAGCACTGACTTTTAAGCTAAGATTATCCTTACAGGCTGTAATATTATAATTTTTATTATATTTCCAATACCATGATTTCTGTATGTCAATGGGATTTGTTCTGTTGTATCTACATATGTTCAAAGCCAACCCAGTCTCCAAACTTTTAAATTATTGGGATTAAATCTGTATTTAGAAGTAAAACATGCTGAAGTTGACAGTAGCTTTAGCTGAGGGGTAAGTGAATACTACTAAAATTATTACTTCAGTGGTCCAGCTGGATTTTAAAAGTTGTTTGGGGGAATAGATGCCATTCATTTCAGGAGGATATAGCCAAACTACTTTTGCAGGCTTGGACCTAGTTTATTTTCATTTAGTTACCTGAAACAAAATGCCAAATGCTTACTGAGAGCTCAATGAGCTAGAACAAATGTTTGAATGATCTTAGTCTAAAAAGAATTTTTTATTGCAATGAGACCCACACTTTTGTTTCATCAGAATTGTGATGGGTCTTTGCCTTACCTGCCCTGTGCAATGTGGATTATTCCCACTGCTGTGTGTGTTGACTGTTGCAGGGCCCATCCTGAGAGGACTTGAGGTGCAAACACAGGAGAGGACCCCTTCTCTTGGAAGACATGCAGTCCCTTGACCAAGGGTGCTGCCTCTCCTATGCTTTCTCTCTCCTTCCAGCAAGGCCCTGGGTATCTGAACTCTTCTCCTTGGCCCCATTTTTCTATAGGTACAGCAGGTTGGCTGGCTGTCAGCAAAATATGGCTCACCAGGTACAGTGTGTCCCTGAAACATGGGATTCACAGAGTCTGGAGAGATCGGGAGGCATAACTGGGTAGAGAAACTAATGGAAGAAAGCTCCAACAGGCCAAGAAAAAAAAAATACACACTGAAAAGAGTTGAAATTGGTTGCAAAAAATTTGTAAGGCCACAGAGAAGAGTCTGGGGGTTTGATATATCTCCATATGTTCAAAACTCCCACAGATGGAGTCATGAGTCCCACAGGATGAAGAGATGAAAGAAGGCAATTCATGAAATTGCTACTGCTGGTTGTGTCTCTAACTGGGAGAAAGAACATCATTAAGCTGTGACCTGATAATGATTATGAAGATTAAAGCTAAACAAATAATCCCTTTTGTTTTTGTTTTTTTTTTCCTTTGTTTTTGCCTCTTTTTCTCCTCGTAAGAACATCCACACTCAGACCACATTTTCCCCTAGCACATTAATAATCTGGGTGTGGTCATATAGCTGTTACTTGAATTGTTGATAAATATTTAAAATCCAACTCATCTTGCTTAGCTGTAAATGGTTAGAGGAGTCAGATGGCAGCATTTTTGCTCCCCAGTTAGCACACCATCACTTCCCAAACAAATACTTAGCTACAGATGTTAAAAGTAGGACCTTTTACAGTACTTATGCTTACAAACATCCATTTTGCTCTGAAATTTCTCTGAAAGACACCATCCACATAGAACAAAATAATTTCAACCATCCTCTGAAAGAGTTCAAAGGTAAAGAAAGTCAGTTTTGCTGTTATATTCTGTGTTTCACTGTAGTTGTCTCTGCTCTTGAAGAGGGCAATGAATTTGGTTTAGTCATATAATGGAATGCTGAAAAAGTATTCCTTACAACATACACCAGGAACAAAGCCATGTATCTTCACACATATTCATTGCAAATTTGCCACTTTTTGCAAGTTACTAGCCTTTAATTTATTTATTTATTTGTGATTAGCTTTGTGTTTTGCTCTATTGAAGGACTAATTGCATTCACATCAGTGATAGACTACAAGGAAACTGCAATTTGTTCCCCTTGCTATGAAACATTCTCTTGCTATTTCTATAATTGTTCTCTGACAATAAGAAAATGATAAGCTAAACAGCAGTGATGTAATTCAACCTATACATGGTTTACTTATATTAGTATTTTTACTTATTTACGTACTTTACAGAAATTAACTGTATTTTTCCCAAGTGATACTGCTTTCTTAGCATTGGTTCACTTTCCTTTCCATAAACCCTTACAACCAGGTGTTGGAAATGGGGGCACAGCAATGGAATTCTACTTGGTCGGATCAAGAGGTACATTAGTATTTATTATTGTCTTTTGTCTATTTAGTTAGTTATTTTATATTTCCTAATGTTCGCTTCTATGAAGCCCCAAGAAAAAAAGATGGTTCTACTTCAAGAAAGTTCTGCTGAGCATAAAGCTTCTAATTTTTCTTTCAGCTAACCACACAATGCATCTTAAATTTTCATGGCAATTTGCATGGTTCACAGCAATAAGGAAGAGAGAAGTAGGGTTGATGATTGTGGCACTTTTGCCATTGGATGAATGATTTGCAGACGTTGGGGTGATCCTGTGTCTCATGTCACTGGTGGCGGAATCCTGCATGTTGAGGTTTGTGTGGGGTCCTGTTAATGCATTTGTGAGCGCAAGTGTGTAACTGTTCAAAGATGTGTCCATTGCATAAACCTGGTAAGCTCCTTGTTTTACGCTATGTTGAAAACACTGAATTTCAGACTTAGCTTCGGTGCAAATATGTATCTTTACTGCTTTTCGTTTTGGTGAAATATATACTACCTGTTAATCCTGTCATCAGACACCCCTTGTTCAAATACAGCAGAATGCCTTTCATATGCTTTTAATTTGAATGTAATACATATTTGTCTCAAAAATGAAATAGCAAACAAGAAATTATTCACTTAATTTTAATTATTCTTACTGTTATTCCTCATTTTTCTGTGCCCACTTAAAGGTCTAATCCTTTGCATGTTTATAAAATTCTACCCAAATACCATCAGCTCAATAACGACCATCAGAAAATGTTGTGCTTGAGGCAGTTTCCTAGCTACTTATCTGCCAGCCTGGATGACTCTTCATTCAAAATTCCAGCTCTTGTAGCAGCCTTCTTTCCTACAATTTAACTGATAATTCTTCACTTATTAACTGCAGAATTAGATATTTTGCATTTTCCTTCAGTACAAGGTCTGTCTTAGCATAAAAGTCACCATGAGTTTCCTTTGGTAAATAGATCTTGCTTTTATCCAGTTTTCCCCCCTATCTTCATTTGCTCCTGGTTTCAGTAATTTAAAATTCACAGTGCTTTACTGAGACTGATTTCCTCTCCTCCTTTATTTTTTAATTTTACCCATTTCCTTTGAGACTGTCCAAGATAAGACAGATTCAAATTACTTACTTTTGGGTTTGGAACCTCCGGTGCCAGTTCCTTCAAATTCCTGATGCAGAAATTATTAGGTGATGTAAATTTTGGGAATCTCTGACTCAGGGAGTTTAGCCTTTTCTTCCACCTCAGATGTTATATTCTTTTTCAATACCCTTTATTAATTTTTTCCCTTTTTTTCCCCCCTTTTATTTTTCCTCCTTGTATTCAAAATCTGTGTCTATTTTTGAAATAAGAACACCAGAAGCGGATATAGCTTTCCAGTGAAATATGTGATAAAAATATCTTCCCTGTTCTACTTGGTATTTGCCTTTGTATGTGTGTCCAAGATGTGTGTCATGGATTGACACTGGCACAGTGCCAGTGCCCCCATGAAAGGTGTATCCCCCAAAATGGTTACTGTGAGATGTGACCCGGGAACAGAACAAAGCAGGCTCTAACTTGGGAATGGAGGAAAAAGACAACACTTTATTAATCTACACAGACACAAAAAGCAAGGGGAAAAAACTACACACACAACAGACACAAGAGAACACTTTCAAAACACTCTCCTCCTCCCCCCAGTCCTCTAATTCAAATCCCCTCTAGCAACTTCCCCCTCAGTCTCTGCTCCTATTGCTTCTTCTTGCGGCCTTATCATTCTTGGCGTCTGGCCAACCACCTCTCCCAAGGTGCAGTCTCTGCATTAACGGAAGAAACTGGCTTCGCTCGTGGCTGTGTAAGAGGAAAAAGTCCGGCCACAGCCACTCCAATCATCTCCTCCATCTCGGGTGTTCTATCTGCTGGCATTCCTTCACTTACTCAAACCTTCTTCATCTTTCGCCCCTGTGTGTTCTCAGAGGCGTATCCAAGTCCCCAGTGGCCACACCAGGTGCCAATCTGAAATCTGGCCACTGATTGGTTTGACCATAACTTCCCAAAACCTCACTTCCGGGTCAAACGACGACAAAGTGCTTTTTCATAATCCTGTTGTAGTTCTTGATGGATTGTTCAATTAATTATTGCATTATGTCCCTGTGCAAAGTTTAGAGTCACTGCTTCCTATGTTCTCATATTTAGTTGGACTAAATTGTGTGTTCTAAAGGGACACCATGTCAAATATTTATGTAATCTGAAGACCTCAGCAGTTTTGGTATTTTGTTTCAGGTAAATGCAACTGGTGGACGTGGCTGCAATGAGAAGGGCCCCTTGTAGGACCTCTCGGCAGTACTTTCTTCAGCCACCTACAGTGAAGGTCTTTCTCTTATAACTATTACTGCAATCAAAAGGGTTACTATGCTTTATTTACTATTGCTTTTAATCTATGATGGATCTGTGGTAAAAAGATTCTTGAGACACTAAATGACAAACTCTTAATATAAACATCAGCAGAAGAATTTAAATTTTGCTCAGAAAAGCCTTTAATTATTTTTGTGATCCTCCTCTCAAAGAAAACTAAGTTTCTGTCTGGGAGAACGTATTTCTGTACTAGCTTTCCTACTAAATTTCTTAATAAGTGCTCTCTTAGAACTGAGATAGAAAAAGTCAACCATATTTTTCTTCCAAAGTAAATAATGTAATTTTGATTAATTATTTTGTTAAATTATGAAAATTCTCTCTCCTTCCTTTGGGCCCCAGAATTACTGTGGTACTTTAATGTCCTCGAGGGTGGCAGAGGGAGGTACCCAACTACCACCCTCTGCATCCCAGAAGTATTGAAGTGTTTTTTATATAAAGCTGGTTATATATCTTTATTTATTGTTTCAGACACTCAAATTCATACTAAAATCCCTTTGTCTCCCACATTCAAATAAACAAGTAACTGAACCTGTTTTTTAAGCGACTCAACACACCTTCAGAATCACTAGTTCCTATAGTGTAAGTCTATGGAAATGTAATTCCATAATTCATTAGAAACAGGCTTTTATGAGGGGTTGTTTTTCAATTTCTTTATAAAACACTGCAGAGAGAATTATATTCTTGTCACTGAATTTTGGCTACTAATTGAAAAACAATATGGTTCTTTGGAGTACCTCCTCTTGAGGACTTTTAGACTTTGCTTGACATTTCAGTTTTCTCTATGGCTTGCAACGTATGACTTGTGTTAAGATATTACTAGATAGTCTATAGTCCTGTTCAGGTTTAATCTTAAAGAAATATTCCTGGACAACTGTTTATGCATTTCTCTTCAGACATAAAGTAAGCACTAAGGCATATTCCCTGCATCAACCTTTCACTAAGAACTGTAACTACAACTTTCAATAACTAGTACCTGTGTGAGTCCCCTTGAGACCACATTCTTATGTGCAAAGAGAAGCCATTTTCAATGTAATAAAGTTTATGATTTTAAATTCAGTGGAAGTCTATAAGATATTTAAAAGTTGGTTGTTTTTTTACATCATCAGAGATGGTTAACTAAGTCCTACTTTGTGTCCTTTCTTAATTTCTCAGTACTCTTGTGATTTTCTCAGATTAATTTCCAGTATAAATAACTTAGTGGAATATTAGTTGTGTCCACATATTTTAATCCAAAATTAGATTAAGGTTATTTCTTTGTTGGAAATCAAGCCGTTAGTAATTAATAAAAATCTAGCTGACTGACCTTTGTTTAGAATTAGTAATTTAGCCTCTTATGTTGAAAAGTAAAACTAGACACCACCTCTAAAAGAATGTGTTTCACTCTGTAAATGGAAGTGGTGCAATCTCTTTATCCAGCCTGGGGTTCCTTATATGGAGTAGGATATATTCAGCCAAATACTGCTTCCAGTCTCTTAAACCACCTTCTGAAGGGAGCTGATGGATGACATATAACCAGAGGATGAGGTTATTTGTCCTAAGTAGCTTTCACAGGGTTGCTTTTATATGCCGAAGTGTAAACTTGTCTTTCCACCCTCCTTTCTCCTCAGAGGCATGCTGAGGAGAAACAGCAATCCAGTGTAAATAGGATGTAAATTTGAGTTATGTCTCTATTATTATGTGTTGCTTAAAAGACTGCCATGGTACAATCAGTACATTGACAGCTTCAGCACATCACAGAGAGACAGTAACAGTTAAATTTAGAGGTTTTTAGTTCAAGCAAACTTGAAAGACATCTGGCTAATTATGTGAGTAGCATAGCCATAGGTGTCCAAATTGCTCATTGACCATTGCTACTATCTCAGTTAAGAGGGTTCCTATTATCTTTTAAGCATACAATAGTGATTTTTTCTCCTGGTCAGATACAGTCTGACTTTGTCTTATAAATCTGCAATGGTTAGTTTCAGCAGAAAAATCAGTAGCTTCCAACTGCTTTATATGTACGGTCTCCAAAAGTCAAATCTATGGAAGAGCACAAAAGAAAATTATCTCAATTTACTGTTGGAAAAAAGCTGTTTTCTGAGGTGTGGCTGGTTAGAATGTTCATTTTCTTAGAAATTCAGTCCCAGATATAATTAAAACGTCATCAGACTTCTGCATCACTGAGGTCTGTGTTAGGTTGAACACACAGCCAAAAGGAAATGTGTTTTGGAACTTTCATAACAGAAGGCCAGCCCAAGATCTTCTTTGATCTTTACTGGATTGCTTTATAGGAAACCTATTTCACAACTGCATTTAGTCATCTGTCTTCATGATAAAAAGCACATTTGGTGTATGTCTGTGCATTATAAAAGTGTTAAGCAGGTCATGGTGCAGCACCATGGAAGGAGAGTTTTAAAACTAATGGGAAGTTAGTTTTCTTGCTGAGAGAAAAAAAAAAAAGTCAAATAGGAAACTGAGATTTTGAAAAATTCCAATTGTGATGTATTGAGAGCTGCCCTAACTATATTTTTTTTTTTCTCAGTTAACTCAGAAGCTGGTTATACCACACTTAGCTATACAACTTCTAGTCTTTCTGTGGTCAACAGAGAGACACAGGCATTTCCAGAGGATGACTCTTCCCCTCCTAAAAGCTAGTCTGAAATGAACAAGATCCAAAACGCTTACCAAAGACCAAAATTAACAAAACATGACTTTAAAAGTTGCAGTGACAGTAAATGACTGAGTTGTCAGAGTTCACAAATTGTTCTGATAAGCCTGTACACAATTTTTTCCTTAGTGTTGCTGTGTATCCAACATTTTAAAGGCCCTTTAGGTCTTTCCTGGTTAATCTCTGCATTAATAATTTGTTCTTTGACTACCAATTTGTTACCTCCTCTTACAATTCAACAGGTGACCAAAAGAACAAATGCGATAAATGCAGATAATGAAAACTAACAGTGAAGAGCAAAGAAGCAATGCCTAAAATCTCCGAGTGAATGAATGAGGACACTAAGTCCATACACAGAACCAGAAGATGTGCTAAATTCAGGTATAGATTTGGATGTTTAAGTCAATAATGGACTCAGATTCTGAAGGGAAGTTAATTTCCAATTGACCTCCTAAACTCTGTTAGAGCAAGATAAACCAAGATAGGTTGGAAAGGTAAAAAGTACAAATTATTCCAGCACTTGTAGCACACCTCATTATTTAGAGGTTCTAAAAGTGATACGTGACCCAATGAAAACACCCAGGAGTTCCTTCATGTCAAACATTTGCCCACAGGTTGGATCATTAATACAGACTTCTGACAAAAATTGGAGATACCAAAGAGTAGGAAAAGCAGTGACTGAGTAATGATGTAGGCTTTGGACAAGGATAATCCTACCCTTTCCTGCAGGTTTCACACAAATATCTCTTGGGAGCCATTAATTCAACCTCCTAAAAGTTCAATTCTGCAGTGAGGGTGCTAAAACTGTCTGTAAGAATTCTCTTTCAAGTCAGTGTCTCTCTTGGATGTCATTTCTTATTCTCTTGCTACTATATTCCAAGGTCTTCCTCTTAAAGATATGCCATTATTGGTCCCCCATGTGTGGCACCAATCATATGATGTCCTTCCTGTTTTCATCTCTCTAGTACCCAAATGTCCTTCTATCTCCTGACCAGCACTACTTTCCGTGACTCCTGACTCCCCTGATCTGATCTTCAAAGTAACTCCCAAACTACTTTCTCAGCATTTCCAAGTAAAACTGCTTGCTCTTTTAATTGAATTTTGATACTTTATTCCAAAAATGGGGATGCAAAACTGCTTCTAAATGATGGTTTACATATGAGTTGAGGATATCAGATGTAAGATGTGCTCATTCCAACTTTATAAACAACCTTCCCAAGTTTTTTCCCGCAGCATTTCTAAAAAATATCTCTGGGACAGCCTCAAAACCAGAAAATTTTAATTGAGAGTATTAGCTTAGGAAAAACTTAAAAAGCTAACAAAAAGATAATCAAATTGCCTCAATGGTGAAATGTTGATATCTACACTGCCTGTGATATTTCTATCACGTATATAGCAGTTGTTACTGGATCCCTTGGGATAATCCAAAAGTATCGGATTATCTACACTACCAAATATTAAGCAAACAGAAGAGATTTATGTCAGTAGGAAATAGAAATTGACCCTCACTGTGTAGGAATGTTCCTAGGAAGGGAGGATCAAGGAATTTTTCCTAGTCAGACCATGATCTGTTGAGTGATTATTCTAATAAGAAATTTATCTCTAAATCTTTGCCTAGTCCAAAAAGTTGAAGTTAAGAATGGCTGGGGGAAAAAAACTGAGAAAACCAACCCAAAAACTGACAAAAACATCCTTGAATTCTGTACTGATTAAAAAATTAATTTGGACTTTTTTTAGACACAAACTGAACTGGCATCAATACAAATCTTAACGCATGAAAGAAAATCCACAGTAAATACACAGTTCATATTTCAAGCGGGCAACATGAAGAGAAAATGTGATCCTCATTGTATAAACCTCCAGAAGTAGAAGGAGACTTGCAGGAAAACTTAGATAGCCCAGAAAAGTAGCATGCACATTTCACAAAGTCATAAAAAACTGCTCGCAAAGTGAAGCTGATCCTTTATATTTTTTGGGAACATTTTGCATGCCTGACATTTTTTTCTTGTCAGTTCTATGTATTCAGTTTACATAAAAATGCTCGGCTAAAAGTAAAACCTACAGGTGAAATGTCTGATGTTTCTTGCACTACAAACATAGAATAGTTTTGTTGGTTCTTTCACCCATGAGACTTAGGAAGTCTCAAATGGTCACTACTAAATTGTATCCTACAGACTGACATGAAAAGAACTTCTCATGTTAAATGGACAGCCATAAGTAACTCCTCATTACAGCTGCTTTTGGCAGGGAGTGGGAAGAGGTCTAAGCTCTACATCAAATGGGAAGTCATGCCAGGAAAACATGCATTTCTGTAGTTGACACAGCAGTGTGCAGTGTCTCAGCATTATGGTGTATGAAACAAATTCTGATCTCGCTACTCAGTTTTAATCATTCTTTAGTCAAAAATGTCAAAGAATGAAAGAGGAACAGTGCCAGAATAAAGACTGAGTTACAGTTGGGATTGACAGTGGTTTACTGTTTCAAAGATGACTATTCCAAGTACTCCAAAATTCACATATAACCCTGGCTGTTTGGAAGACTGTTGGACTCCTGAGGCTGAAGGTAGGGTTTGTGTCCCAAGCAATTGATTCCAAATTGCCCCCTTCCTGTACCTGTGGAACAGCACTCAAAGCCACTTGATCCTTCATTTTCTATGTACAACTAAGCCTCACAACCTTGGCTCAACCTTTCTCAAAAATGAACCAAGACCTTTTGGATGTGTGTCAAGCACATAATAGCCATGGCCTTTTAGGCAAAGAGGTAGTGGGAAGGAGTTCACATAAAAACTTCTCAAGGTTTAAGTTGGAAGTTCAAAGCCAGCCAGGAAAATAAGCCAAAAGATGCGACCCATTCATGTTGAGGCTTTGTTTGTCTTGAGTAGCAAAGGAGCTCCACACATGGAGTGACTCAATGTCTGTGAGGCTCAAAGAGATGGGTAACCTAACGTCAGGTTTGGTGCCTCTGGAGAACCTGCAGGATTCTTGCCACCTGCCAGTGGGTGTGTTCTGGGAAGTTTCCCATGGTCAGATACAACTGTACAGAATGTGCATGCATCTGTGCACTGAGCCATGGGTTGTCCAGTCTAGGCAATGACAGAAATGAGTTATGCCTACTTTCTGGACTGCAGGCTGGATTTCTTTTCCAAGAAAATGGAAAAATGAGGATACATGAGGTCATAAGGAAGGGCCTAGAATTTGCATGGATGCTGTTTGAAACATGAATTATGTTAAATCATATCATATTTTGAGTTTGAAGGGACCCACTCAGATCATCAAAGTTCAACTCCTGGCCCTTCACAGGACAGCCCCAAGAATGTCCTTGAGAGCACTGTCCAAACAATTCTTGAGCTCTGTCAGTCTTGGTGCTGTGACCACTTCCCTGGGGAGCTGTTCCAGTGCCCAGCTGCCCTCTGGGTGAAGAACCTTTTCCTAATATCCAACCTAAACCTTCCCTGAAACAACTCCATTCCTTTGCATCCTGTCTCTTATCACCAGAGAGAAAAGATCAGTGTCTTCCCATCCTCTTCCCCTCCCAAGGAAATTCTGCAATGAAGTCTCCCTTTAGTCTCCTCTTCTCCAGGCTGAACAGATCAAGTGACATGAGCCTCTCCTCACAGAGCTGCTCCTCCAGGCCCTTCACCATCTTCATTGCCCTCTTTGAGACACTGTAATAATTTAATGTCTTTCTTACATTGTGCTGCCCAAAACTGCACACAATATTCAAGGTGAGGATGCCCCAGTGTGGAGCAGAGTAGGACAATCCCCACCCTTGCCCGGCTGGTGATGCTGTGCCTGATGCCTCCCACGACAGGGTTGGCCCTTCTGGTTGCCAGGGCACTGCTGATTCATGTTCAACTTGCCAGAGACCAGGACCCCCAGGGTTCTGCAGGTACCCTTCAGGATTCTGCAAGGTTGCTCTCCAACCTCTCCTTCCCCAGTCTGCACATACAGCCAGGATTGCCCCATTCCAGGTGCAGAATCCATCACTTCCCCTGTTAAAATGCATGCATCTGGTATGTGCATGCAGAGCTGAAAGCTTGGAGTATGCAAAGATGTCACAATGTAGCTATAACCCAATGCGCATAAAATCACTTTTGCATTTCTGGGCACAAAACACTTTTTCAAAGTGTTTGAAGATCTATATATAGATTCCAGTTTTAGAATTGCTTTTCAAGGAAATTAACACTGATGTACTAGCTAGGATTAACCTGGTATACTCCCTGACAAACAGAGCTGAATATAAACAAGGCACAAGTCACTAGGTTGTGTGGTCAAGGGATCTGTCGTGCAGATCCTGTAGAAAAGCTCTTCATAACTCTTCCAGATGCTTATCAGATGTTTTCTTGGGATGTACAGTGAAAGAGGGTGCTCCAGAGACAGAAGAGAACATGTGCATTAATTACATTTAATTTTTTTCAAAATTTGAAATTTATATTACATTGAGTAGCAGGTTTTGTATTCTAAGCTCCTTAATAACAAAGCTCAGATAATTTTTATTTAAGTATAGTTAAGACCGTAAAATTTTGACACTATATATGTTCCGAGTGTTTTTAGAAGTGTCTTGAAGGAAATTTGATATTCTAAGAAAATGTATCATTTGTCTCTAACCAGTTCTAACCAGTCAGAGTTATAACCAGTCAGACAGCCACTGAGGAACTTCCACAGCTCTTTCAAGTCCATGTAATTTAAAAATTACAAACCATGGAAAGTCAAAAGTCCGCAAATAGTGTGAGTACATCAGTCCCCTTGTTGTTATGTAATGCATATTTTAATTGAGAAAAAATGTTATTGATATTTATCATAACTGTATGTTTATACATAGTGGTTAGCCAACTGTGAAAAATATCTCCATCAGCTATTTCCTTTCTCTGTCATGTTTTGCAAAAAGTCTTCTGGCATATTTTAGACAAGAAATATGAAGCTACTTTTTTACATATTCCATTAGGACTATTTCCTCAGTCCAAGAAAGTGATGGATGGTAAGTTGAACAGGGAGTAGACTCATATAGTCAAATGTTCATTGGCTTGTGTCAAAAATCTTGGGCAAAATCTTGACAATTCTGCAGAAAAAAATACAGATGCATATCTGAAAAAAAATTGACTGGGGAAGGAATTAAAGGTGTGAAGCATTCTCTTTGTATATAGGAGTTCTTTGGCTGATGTAACAGTACAAGCAATTTTTTTCATTGACTAGCTTTTTGGATTTGGCACAAAGAAGTCTTTACTGACATTCAGTGATTGATACTGTACATGACAACAGTAAAATTCCCTTCACTTTCTCTTCTCTGCATGAGTGATGACTGTAATGACTCTCTCTGTTCCTTTGTTCCCTCCTTGAATTGCTCCTTGCTATTGCCAAGTTGCTTTGCACCTGATTTGTCAAAAGAAAGTCTTCTCTTTAGCACTCAAAACTAGCAAAAGAAATCATCTGAGGTTTGTTCAGTGGTTTCCAGAATAAACCAGTCCTCATAGGCTGTGTGTTGTTGGCTTGCCTTATTCTCTTCCTTGTTATCATCTTTTTGATTACTTCTGATTCCTTTTCTTCTCTCAGTTCTGCATGTCATGGTGGTAGATCTAATAAAATTTTTGAAATGAAATAGTGCTTTTGAACCTGCACAGCATTTACTTCTCATTAAACACCTCTGAGAAGAGTCTGAGAAGTGAATTGTTTGACACTAAGAGGAATTCCCTGCTGGGAAAATGACAATATGCAGAAATGACACTTGCAGCTTCTTAGTTCTCCCCAGATGAGATCCTTCTCACAGTAACATGAAGGGCAGGATTTCCAGATGTCACTGTCTCCAAGGGAAATGAGAACTTCTGTTTACATGGCCCCTAAAATGTGTTTCACTTCAGTGCACACTACTATGCCAGGAGTGCAGTACAGCATCAGTTCTGTATCCCATAGCCTTAAGGGATGACAAAATATAGGACTACAAAGAAAATCTGTGGTGGGTGAAGTACAGTTCAGTGGTTCAATTCATGTTATGTTGAATCTCAACATTTGAAATCAGTTGAGGAGGGACTGATTATATTTAATCCCTGGATGCCCTTTCCAAGAAGAGAACAAAATGGTTCATTGGAAAAATAGCCAAACTAACACCTGTGCTCTCTGAATCTAACAAATAAATACTCCTTGATATCCTTGATACAGCCCTTTCTAAGAAGAGAACAAAATGGTTCACTAGAAAAACAGCCAAACTAACACCTGTGCTCTCTGAATCTAGCAAATAAATGCTCCTTGATGTCCTTGATACAGTCAATGAAAGATATGTGACTGCCATCTACCAGGTGACCTGGGGGCTGTAAGGAAAAAGCACCACTTGTGTTCTGGATAAGCTGAGCTAAAGCTGTCTACACTAACTTGAATGTCAAGTGAGGCAACTGCACATTCAAGTGCTATATTTTGCTGAAAAAAATATTTTAAATACAAGCCAGCATTTTTTGTTCTAGTCACTGAATTTGCAAACAGGAGAAGGAGAATTTTCCCATTTAAAACCTTGAGTACAACTTAATTTGGCTTTTCTCTGGTGACTGTGTCAAGGCTGGGTCAGTTTACTACAACTGAGGAATGAACCTGATGTGCATTACAGAAAAATACAGAAAAAGTACAAAAAGATTTCTTTATTACAAAGCAGTACAGATTTTCATTTGAAGCCGTTGAATCTCCATATTCCACTTAGAATGATCTATTTATTCAGCACATCCCTCTGAGCCCATTTTGAGAGTTAGCCCACAAACATGGTCTTTAGAGGGCAGATTTTCTTTGCTTCTTGCCCAGATTCTGGAGTAGTTTGGTCACTTAACAAAAGGCTTCCTGACTTTTGAGAAGTCTGGGGGTTTAGATGAGTCCAAAACTCATTTTGCTTTCTTTTTGGTTCAGACACTGAAATGAGAGCAAAACTATGCACTTGCATAGTGAATTTTGAGACACCCTCAGGGGCATGAACAGGAACCAACAGTAATTGATATATGAACCAGCATGCTGTAGGTGCAGGGCCTGGGGTAACTGTAGTGCTTTCTGTGATACTGGATACAGTTACCTCTGTATTTCCAGCTGTTTGTCCAAGTTTTGTGCACAGAATAATTTTAAAGGCTATATTGAGCTGTGGAAAGTCCATTAAGAAAGTAGCAACTCCTTAAGTACCTTCCCTGCCTATGCACTAGTAAAAAGACTATTGCAATACTTTCCTCCATTTCCCTTCCTTCATTTGCTCTTAGTTCTTCTGTCTGTAGTTGCCACATTGCCCTGCACATGATTAACACCCAAATCCTATATTTTCTAAACATAACAAAAGTAAATGTCATGGGTTGGGGCTGCTGTTGGAGGAAGAATTAAAGAAGCTTGATGAAAATTGCATCAGTTTTCAGAAGCTTGCAAAGGGGAAGGAATATGCAGGAGAGGTGCGAGGATCAAAGTTATGAGTAGACCAAACATGTGAGAAAGGTACGGGGTCTAAGTCATTCTTCACTAGCAACAGAAATTTCCTGAAGAAGCTGTTCTGTTTACTGCAGCCCTAAGATTCAGCTGCTTGTGACCTGGGATCCTTTACAGCCAGTTAGAAAGGCTGACACTAGCATTCCTCAATAGTGATCATGGTGACTGAAAGGACAGGTGAGTTACAAACTTCTCTTTATATAATTGTAAGATTTGCAGCACAAAAGCCATCAGGTAATCTCTTCTAATTGAATTCAGCACAAAGAGCATGTGATGTTAATTTAAAGTGGTGATCTACAGAAGAAATAAAATGCAGGTAGAAAAGGAAAGGTTAAGGAGTTGGAGAGAGAAAATTACAGAGAGGAGAAAAAAAAGTAAGGCACTAGAAGTGGGAAAAACCCATTCATAAAATAGGTGCTATAAAAATATTTCTTTTGCTATGCATTATTCAAGAAATATTTCTCTGGCATATTGGAAAAGCAATGTCATTTTTGGATGGCAGTGATGTTCTACCTGAGTCAATCTGATATGTACCATAACCCCATATGTTGAGAAATGCCATGTCAGGAAGTAAAGACTTCATTTATGTAGACATGGAAAGGAAATCATAAACCCCATTCTTTCCACTCATATTTTTGCTGAGTGGAATAAGGCTTCCTGTATCTTACCATCTCAGCCAGATAAACATTCATTTTATTTCACAGACCTGAACAGAGCCCAATCTCCTCATGGGCCATTTGCCTTTCTGTCTGACCATATAATCCAAATAAGCCACAAATACCAAACAGTGAGAAAATAGAGAAAAGGATTCCATGGAAGAGAGTGAAATAAGCAACTGTATTCTATTGTGAGGAATTATCAGAGTTTCTAATTACTTAGTTTCTCAGAAAGGTGCTAGAGATGTTATTGTGTTGCAAAAGATACATTCTATCAGTTGAAGAACCTGGCTGGTATATTAATAATTACATGGTAACAGCATTTTCTTTAAATTTCAGTGGAAAGACAGAGGGAAAATGTAAATCAGTCTTTGCACTTAGATCTAGAAAGGTGGACTTACAGAGGTTTTCCAGTTCTAGGCTAGACAACAGACAGACATAGTATTTACTGTCATAATAGCAAACATGACTAGGACTAAAAAGTTTTTAAGCAAAGTAAGTAATCATTATACACCACCTTAAATTTCCCCACAGATAAAAGTAACATACTAGTTTGGTTTTTCTAGCCAAAAATGATTCAGTTTCTGAGGCGCTGGGTAAGAGGGGAGAGAGACTCTTATTTCTTCTTTTCCTTCTGTTCTTCAGTGGTTTGTGAGGGAACAGGAAATATCAGCATCAATGAGAAGAAGGGAGTAGTGGCTCTTTCTGAGAACATTTCCATACTTTATATGGCCAATGAATGAAGCAACTCAATAGAGTAAATCAAAATGCTTTAAAGAGATACAGGACTCTCCCCCACAACTACTCTAGATTATACTGAGTAGCAGTTATGCAGAGGGTAAATACTTAGTCTTCCATAAAATATTTTTTCTTTAAAATGTTAGCGCAGCCTGAAAATGAGACAGAGCATGAGGGATAGAGTTTTTTGTGTATGTATGCATGTGTGTAAATAGAATGAAAAAATAAAATAAATAAAAAATAATTGAGGTCTACTTGTGGAATTTGTTATTGGTTAAGGAAAAATAGTAGTAAAAAACATATTCCCTGTGCTGGGTATTTGATCTGTGTGGCTATTGCTATGAAAAGCTGCAGGCTTTTCATAGCAATAGTCACACAGATCAAATACCCAGACAGATCGGGGGTACTAGACATTGTTAAAATGTCAGAAGTACTGTGCCTGTGGCTTCCCTCATGTGTCTACCAAGAAATAGCAGGAACATGAATGGTGTCATAAGGTGTGTAGAGTGAAGAAATAAAAAGCAGATATTTCCATTTTGAAGACTAAATTTTGGAGAGAAAAAAAATAAAGATTTCTTGCACAACTTTAATATGTCTTGGGGAAAAAATTCTCTGGAAACCACAGGTTTTTATCCTCTCAGAAACCTTTTACTGAAAGCAATAATAATGAAAAAAAGAACATTCCTAAGTCTGGAAAAAAGCATTTAACCTTTCTAAACATAAATCATCATCTCCCCCCACTTTGTTTCTCTAGCACAGAGCACCTGCTTTTGCTTCATCCAGCTCTGGCTGCATATTAAATCTCCTGACTTTTCCTAGAGAAGGAATGTGTCTTCGCTGCAAACTGCCCTGCAGTCAGCACTCGGTTTGCAGGAGAAACCTAATCTCTGAGAACCTTCAGAGAACAAACAACTTCCTAAATCACATAAGGTCTAAGTAGTGGAATTGCTTTACAATCCAAGTTGGTTCTTGTGTTTGATTTGGTTGGGTTTCTTACTTAAATTGCATTGAGGAACTTCCTCACCCCCTCACTGTGAGTTTGCTTTTACATAAATTGCAAAATCAGAACATGCTACCGTCATCAATAACATATTTGTGCTGCCCATAAGTTTGATGAATCTTGTTATTTCTATAGCTCTATGCGATCTATAGAATCTGTCTGCATGCATGTAAAAGGTGGTTTTTTTGAGTTACTCTTCCAGAATAGCTGTTGTGCTTGAACATCACAAATGTTCTCACCTTCCATACTCAGCAGACAAACCTCAGACACGACACCTTTCCAGTCCATATGTTTTCCAGAGAGGAAGATATGGCAACAAACACAGAGCCTGAGAAGTAGAATTTGCTCTTTTTTTCTTGTTGTTCTTGAGAATCTGCTCATACATTGCTCCAGTACTTTTTTTTTTTCTTTTAAGTATTTAATTACAGAAAGGAGGCACACACCAGCTGTATTTGTCTGCTCTTGTGTACACACAATTTCATTATTAAAAACAAGGGCAGGCAGCACAACTGTCTCCCTCCTCCTTCAGTTTTGTAATGGACATTTTTCTTTTGTTCTCTCAGCTTCTTGAGCCACTCTTCATTATGACTGCAGTGCTCCACCCCAGAGTTGCATGCTAGTAATACATGGAGTGCAGATGCCCCACTATGAACAGTATTTCATGATCTTGGCTATAAAGTTAGTATTAGTGACACAGCAGACTGCAATAACTTTGGATCATGTGTTTCTGTTAGTTTAATTCTACTATGTCTCCAACTTTTGCCCCTTTTTTTCTCCCACCTTATATTCCATTTCAGGGAAGCATATAAGCCAATAAATTAAAAAGCATATAAGCCAATAAATAAAAATGCGTATGTGCATGAAATCTAACACGTACCCAAGGACTTAGGTAAAGCTGCCTTAATGGCAAAATGATAATACTGTCAAAAGCCCTGTGTTCCATTTAGAAGTGTGTAGTTTTAACTGTGATTCTTTTAATTGAGCATTAGCATTTTATAGGGAAAAGGACAAATATCTGTGTAATCTTTAAACACACTTCACGTCTGTCCACCAATAACAAAAACAGAGTTTGGTTGGAGAAAATTCTGTGAAGTGGGTTTTTCCTTGGTTCCAACCTCTCAAATTGCTGCTATATAAGGTAGGCAAGCCCTGGCAGCTCAGCACATCCATCCATCAAATTTGCCCACTGCTTTGTAGCATTAATATACATTTTCCCATCAGATTTGCATCTGCTGAGTCAGATACAGCATGCCAATGCTAACTGATACTGAGGTCAGGGGAAGGTCTGTAGAAAATGCGTATTAATCAAAAATACCAAGAACATATAGTGACTGATATCTTTGAGTAGGTACAGGAGCATACACTCCTGTAAGTCACTACTGTTTACTTGAAATTAAAGTTCCAAGGAAGTCCCTTGTTCTATGTGTCATTTTGTTTGTGACACTGTTCAGTGTGTTGATGCTCAAGTTTCCTTATGTGTATAAAATGGGGAGAAACTGTCCCAGCTAAAGTTAATAAGAGAACTGTCAAACTGCCATGCATTTTAGTACAGCCAGGAATTCAAGTAATGTTCATAATGTGAATGCAAAATAACTTCCAAAGTTAATAGTGCTCTTCTAATGTTACAAGTTAAAAGGCATAAGCCAAATCATGTGTTCTTTGCTGCTTTTAATCAGTAGTGTGAAAAAAGAAATGGCTAAAACAAAAAAGAAGATTAAAGGCGTCTAACTGAACACTTTTGTTGCTTGCTTTCTGTAATGTGTATGCTTTATCAAGCCTCAGGGTCAAGTGTGTTCATTTAGATCATACTGTATATTGTGCTTTATTCTGTCTAAACTTTAGTTCTCATTTTCTGCAAACTAATAGCAATGATGTTATTACACATTTTCTTTTGCTTTTATGTACAGATTGCATAGAATTTTCTGATATATTCCTCTATTTCAGTTGTTGACATAATAATCTCATCCCAAAGTCACTTTATAGACCTAGTAATTGAAAAAGCAGATTAAGATTTTTCATGCTGTAAGGTCTTCTCATTCTCATTTACCGTGAGCATTTTCAAGGAAAGAAAGAGAAAACAAACTCCTGTTTGATCTTTTCCCCAGACATATTTTTTTCCCAAATGGACTTGAAATGTTTTATGACTATTGTGTCAGCCCATCACTTTGCTTTGTGGGTAATTAAGTCATTACAATGACATATTATTTTACCATAGGAGAGGCAAAAATGCCTGCCTTCTGTCAGGAAACTGTAAAAGGCCAGATGTTTCTAAGAGTTCAAGCAGAATCAAAGAGTTATCACTAATCACAGGGCTTCTTTGTGTAGGAGAAAGTGAACCAATGAAGTCAATGTTAAACTTCCTACACAGTTAACTCAAATCCATAAACTAAGCTGCAGTTTATCTTTTGAACTTAAAGTGACAGAATTTAAAGCTATGCAGAGATCAGAAGTATCTGTGGCTTTCATGTCTCTCACATCAGATCTGACTGCTATTTCCCTGAAACGTATATATCCAATGAAAAATCAATTCTCGGTACACAATTTCAGCCCAAGTATTCAGGACACAGGATACAGGTTGCATGCCAGCTTTATGCTTTTAAGCCAACAGTATGCCAGCTGTGGGAGACAGATGATATTCATATTGGCATAAAGCTTGAATGATTTAGACAGGAAACAGTTGATTCAATGTTAAACTTGGAAGGACAAAATTAACAGACTGGAAGTTTTTGATTCATTTGAATCAGAAAAAATAACACATACCTGGTTATTGCTTTGTATCCAGTGGTCTCAGCACTTACTAATTAGAAACCCAGAGGCAGCTTATTGCTGGCCAGAAAGCTTGTGAATTCTATAGAGAACAAGGAAAATCTGAGCTTTGGAGCAGTGATTGCTTACCACCTAGGATTCCAACATTGATCTATCCTTTGTGCTCCTATTTACTTTTTACTTTAAAGGGTTCATTATGATATTAGGCAAAGAACATCAAGGATATATCCTAGGTAAATATCATTAAAAGGATTGGTTTCTATCTCCTTGTTAACACATATATATGTTTATTCTAGGAAAACAATTTACTCTAGATCTTCAAGTATTTTGTTTTAAGTTCTGTAGAACTTATAAACTACATTGTGATAAGCAAATATCTTCATTATACATCCTTATCAGGAGAATAGGAGAGAAGGGATGCTTTAAAAACAGCTGCTTCTCAAAAAGGTTCAAGGTCCCAAGCCAGAGCTCCAAAATAGTTGCTCAGAAGCCGTTTCTCTTCAAACATGCTTATGTAGTTGCAAATGTACAGTATTTCCATATGATGAAAAAATATTTATTGCTTTGTTTTATGCAGTAAATATTTCCATGTGGATCAAAATATTAAATTTCCAAACATACAAATGAGTCAATCAGCTATAATTAATTTAAAAATGCAGAATGTTAAAGTTATTTTTCTCAATTGTGTTGTTTCTGTTGCTTAGTAGAAGGAAGAGATATTTTGCTTTCACTTGGGTAATATGAAAATTACAGTGACATCTGGATTGTAGTAACTTCTCCAATTTAAGGTTGAATAGTGTTTTTCAGTATATCAGTTTCTGGTCTTAGTTGCAAAGTAAGGTTTGTTGGTATGCAAGAAGAGCATTTGAATGACAGCTGCCTTTGGGTATGAATGCAGCAAGAACCAGTAGTCAGTGCTACCCACAGGGAAAATGTCTTTTCCCTAGCAGCTGGATTACTGTTTCTGATTTCTGGCCAAATCATAGAGTCCTGTAATCTAGCAGTAGATCCCCCCTCCCTGAGAGGGAGCTCAGATTTTGTCTTCTTCTGTGGTAGGATGTGCCACTTTGACAGACATTAGATAGGAACAAGAGCTGTGAATTCTGAGTGCTCCTAGGGAGCTCAGAAACATACCTTCACTTCTTTCCATTTACATTATACAATGCACACAACAGCAAGGTAGCGAATTTTGCTTTATACACAGATGATTTCACTGGTGATGTGTCCCTCTTGTTTTTTCTTCATCTGTTTTCATCTTGTCCTTAGTATCAGAAACCTTGTCCCGATGGGTCACTGATTCTGCAAGGCTTTCAGCAATGGCTGGAACAGGAATCTGAGGATGAAGCAGGTCCTGCACTGCACAAAGGCCAGAAGCTTTGGGCAGCACTTAGAAAGAAAACTTTAAGGTGCATGGGTTTGTTACCTCCACTCTCCTCTGTGCCTCAGAATGAGATGCCAGGTTTTCCTTCATGCCCATGTAGCCTGGCTGAAGATGGTGTCTTAACAGTAGAAAGACAAAGTCAGCAAATCAGTATCAGATTTAGATGAGCCAAGAGCACAGGAGCCTTGCACGGCTGGTGAGCTTTTCCTTTCCATGCCCACTTGGCAGCTACTTGGCAAGGCCATGCAGATGGAACTTGGCCACAGACCACTGCTTGAGGAACCATGCCCACAGCACTCAGCTACAAGAAATGGCCCGCCTTCCACATTGTACCAAAATTTGTCTGACTCTTTGCCAAGAAAATGCCTCACATATCTAAGGCATTCTAGAAGCAGTAATACCATACATGTCCTTGTTGATAGAGACACTGCTAGTGGCTGTTCAAGGAGTCCTTCTCAGGACTTGTCCTGAGTACACCCCTACCCCTTTGTTCTGCTGCAAAGGAAGAGCTGGAAACCAGGGGTTGGCCCCCTTTCCTTGGTGCTGCCTTGGATGTGGCTCCCATTCTCCTGCTTAGTTTTCCTACAGCCATGTCTGTCTCTCTTTTCCTTCACTGAACCCAGTCTCAGTCATCACCAGCACGCCCTATCCTGGCCTATCCTCAGCCCATCACCATCCCCAGAGAGGAACCAATCCCCCTGGCTGTTCTGCTCCTGGCTGGGGGGGGTAGGATGGGTATGATGGGCTCTGGCTGCTAAGCCCTGCCCCAGAGATCCCCCATGGGAGCCCCCACCTTCCCCTAGAAGCCCCTGGCCCCAGTTGCCCTCTCTTACTCAGCTGTGCTTCTGCTTTGGCTCCAGCACTTGTCTAGTTCCTTACTGCTGATTTTCAGACCATTTTTCCTGGCAACCATTATTGTTCTGCCATGCAGCATCAAATAGTACTTTACCATTGTTCTAAAAAAACAACAGCATTATGTGTTCATCTTTATATAGATATATCTGTAAGGAGATATACAAACCCCAAAATTATCACAGATTACATTGGCAGTGCCACAGACAGCACTGTGTTTGCCAGAGAGTACTTTTGAGGTGTGATTTGCAAAACAGAGACAGCCAGCAGAAATCAGCAAGGGGAATGCCATGGTTCTCAGCAGATAAATGACAAGTGGATCTTGACTGGGCTCAGAAAAGGAAGAGTCTTTACTGCTTACAAAGCACACTTTTTTCACTGTGTCCAATTGCACTGGGTCATCATTTGAATTAGGTGAGCAGGAATGCAAGACTGGCCTGAAAGCTTTTTAGTCATATTGGAAAAAATGCACATAATGATGAATATTAACCACACATAGCTGGAAAGTTTTTTCAGCATTGAATTGCAGACTTTTGAGCAACTTGTGGTCCTCCCATGATTCTTCCAAAACATTCCAGGCAATGTTTGTGTTTATAATTTATTGTTAGATATAAAAGCAGCTACAGATTCAGGTCAACTATCTTGGAATCCTATAACAGTACAGAAGATGGAATTAGGAAAGCATAATTGATGTTGGAGGTATCTGCAAACACCATAAGTATCATGAGTTTCAATGTTGTTCAGGGACTTTGCAGTCCTAACATGGGATATAAATTCAAGATTGTATCCCTGAAAGTCTTTGCTCCTGCTGCTACACAAACTTGTGCACAAACTACAGGGGCTCACTCTCTAGAACTCCGTAGGTATGTCACATTCTCCTGCAGTGTGGAAGATTATCAAGCTACATCAGTGCCTAAATCACTGTGACCATAATTAAAGTAATAGATGTTTCTTAGTCTAAAAATATTAAGAACCTTAAGAACCTTAAGGGCTCAACTCTTTTGCACACATCACAAATACCTGGAAGCTACTTGAAATAGCCACAACTGTGACTGTTACTTTCTTTTAAAACCAATCTCTATTATATAATACCATGGGTATTAAAAAAGGGCAAACAAATGAAAAACAATTAAAAAGCCTAGGCATAGTATAGAAGGTGTGGTTTTACTCTCTTCCAGTATATATAAGGATGGAAATCCTACACCAAGCAATGTAGCAATGTTTGGCACTGTTATTTTCTGTGTAAAAAAAAATAATTTGAAAATACTATTAAATAACAGAAAGCAGAGAGAATAAAGCAAGGGAGCTTTATGATCTATCTCACAGAACATGTCACAAGAACAGGTGTAATGTCTCATGCAGCACGTAACAGGGAGTTGTATTTCAGAGTTCAAGGAAAAATGGGTAATGGTTTTCTTTGTATAATATTCTTGCATAGAATGTATGTGAATAAAAAAAATATAAATTGAATTCTTATCCTACTTGCTCGACTGGTCTGAAGATACACTGGAAGTTCTTTCTAATGAAGCTTGTGACTTTATGAGAAAGCTGAGTAATTTACCAACATTTCTTTTTATTGCTGCTAATGAAGTATTCACAAAATAGAAGTTAAAATATATTATATTTTCTATATGACCATAACAAATTCTGAACAGGTATTGATGACCACACACATATTTCACTTAGGAAAATATGAGTTTTTTAATGCCACTTAATGTAGACTGAGAAAGTTAAATTTATCTCCTGACTTAACTATGAAAGTGAATGCTTACACTACTTATATTCAGGAGATAAGAGTGACACCTCCAAATGGTAACTGATCTGACTTATTTTAGGCATCAAACTCAGGACAGGATGAATCATACCGTAGTGTTATTTGTCTGCTGCACTGACAGTATGGACAGCCTATACAAGTAGCTTGGGGTAGATATTTATTTTCAAATGGCTAGAGTTATATTCAACTAATCCCATCCCAAATCAATCCTATCAATTGTATTTGGCATCAAATTAGGATCATGCAAACGTATCTATAAAAACAGGATCTATATGAAGTTTCAAGATATTTAGAACACACATTTTTTTCTTTACCAAAACTGAAATGAAATACTTCTCAAAGTAATTTTAGCAACTCCAATCACACCTTTTTTCTTGCAATTGCTACGAAGACACAGTCAAAGAACACAAGTCATGAGAGGTCTTTGTTGATTTTCAATCATTTTCATTCAAATGTTACTTCAAGCTTTTAATGCTGTCTGATTTTTTTCCCCTTGTAATTTTTTGTCTTAACTTCTTCTATGCTTTCTGAGTACCTTCATTTCATATGTTCCATTCTGGGCTGTCCTTTCTTGTTGAAGCATATTTGAATGTTTGCCCCCTCTTCAGCTACTCCTTTCTTCAAGGATCTTAAATCATATTTAAAGTCAGTCCAGTGGCTTCTAACCCAACAGCTCTGAGCCCTATATTTGTCCCATATTATATTTGCTTACTTTACTGAAAAATACATTATTTACTACTCTGGGAAATATTACTGAAAGATTTTATAAGTCCTTTAAGAGTAGTGAACCAATTTTCCAGTAGCAATCCATGGAGTTTCTATAAAAAAGATAATGAAAGTGGTTCTTTTAAGATTTTTTTTCTTTAAGAACTATGAAATAGAAATTTTTAAAAAGCCAAACACAAATAAAAAGACATAACATAGAAATTTGAAATGCATTTTTTTTTCTCTTGGGAAAAAAAATCTCTTTCTCTTTTCTCTTTTTAGCTCAGGAAAAGGTACAAACCAGGGTTCTTCAATATTGTGCATGCATCTTTTCTTATTCAGACATCAGTGAGAATCTGAATGTCTTTAGGAACCTGCAAACCCTCCTTGAGGTCAATAAATGGTTCATGTCCCTTCATTTACATACTGCATGTCCCTGCATATCCATACATTTACTGTGGCGTGGATGCTTTTGTCCGTGTTTTTATTAATGTTAAGCACAAGTTGCTCTGACCTCTTCAGGGACTGCCATATGATTAAGACGATGAATGTATCATTCACAATTATATTTGACTTGTGGTCATTTTAGAAAACATTACAGATATATGAAGGCTCCTGGTATTTGCTAGTTAGCTGGAAAGCCTTAGGCACAAGTGAGCTGGTGTCATAAAGAAATGAAAAGACATCTCAAATGGTACTAGGCACAGATAACCAAATTTGTTTCTTGTAATTTTTCAATCCACTAATCTATGACAGATGTTAGTTACACTGCTTCATTTGGCTGTCAGCCAAGACAAATATTTTTGGTATGAGCTTCACAGAACAGGGTAATGGAAAATTTTTTTGAGATATTATGAAACTAAAGAATAAAAGATGATTAAACAAATCTTGGGCCTTTGTAATGTGTTCAAGGTTAAGATCCAAAAAAAGTATGTAAGCATACCAATTATCATTGATGTTCTTAACTCCAAGATAAAGAAACAAACACCCTCTCTAGCTTCCTGAGCTGCCTAAAGCCCACAAATGCCTACTTTTTTTTCACAGATCTTCCTTAAGTACCTCAATTAGTGCTCCTTTCCCTGTGCTTTGCCTGGGCTGAGCATGGAAGCAGCTCTCCCATGGCAGGGAGTACAGCACACTGGCAAAGTGACCTTACGTACCCAACATGCAAGGGCCCAAAGAAATCTAGAGAAACAGATGGAGGACTGGGAGGGAGGAGCTGTAGCCATGGACATTTTGACCAAAAAACAGGACTGCACTTAGTTCAGGTGATCATTTTTAAAGAGGAACAGCACAAACAAGTAAAATTAATGTAATCATAAAGTACCATCTCATGACTGCCAGTGAAAAATGGAAGGAAGCTGATAATGTGGATCTACTTTTAATGTGTAGTGATGCAAAGCAAATATTACTTGACATGTTACTAGTAATTAATGCATTTGGCAGTACTGATCTGGCTTTGAAGAATTTTTCCTGAATATATTTTGGCCTAAGAGTATCAGCTGGTATATAATTTATTTTCTTTGGGTCTCTAGTGATGCTGTCAATTACATCATTGTGGAGCTTGGACTATATCATGCTTATGAAGTTGAATATTAGGGTGCTCAGGTTGCATTGGCTCAGTATTTGATCTCCCCACACACTGATCTGCTCTTTGGGAAATGGTTATGAGGCATGACAGAAGTACCAGCAGTAAATAAAAAAACAACGGTGATTTATCTGGCGCCTTTAGTGCTAAGGAAATTGAAAAAATTAAAACCTTATGATTAAAATGAAAATATTCTCATACCTGCATAGAACTATTCTTTTGCTTTGATTATTAGTCTTTTGCATTTGTCCTGCTTCCATTCAATAGGATGTGGCACTGTTTGCAAATGGAAATAATTTAAATCATAGTTTCACAAACCTTCCTTTTCAAATCTGAAGAGCAGATATTTCTGGTGATATCCTCAGCACTGAAATTTTCTCATGCAGTGTTCAAAATGAAACTTCCAAGACTTCTAGAAATGCTGATAAATCCTATGTGAAAAAAAAAGGATGTGTGTGCTTCAGTATTTATTTCCTTTTGTTTTCTAATTTTCTTGCTTATGTCTGTCTACTTTTGAAATTTTAGTCTTGATTGTAGCCAGTTAACCAGGAAGAGAACAAGAAAAATGCTATGCCAAAGAAAGATATGTAATATTTAACACTGCAAAGAAAGATGAATTAGATATAAGAGAACTCAAGAGAAGAAAATTGCATTAATCACCCTGTTGGCTGAGGAAGTGTCAGATTTTCTGCAGGTATTAGCACAGAGGAGAGTACCAAGGAGAAACTTACGGAAAGCAATGATTTGACTTTTAGGGAGGTCCTATCATAGAAAAGCAGTAACATTAAAAACCAGGAAAAATTAAAATACTGTTGGAAATAACAGGTGACAAGGGCAGGGCTCATTAGAAGGATGATTAGAACTTTCCAGCAACAAATCAAAAATGATAAGAGGTTATTTTGACAGTGTCAAAAATGACATCCAAAATGGAGATTGGCTGTGAAGGGCCTGAAAAGGAAATATGCTTAAGCTACAGCTGTTAGAATACAGAAACAGAAACCAGTGAAGGGATTCAAACAGAGAGAGAACTTTCAGTGGTTTAAGAAAATATGGATTTGCAATAGTTGTCCTGGACCAGCATTAATAAAAAAAATTCTCTTTGCCTGGAGGGGCAAAAAAAAGATGTTTTATAAATTTAGGTGGGAAATGAAGTTTTTAATTTGGGGGGAGGAAATCTTATAAAAGCTTTTTTTTGAAAAGCAGAAAGAAACTGCAAGGTTTAGATGCAGTGTGGGTACAAGGAACCAAGAAACAGTCTGAAAAACAATAGCACACTATCAGCATGCCCCAGTAACCAGCAGTTTGCCCACGGTGTCCACGGGCTGTGCAAGAGCCAGAGGGAGAGCTTAGAGTGTCTCACTGGCTCCCTGCTTCTGTAACAGTTTTGTTTCCGTTCACTCTTCTACTTTAAGAACTTGACAGAATTTATTAGATTAAAATCTGATGTTTGGGAGACAGCAAGAAAGGTATAGCTTTTATAAGAATTATACCAGTTAAATGGTTTTACTTCTATTTTCTGAAAATACCAAAGATATATGTTTAATGAAAGTTAGAAAATATATTACTCTGGAAATACTTTTATACTAAGACAATAAATGGCAAGGAAATAGAGGAATTATTTTATGGCAATATTCATCATAATAAAATGTTACATAATTTTGGTTTTATTGTCTGATCATTCCAAACCCATTAATCTCCTGTTCTGCTGCTAAATACAATTGCTGTCTGAGTAGAAGTAATTTGAACAAAATGTTCTGATAGATGTCTACTAATCATGTCCAGAAATCCCACAACATTCCAGAGAGTTGTTTTCATAATGTAGGTGAAAATCTCATGTGTTCTTCAGTGTTCTTATCATCTTGTCTCGCACAGTCTCCTCCTCCATTTGTGGCCTGCAGGAGAACTCTTTTGTGCCAGATCTCACCTGCTTTCCTGTGCAGGTGTTTTTTAATCTAGTAAGCCCATTGCCAATGCTTGGATCATGAGCATAAAGTGCTATACTTAAACCTTAAACTATGTCTTGTGATACAGGACATTTCAGAACTTGTGTTAAACCTGCTTATAAACCCAAATCTCCAAACTCCTGCAAAGGCTTTTGAGATTAATTCCAGTACTTTACCTCACTTTCTAAATCAGTGTAAGCAAAATATCACCAATTATTGCTTTCCTCTTTCAGTAGCATCTTTTCAATAATTTATCAAGTTAAAGCATAATAGACTGATTTATTTGACAATGAAAATTATTTTCTCCAGAGCTGCTTTGGAGTGCCAGACAACTGCAACCTTGAAGCTACATCCTAGCCCCAAATGTTGCCTCCTGAACCAGCCTAAGTCTGAAAAAAAATTATGCCAGGACAATCAACATAATATGCTTTACAATGTTCAAATTCAGTGCTTTGAATACCACTTGCCACATTTCTATCACTATATAAAAAAATAAAATAAAAAAGTCAAAAAGGACATATCAGGGAAACCGTCTAATTCAGGCATGGAATATTCAGAAGCATGCATGTGTCTTTTATGTCCAGCCAAACTACAATTATACATAAAGATGAGGAATGCCCCTGGATAATTGAAAACTTTAGAAATCAATCCACAGTTGCTTGTCATGCTGAATTGTGAATTTACTTGTGCACAAACTGTTCTGAGACTGCTATTACTTTTGAAGGAATCTAGAAAAAAATTATGTGGTTTCTATTCCTTAAAGGTGATACTGAGTGACAGATTCTAAAGCTAAGGATAAAAATTAGTTAGAGTTATGAGTTCTACATCTATTAAATATTTTTGACGTAAATATGTATAATATACAGAATTTTCAGGGTATTTATGCCCTTAAATATAAAAATCTACTACAGATTTCCATTTCAATTAGCCAAGAGGTAGTGAATCTAAAGACTAACATATATTTGAGTGGCCAGTGCCAGCCACAGTGAAAAAAAAGTCATTTTGCCAGGAAGGGAAAAAAATCAAGGACTCCTTAATGTTGGTCCAAAACAATGCAATAATGACAGTTTTGCATTAAACCAAGGGTAGTTCAGACCACAGTCCTGTCTCCAGCAATGGCCATCAGCCAGCAAGCAAGCAAGAGTAAGAACAAGCCAACCCTATTTGCCATGTCCCTCTAATACTTTCCAGGCCACCAGTGAGGGTCACATCATTGGCTTCTTTAACCAAATGTAATGATACATATTTAGGAACTGTCAGTGGATATATCTCTCAAATATGTATTCTGGGTCCCCCTGATCTGAGGCAACTTTTTCACAGTTGTTTTGTGATTTAGCAGAGTTCCACAGGTCTGTTGTCTGCTCCATGAAGAAGACCTGTCTCCTCCTCTTCATTCTAGGTCAGCCTGCACGTAGTTTCTGATCTCCCCTTTAAAATGGAAAAGGGAAACAGTTGTCTGTCCATCCACCCTCTATAAAGCTGTTCACGTTTTTAAAATCACAGTGTCTCCCAAATTTGCCAGATTTGAAGAGACTAAACTTAACTTTTTTTGTCCTCATACAGATGCTATCCCTTAGCTTTCGTCATAGCATAATTCATGTTGTAGGTGACTTTTAGATGTCTTTGGGTCCAAAATCCTGCTCAAGAGAGTCACTTCAGTGTTAGGCTCAAATTGCCATTTTAGTACCTCCAGCAGTGGAGTTTCCACAGCTTCTCTGTGCAACCTTGTGACTCTATCATACCCACTTTGAGTAGGGCACCAAAACCTCACAGCAAGTTTAAGATGCACTGTAAAATTACAGTAGCATGATGACATTCTTTACCTTGTTCTTTTTTCCACAGCTGAGTACTCACAACAGCTGATGCATTTCTCTCTCTGTTTCTGCTACTCCAGAGAGCTGTTTCGACATTTCCATAAGACCATATTCTGAAGAAGGAAGTTCAAGTCTGTCAGAGCCTACTTGTGGCTGCTGCAAGGGGCAAGTTCTGACCTGATAACTGATACCTGATACATGTGGGATTGACCTAAACAGCTGTTTCTGCCCAAAGTTGTGGTGACCTGTCAGAGTTCTCGTGTATTATCCTGCAGTTAAGAGAGAGATTAGCTCCTCAGGAAGCAATTTATTCTACCCGCATCAATGACAAATCTCTTGTCGCACATGTTCAATTGCTCTCTGTGCCTCCCTGTTGATTTTTAGGCAATCCTCGTCACACCTTTTTTTAAAACAAAATAGCAAGTGGAAAAAAAAACCAACCAAAAACAAAAACAAAACCAAAAAAATTCCTAAACTAGGAACATACACTTAATTCTGGATAAATCAGAGGCAGCATACAACTACTGAAAAAATCACAGCAACATTTTACTCAGAAAATTTACTTTCACAATATTGAGTGTGGACCCACTAAAAAAGATATACATGCACTATGAAAGGAAGCTGTGAAAAGAATTGTGTAATGATGTGGTATGTCTAGCATAAGAGAGGGAAAAATATGGCATAGGAAAGTTACAGAAGCCATGGTCTCCAAGCATCTGGCCAGCTTGCTATTCTGCATTCTCTAAGAATGAGCTGAGTATTTTCCATTTTTAAAACATTAAGTCTACA
Organism: Onychostruthus taczanowskii; assembly: GCF_017590055.1. Taxonomy (NCBI): domain Eukaryota; kingdom Metazoa; phylum Chordata; class Aves; order Passeriformes; family Passeridae; genus Onychostruthus; species Onychostruthus taczanowskii. Next base: position 523,413 of record NW_024497741.1, read on the forward strand.
AGTTAGTTGAGTAAGTTACTTTCAAGTACCATAAAACAAAATTAGTAATTCCACCTTCATGTTCCAACTCACAGTAGAGATCAGGGTGTTAAATATCCGTGTAAGCTGAAAGTGTCATTCAGCTACTAAAAGTTTCAACTAACTTGCTTCCATTTATTTCACAAAAAATTCACAGTTAATAATAACATGGTATGTAGATTTATGAAGTGATAATTTATCTAGGTCTCAACTCCTAAATAATTAGCAGCTATCATGAACTGTGCACACAGGAAAATTCTCCATACAAGTATTTTTAATGCAGTTTCACAGACTGAATCATCTGTTTTACAACCATAGCTTTCTATGTCTGCAAATCTGTTCTACAATTGTCTTTTCCTAATTATTCTGTTGTTTAAAATGCTGACAATTGTGTAATTGCATGTTCACTCATATGTGGATGCCTAGTAGAAAAATAGTAACTAGTTCTGAATTTGATCTCAGTTTTGATTCATTAAGGTTGTTCCAGCTCTTAACCATCATTTTGTTTACATTGCAGACACAAGCTGAATCTGGTAGACCAAGTCTTTGGACAACAGTACTTTTTAACTGGAATGTATTTAGATACTTCACCAACCAAACAGAGCATATCCTGCAAACACCACTGTGGACATTTTTTAAGGCATTGACTTAATTCACTAATCATTTTCTGCTATAAAGTCACTTTGTGTCTGCCCTAATGTCTGCTTTTAAGAAACTGCTGTTTTAGCAAAGCAGTGACAGAATTAAAAGGTCTGAGTTTCTGTGCTAACAGTAGGAAAAAAAAAAGGAATTGACTAATTTTACTAAAAACATCAAGCTGGAGACTCTGGGAAGGAATTCTGGAAATATGTTTACTGTGCTGCATTAATTATTGAAAATTCTTAATTAAGAATTTCTAGCCTCGGTTAGAAATTGGTTATTTCTCATTTGCAAATCTTTTGGGATGCCAATTTTCTGATGGTGCTTTCATTAAATAGCTCTCAACCTTATAGTATGTATTCAGGGCTTTTTTTTGTTTGTTTGTTATGGAAATATTTTGGGAGTAGTTACTTAAGGTTTTGTGGATAAACATTGGTGAGTTGCAGTAGTGCCACCTATGGAAAATCAGAAAAATATCAGAAGAAAACTATAGTCACTAAGCTCAGGCATGTTCATTGAGGACAATGGCATTTTAGTCACCTTGAGAGACAGTATTTAGATTTTTGTAAGAAAAAGAAAATAAAGCTCTACTCTCTTCCAGTGGAAGAAAAAAAAAACCAGAGGGGAGAATAGAGTCAAAAAAATTCAGAGCTAAGTACAAGCAAGAACTAATAATGCTCTTCATCTGAGATGTGAGAAAAAGACCAAACTGCACTCAATCAGTATTGTGTAGGGACTGTGCTTTTGAGAATGACACCTGGATCCACTCCCTGTGCTTCAGTGACTTGATTGGGTGGGTCTGTGCATTTGTGTAGAGAATGCACAAATTTCCTTCATCACTTCAAAGTAAAAGATCTTCCTCCAAAGTTATTTTATTTTGTCCAGTTAATTGTTATTAACTATGAAAACACTCCTTCATCAAGCTAGCAGAATGAAGAGTGCTGCAAACAAGTGGTGTCAGGTTGTATTTGCATAAGGCCCAGGGGAAGTCAAACACACAGAAATGAGCGTGAGCTCTCACAGCACTAAGATCTGGCATACTCAGTCTGCTTTTGTTTTTAAAAACAGAGCTCAACTAATAAATGCAATGGGAAGTTGTTTTCTTTACAGCCACTGACTACATACTGGAGACTGAGCTTCATCTTTCAGCATTACTTTGAAAAAAGAAGGAACACCTAATCCTTAGTGGTCTAGACAACAGCATCTTTACACATATGCTGTGCTTTATTTGCAGCATTCCCTGGTATTCTTCCAAGAAACATAATTTCATGAAGATTCATCTCAGAAGACTAGCTACTCCCTTCTCCCCATGCTTTCCATATGGCATTTTCTGGAGTGCCTGGGATATGTTAGTGCAAACAAAACACAAATATAAACCTCTGTATGGCCTCCACCTGCATTTTTCTTCACTCTTAGTTGAAAGTGCTCAGAGGTACAGCTAGCTGAAATAATTATCTTACAAGATGAGCTTTTACTTTGGTGGAATGACAGTGAAATTGTGGCAAAAGTTAACTTATTCAGCTTTCAGTTTAGAAGATTTTTGAAAGAAAGTATGAAAAATCTCTGCATACTCAAATGCAGTCATAAAAAGAAGGTTGAAAGGAACCCCTAAGCATTATCTTGTCCAATTCTCCCTGCTCAAGCAGGGCTACATAAAACCAGTTGCCCAGGACCAAGGATGAAGATTATACAACCTCTCTGGCAAGCCTGAGTCAGCACTAAGTCACACCTAAAGGGAAAAAGTTTTTCCTGATATTCTCCTTTTTCTTAATTTTATTTTTCTTCTTTTTTTAAGAAGAGGTTTTTAATGATACTTACAGTAATGATACTTGATACTTAGCTGAGTTTTGTGGCAAAAATCCCAGCTTTGTAGGATCAAAGTTGCAGGCTGTATTTAAAAGTGCTCATGGATTTCTAACAAATTTGAGGTCAATAAAAGTCACAAAGAAAATATATTATCTGGATCTTGAAGATATATTGTCTTTGACAGGGCAATTAATAATTTTTTTCTTGAGTGTATTAGTACAAGGAAGTAGAATTTTTTGTTTCATTTGCATAAATGATGGAGGAAGGAGACCACCAAAAATTACAAAGCAGCTACAGAGAATCCCTTCCTGGGTCCCCAGGTGAAGTTAACAAACAAGTTTTCTTATTGCATTTTGGTGCATATGAATTTATGTAAAGTAAGTAAACTATTTCAGCGATTTTTTAAATCTCAATAAGTTTATCTCCAAAAAGAATCTGAATCTGGAGGCATTTTTAGGTAAGCTAGAGTTTCATAGTCCTAGGAGCACATGGAAGTCAAGGCAAACAGTCTACTGTACTCCTTCAAGAAATTACTTAAGAAAACATTTTATTATTAACAAAATGTGTTTGATATGTGGAACAGATGCACACTTTTCAAAACTCAATAAATCATACAGACTCTGTATTCTTTAAAATGCTGTTCCACCCACTGTCATGTTCAGATGACTGCAACAAATGACATACCTTTCCTTTAAGGTTCCCTGATTCATCATCTGTCAAAGCAAAGGCTAAAACATTCCACAGCTGAAGATCTCTTTTTTTGAGACTGCTCAAGTCTCTCTGATTTTCCTTGAGATGACTCAAATGTAGCAATGCAGGAAAATAGAAATGCACATTCAGCAAGGAGTAGGTTCTATAGACCAACATCAACTACTTGATTTGGATGCAGAAATGAAGGAAATGGCATACAGCTAGCAAGACAATTGACTAAAAACTAACCAAAAGTTTACTGGAAGATCTTATTCTTTAGAGAAGCTGAAACCATTGAACATTTTTGAAATGAAAAGTTGATGCCTTTTCTTTAGCAAATATGCTATTTGTAGACATGAAACTATGAACATGTATAGGAACTATGGCAGAGGCATATGGCATAAAAGATTTTCTAGGACTAGTAATATACATATCCTGTACTACGGGCAACTAGTGCAATTAATTTAACCAAATATTAATTAATGACTATGACTGACAGGTGCACTCAGCTGGGTTGAAAACTGGCTGGATGGCTGGGCCCAGAGAGAGGTGGTGAATGGTGCCTCATGGAGTTGGTGGGCAACCTCTAGCAAGGTTAGGCAGGGCTCAGTATTGGGCCAGTTCTGTTCAGTATATTTATTGATGATCTGGATGAGGACATCAAGTGCACCCCAGTAACTTTGCAGACAACACTAAATTAGGCAGGAGTGTTTATCTGCAGGTGAGTAGGAAGGCTCTGTGGAGGGATCTGGGATTGATGGGCTGAGGGCAATTGTATGACGTTCAACAAGTGTTGAGTCCTACACTTTGGCCACAACAAACCCAGGCAGTGCTACAGGCTTGGGACAGAATGGCTAAAAAGCTGTCTGGTAGAAAAGGACCTGGTGGTGCTGGTTGACAGCAGCTGAGCATGAGCCAGCATGTGCCCAGATGGCCAAGAAGGCCATTGGTATCCTGGCTTCTATCAAAAACAGAGTCCAGCAGGACCAGGGCAGTGATTGCTCCCTTTACTGAGAATTGGTGAGGCCACACTTCAAGTATTTTGTGTCCCGCTCTGGGCCCCTCAATTCAGGAAGGTCATTGAGGTGCTGGAGCATGTCCAGAGAAGGGCAATGGAGCTGGTGAAGCATTTAGAGAGAGAGTCATCTGAGGAGTGGCTGAGGGAGCTGGAATTGTTTAGAGCCTGAAGAAAAGGAGGCTCGGGGAGACCTTGTCACTCTGTGCAACTTCCCGAAAGGTACTGGGGGGTTGCCCTTTTCTTCCAGGCAACAAGAGGTAGGACAAGCTCAGCCTCAAGCTGAGCCAGGGGAGGTTCAAGCTGAGAAGGCATTCAGGAAGAGTTTCTTCATGGAAAGGGTGAAGTCCATTTTAAGCATTGGAACAGGCTGTTCAGTCAAATGGTGGAGTCACCAACCCCAGAAGTGTCCAAGAAACAACTGGACATGGCACTGTGGTTTAGTTGACAAGGTGGTGATGGGTCACAGGATGGACTTAATGGCCTCTTTTCTAGAAATTATTCTATGGTTCAAATGTTTCACCACAGTTTTGAGCATCTTAGACTGAAGAAGACTGAATTATTAGAGAAGGGTTCACCTGAGGGCTAAAGAAGGCTGTTAAAAGATTTCAAAGCCAGTAGCTTCAGTTTATGATTCATTTGTATCACTTGGTGGGGAAAATACTGCTGCTGCCTGTCCTGAGCATCACTCTCAGCTACATACTGCCCTGACACATTTTTGGGTCTTTAATCCAGCATTTCTAGATGCATTCTTGAAGAAAACAGTATTGCTGCTGAGTATGAGCCCTGAATTCTCCAGAACCTCTGCTTCACAATCATTTAAGAATGCTAACTGGCAATCAAGGAAAAAAAAAAAAAAAACAAAAAAAAAAACCAAACAAACAAACAAAAAAACAAACAAAAACAAAAACAAAAACAAAAAACAAAAACAACAAACCAAAAAAAAAAAAACCAGTGGTCCAACCTAAAAAAGCATTTGGAAATGTATGATATGTAGTGTTCTAAAATGTTCTAAAATTAGCTTTCTCATTTTTTAATGAAATGTTTGCACTAATATTCCTGCTGACAACATCAACAAAGCCTTAGCCTTTTAAATATGTTCTTCTTTAGATCTGTTTTTTAATTTGTGGAACAGAACCTTCCTCAGCCTTAGTGAATCACCCTGATATGTAGAGCAATTATGTAATTTTTTATCACTATAATTTAACTCACACCAGAATGTGGCACATAATATGAGGACTTAACCCATTCCAAGCCAAGTCATCTTTAAACAGTCACAGAATCACAGAATCACAGAATCAACTGTTTTGGAAAAGACCTTTGAGATCATTGAGTCCAACCTTAGACCTACCGTTACCTTATCAGCTAAACCATGGCACTGAGCACCTCACCAAGTCTTTTTTTAAACACTTCCAGGGACAGGGACTCAACTATATCTCTGGGCAGCCAATTACAGTGCTGGACCACTCTTTCTATGAAGAATTTTTTTCTAATATCTAGCCTAACCTTTGCGTGGTGCAGCTTGAGGCTGTGTCCTCCCATCCTGTCACTGGTCACGTGGGAGAAGACACCAAGCCCCACCTGGCTACAACCACATCTCAGGCAGTTGTAGAGAGTGATAAGGTCACCCCTGAGTCTCATTTTCTCCAGGCTGAACAACCCCAGCTCCCTCACTCCCAGCCCCAGTCGCTCTTCATAAGGCATGCCTGTAAATACCAAAAAAGTAACTTTTTGGGGAAAAAATAGTTCATAACTTACTATCATTCTTTGCAGAAAATACTACTGGGAGAGGCTAGGCCAGGAGATCTGTGCCCAGTACACAGTCCTGGGCTGTCCTAATATAAGCACAGAGAGCAGAGGGGGTCACATTCCCTGCAAATGGAAGTGTCCTTTGAACAACCCAGCCTTATCATGAAGTGAGACCTAAATGTGTTTAAAACATAAGAACCTAGCAAAGCTGGTAATGAATGAGAGACTAGCGCAGGAACAGGTAAGGGCTGTTATCACAGGGAATGAGTCTCTAGGAATTGAGGAGGCAGCAAAAAGTATTCTGTTTGAATCCAAATTTCAACAGAGGACACGGTTCAAGTACCAAAGGTTCTCAATATGCAGGATTTGTTTTTACTAGGATCAGGGTCTCTGTACTACTCCAATTTGGCTGCCTCAACACTGCCTTTGATTTTGTCTCAGAAAAGCAGTTTCCCTCCAAACATTTTTTTTCTCCAGCTGCAAACTAAGGCTGCTGATTAAATTTTTCCAGAGGTGGCATATCTTCTTAGTTAATCATATGAACTGCTATTTCAATAGATATTTTTGAGGACAAAATACACCCTGTACTGCCTTTCTGTAGGAAAATCTCAAAATATGGTGGAAAAAATAGAGTGGAAAATCTCAAAATATCATGGAAAAAATTAAAATCATAGAGCTTATAAAATCAAAATTCAAAAACATACAAGGGAAAGTGGTGGAGGGTGGAAGAGAAGGGGGAGACAAGGGAGTAGGGGAGTGAATCATAAGATTTTTCTATCTGCTCAGCTACAAAAGCAGAAAACATGAAAAGGAGCTTTATCATGCTGCACAAAATGGACAGTTCTTAAAGCAGTGTAAGATGAGAACAAAGGTAGCAGCATCCTCATGGCCCAACACATCAGATAGTGTCTCCGTCTCTCTGGGTGCCTCCCAGTGAACCCCGGCCAGCCCCGGGTCGGCAAACAGCGGGGGGGCAGCCCCGAAGTGACCGACTGCAGGGGGGACACTCTCTGGTGCCCCGAGGGCACTGAGGGCAGCTAGGCTAGTAGCCTTTGCAGCAGAAGAGACGCTGGAGACATCGGTGGAGGGTAAAGGCCGACTCTGAACAGGGGGCCAATCCAAGGTTTATTCGGAGCTCCCCAGGGAGCCCCTCTCCTCAGGGTGCGCCGTGCTCAGAGCAAGACAAAGGAGTCTCGAGGTTACATTTAAAGGGGGGGAGGAAACCGAGGGTAGATACATTTGCTGACCAATAAAGACCCTCCAGGGATACAGCCTTAGGGGATGGACATTTGGGATAGCGTATAACATCATCCTTGGGGGGCTGACCCCTGGCTTCGGGCTAATCACTCGACAGCTTTGACCGAAAGATCTAGATAGAAGGGATGGGATGCTGAGTGACTGACAGAGAGCCAGGGCGGGGATTTGGGGGATGATCTCAACACAGGAGAATGGTTACATAGGTAGAGGAAGGGGGTACAAAAAGGGGTACATCATCTGGGGAGAATAAGGGGGTACAAAATCCAACTATTACAAAGTATTACAAAGTATAAAAACACGCTGCAACAAGATAGAAGTGCAATGAAGTTTGGCAGGAAACTGAGGCACTTTCCACTTAATGCCTAACAGAAGTGATCTCTGGCTGCTTCCAGAAAACCTTCTGAGGGACTCTCAGTAGCTTCATGAAATGCATCAACAGCTTTCAATGTTGGACTGCATTGCAAGTCCAATTTATTTTTAGCTAGTAGTTACTTTCTTTGCCTTTCATTCTTTTTATAAATGAAGTTATATGGAGGTACAATCACTGACACCCTTTTGAGTGTTAGTGTTACTACAAAAAACAGCCTATATATTTCTAATCATATAACTGCTTTACATTACATGGATGTATACTTGGCATTTTTTTAACACCAGATTTCCACAACATCTAAAAAAAAAAAATTATAGCAATGAAGAAAAGACCAGAATAAAAAAAAAAATAAAATCAATGATTTTATGCTTTGTTTTCAATCTTATTATAAGAATGAAACTAGAATAAAATCTAAATTGCACTACATGAAGAAATTATCTAGATGTATTAATGCACAGGCAGGTATAGACACATCTGTGCAATTCTTGTCTATAAACTCCTCCTTTGCAAACATGTGCAACTGCTAATGTGCATAGAAGCAAGCTGCATATTTCTCCATCTGTTTCCCAGCAAAATGAGTTTCTGCTAATAGTACAAGCTGTGCTAGTTTTGCAACCTTTATACCATTTTAATTTTCCTCACTTACACACAGTAAACATAATTACTGTCAACACATGTCGATTTGCCATTATATATTATGCATCTACCTGCAAATTCTCAGAAGAAAAATTTTCCTATAAATGTCTTGAATCTAAAAACAAAAAAGAATAAAAGCTGGACACAAAAATAATTTTAAAAACCAAGTTGTTGCTGTTAAATAAGCAAATCTAACCAGTAAAATTTTAAAGTGTGAGAATAATCCTTTGATACAAAAATAGCATATGTTTGATCTGTTAGACACTGATGGAGATTGCTTAAATTATGGCTGTGGGCATTTTCTTTTTTCTTTCATGTAGACTATGCAATTACAAATATATGAAATTTCAAAAATATTTGCTGCCATGAGAATGTCTCTCTCCCACTGCTGCTTTGGCAAACCAGAAGTGGCAGAAAGAAAATAGCTTGCTGGCAGTATAATTGCCAGCAAAAAAAAAAAAAAAAAATGAAATATTCTTCATTTATAGAAGAATAATTTGGAACATTTGCCACATGTAAAAGGCAACACTTAAAGACAAATCAATGATGAGCTGAATTATGTTCTTAATTGGGCTAATTTAAACTAGCAGAATTCCTGTTTGCTGTAATGAAGCTACTCCCTCTTCACACCAGTGTGCTTGATTGATGCAGTTGGTGTAGATGTGTAGATGTAGTGGGTGTAAAGTGTAGATAAAGTAGCAGTCAGTAGTCTCTGCATCAGCGCAACATTTCTCTTTGGGATAGGGCACATGGAAAGCCGGCTAGTTTTGATTATAAGACTTCATCTACTAAGTCATGGCAAAGGATTAGCACATGCTGCCTGGCAGCAGAGGGAAAAAAAAAGAAAAAAAAGAGTAATCATGCCAAAGTAAAGAGTAATTACTTACAACTTTTTAGTTTCTAATGCAAGACTCAGCTTCTGCAGCTGTCTCTTAAGCAGCTCTCTCTATTGTTAGAAAACCTGAATAAGCAACTGAGAGCAGCAGTTTCTACCATTTTACTAAGGATATGTTAAAAACTCAAATATACAATTAAAATGCCTCCAGAGGATTTATTCATCGAAATGTTAATCTTAAGTGGTTATAGTCAAGAAACTGCTGAAATCTAGATAAATAATGAAAGAACAGATAGTTCCAGTACAGTAACTGTTCTGATTCAAGAAGAATTTTGCTTGTATTTTCTTTAGCCAGAAAAGTCTCCATTTGAAAATTTATAACCTTCTTTCTCTCTTTCTTTCACTCAATTTCACTCCATTCACTGCATGTGGCCAATCCCTTATTCCTCAGAAAATCCAACAGACTGCAAGCGTGCCAACACTTGGCTAGTACTTACAGAGAGGCAAAAAAATGATCAATTTGTGTGACAATAATTGTAGACATACAAAAAAAAAGGAAGAATCTTGTAAAACACAATGAAAAGGACCTCAGGCTTTCTATTCCCCTGCCTTGAGGCAAGATGAACAATTTAGCAACAAGGCTACTTAGTATAGTACCAACTTTTCATTGGCATTTTCAAGCACAAGGGTTAATGCATCAAAAGTGTGTGCAAAGGTCTGGGGTTTTGCTGAAATTTTTCAAGTTTAAGGCTAGGAAAACCAAGTGAGCAGTTTTAAAAAGGTATTTGATGGCAGTACAGTCCCAAAAGACCCAAAGGACAGGAACTGAATCAATACTGTGGTCAGAACTAAAAAGAGGCAGTTCAGTTAGAAGTCACAGGAAAAGGTTAAGGGATAAAAGAACTGATTTATGTGAGAAATAAGAAGCATTCAATAAATTTGTCTTGCAGAAGGAAACTTAACAGATGCCTTTTTTGTAGCAGGTATAGAGGAGAACATGAGGCATGAGGAGAACATACGAAGCAGAAGAATATAGTGTAGGAGAGAAGGCAATGACAGAAAAACAATGTTTGATTACTGAGGTCAGCCAAGTGAAATTGAGAAAGAAGCTGCAGCAGCTCTGGTTTTAGCAACTGGAACAAAGCACCAAGGAATTCTCAACTCTTCTTTCTTTCAACTTCAAACTTTCTGTCTTTATAAAAGTTGCTTTCACCAAACATTAGACTCAGCTCAAAGCCAGGAGAAAGTGATACAATGAAATTTGGTACACCATGATTTTATGCTTAAGACCTAACTGCTCAATTTCTCTTGAATTCTGTGGCTCTCAAACATGATATAAGGAATGGATAGTGTTTAGATTGAGTGTCTGCAAAGGAAACTAGATGCCATAGACAATATTGCTGGTAATGCTTTCTGGTGCTAAAACAACTCCTACTGCACACCCTGCTCTCCTGGGATGTGCTATCCCTAAGAATGGAATTTTATAAAATAGAACTTTGATCTATGTTGTATCTGACATTATTCCAATTACCTTGCCAAATTCCAAGTGTAAGTAAACACAGTGTTGATGTTTACCCTCACAGCTTCTGCTGGAATAGATTTCTTTACTTCTTGTCATGTGAAGTATTTTATGAGGAAATGCATATGTAAAACAGTAGAAATTATAAGTTTTATATAGCATATATTTATTCTGAGCAGCAGAGATATAATACTGACCCTAAAGTATTTTTTAAATACAAATATGCCCTCTAAATAGATAGTCATACATTAAATTAAAAACAGTGTAAAGATTTCCACTAACTTTCCTGAGCACAGGATCAAACTTAAATACTGGCCATGTAGCAAATAACATGTTGAACATGCTATGTACTCACTACTTAAGATTTAATTGGATTTTAGTTTTCTATTCAACTATTATCTGGAGATTTCCTCCACAATTGAGTCATACTGATAAAAACTGGATTTAAGGGCAGTCACCCATTGCTGTTTATGCACACTGCTTTAATTTTATGTGGATGTTTTATGGATTACAGAAGCACAAATAACACTTGAATAAACAAATTCAAATAATATGGAGGGTCAATGGATAAAGACAGAGTTGAAATCATATGCAACCTCAGCTGAGTAAGGATATTACAGTGAGAATCAGAAACAGTTACTGCAATGTGTAAAATGTAAGGATCAGCTTTGAGACCACTTGGATATAGGCTTGTTTTCCACTTCACACCAGTGAAATATTTCCTGGGAGGATGGAGTGGGAGAGGAGTGGAGGCAGAAGCTAATATGTCAGCATTGCAGTTCACTCAGTTTCAAACACTACCACCACTGCCACACCATATGCTACAGTCCAAAATCAGAGTGAATTTTGCTACGCTGAACTGGTAAACTACTGAGAGAAATGGGAACCCAGTGAGCACTGCGAAATTTGTCACATCCCCCAGGTCTCACACAGTAGTGTGTTAATAGTGTTCTTGATTGTTGCTAACCCTCTCTACAAACTTTCAGCTCCCTCATCCTACCCTACTTCCACTATCAATATGAACACATTAAGGGAGCTGCATGGATGTAGGAAAGGTTAAAGCTGGAGATGCAGACAAGTGAGAATAGTCAGGAGCATGCGCCTTTGGGAGAAGAAGTGGAATTGGTGTAACTTTTGGTCACTTAAATATTCAAGAACTGTAATGCTAACTGCAGGATCACTCTGGTGTCCCAAACAAAAGAAGGGCATGGAACTGTTGGAGCAACACCAAAGGAGGCCACAAAGTTCATAAGAGGGCTGAAGCACCTCCCCTACAAAGACAGGCTGAGTAAGTTGTGTCTGTACAGCCTGGAGAAGGGAAGGTTGTGTGCAGACCTCACTGCAGCCCTCCAGTATCTGATGGGGGATAGAGGGGAGCTGGAGAGGGATTTTTGATTACAAACTAGAGGGACAAGGAGTAATGGGTATAAGCGGAGTGAGGGAAAATTTAGGCACGAGAACAGGATGCCCAGGGAAGCTGAGGATGCCCCAACCCTGGCAGTGCTGAAGGCAAGGCTGGGTGAGGCCTTGAGCAACCTGGTCTAATTGGAAGTGTCCCTGCCCATCACAGGAGGGGTTGGGACTAAGTGTTCTTTATGGTCCATTCCAACCCCTTAGCATTCTATGATTCTGTAACAAGATGCAGTGATTCCCTACTCACCTAGAGTTGTAATTCATGAGAAACATTTTTCTCCACACTGACACTAAGAGCTGTGCTGGGTGTGAGGCTCCAGAGGCAGGAGTAACTCTGATCACTGATGTAATTATAACCAGGAGCCACAGACATGCCCCCAGCAAGATGCTTACTTGGGTTTGAATTTTTGGGATTCTTTTTTATTAATATATATATACAGTCTCCTACCCTGAGCCTTATCCCAGAGAGGAAATAATTGACATTCTCTTGCCAATGGTAGCCAATTTTCAAAAGCATGAGTGAGGGAGAGAGAGTATTTTGAAGCTGTCTTCAATTGTGGTGCTTGATCCAGTTGCTTCTGTTCAAAGAACTATAAAAAGAATAAAATAAGATGTTCCAGAATTTTTCCAGGCTAGACATTGCAATAAAAAGCAATTTCACAGGTAATAGAAATATCAGCCAGGGGATTTCACAGCTGTAGTACCCATAATTCCCTTCCCTCTCTGTTTAGCTGTATAGAATAAACCTTTTTTCTCTTGAAACTCAGGGATAAAGTATGAAAATCTTCATAATCACTAGTAACAATGGTTTACAGAACTGCTTACATAAAAAAAAAAATAAATAAAGGAGCAAATTATTCATCAAACCCTCTGGGACAGCCTTGAATATTGCCTTCTTCAGATTTCAGGGTTGGTTGAACTTAAGAGCTGTTCTTTCCATCAAACAGTGCTAGTGAAACTCTTTGCCTAAGGCCGGGGAAAAAGTTTTCACTTATTTTTACAATAGGGATTTAGAGGTGTTCCTGATGTGATGAAACTGCCAGTTTTAGACAGAAGTGCCCTTAATCTGGCAAGAATTGTGCAAAATTTCTCTGCACATAGCAGAAACCTAACGCCTCTCTCCTGACCCCTTCAACAACCCTCTGACCCTGCTCCCGAGGCGTTCCTGAGGAGACAGCCAGCCGTGATGTATTGTGTGCCTTTGCAAAGGATCACATTGATGTGACCACCAAAGGAATGTTTCCTTTGCTGGAAGAACTGTGTTTCACAAGAGATTTTGTGTTCTTTTTCAAGTAATTTTTCAGGCATTATTATCATCATTAGCATTTAATGAATGTTCTACATGTTCAAATATGCACCATATTTATTACCTTCTGGCTGAGGTTATTTTGAATTCTTTGAATTTCCTGTAATATTTCATCTACTCATTATAAAAAGGCAGATGCAGGTTTCTTTTGTCTAGTATGTACAGGAAAATCCTAAAGTTATTTCCCCAGAGCAAAAGATTCTTCATTCATAGGATAAAACACAGGTAGAAAAGTGTAAGTGTTTGTTCAGTCTGTCAAAAACTTGTAAAATATGCTCACTAGAAACAATATTATTCTTACATTAAGATATATGCCACTGCCATTACTCTGGAAAACCGACTCATGAGACTCAACTCTGTTCCATTCCCCACATAAACATCTAAAAATTTAAGTAACTAAAAATTTTTCAAATGAATTTTTAAGCAAAAGTTTTCAGGATTTCTTTGTACAAAAAAAGTGCCAAAAAAAAAGAGCACAAATTCAATTTTCATCTGTGTGTACATTAAGGATTAGCACACGGCATACTCCACCCTCATCTGGCTCACACACCAGTGCTTTGATTCTCAGTTTACATTAGATATAGTTAGAATCGAAGGTGGAGCTGCAAATCTGGCCCCAGCAGCACAGATTTTTCTTCTTGTTGTGCTTTTCTAACTTTGAAAGTTGAGCAACTGTATATATTTCTTCCTTTACTTTTACATACATGCAATTTTGTGCTTAAAGGAACAAAAGAAGCTTGTGCAATTAAGGTGTGTTCGGGGGGAACTTGATACTTTTCATCAGCACTAACTAAAGATCTGGCTCATAAATATCATGGCAAAGATGACATCCTTCAGTCAATTTGTAAGTCATCGCAGCTGGTTTGATTTAGAGTCCTCCAGAAGAAGACTTTAAAGACTTACAAGGAGATTCTGGCTCCTTGTAAGAAGGCATGTGAACAAACTGAAGGAACTGGAATACGCTGACCTCCACAAATATCCATTCCTATTCAAGAACAACAAAAAAAGGAATTATGACAACCATTCTCTGAATCTAGCAACTGAGCATTAAGAACAATTAATTCTTGACTTTATTTTTTGACAAAGAATCTGTAAATCTCAAAGAGGAAAGGAAAGCAATAAGTATGAAAAAAAAGGTGCCAGCAGAGTAACCTTCCCCTAATTGCCCTGTTGCTAGAGAAAAAAAAAAAGCAAACTTAGAAGTTAAGCTAGGAAAGAAAAAAAAGAGTAAAAGACATTCTAAAGTGAATACTGGGAACCTGGGGTTTTCTCCACTTACTCATAACATTTTTAAAATGTTTTTAAATGTTATTTTCTGTGTCTACAGTGTGGTCTGTCAGGTGGAATATATGCATGTTAGTATTATATTTTTGTGCACTCCGTAAGACTTCTAGGTGCCATATAGAAAAAGAATAGGCACAAAGCCTTTCAATTTCTTCTGTTGCAGCTTTTTCCCCAACTCCACCAGATAAATGACCAGCACCATAAAGCTGATTGGAAAAGGAAAAGGACATTTTCCTTCTAAAAATGCTGGTACCTTTGGGTCATTTGGAACAACACTTTTTTTTTTTTTTTTTGTTTTTTTTTTTTTTTTTTTTTTTTTTTGCATACCACATTAGACATTTTGGTTTTCATTATATTTTTCACTGAAACTAGAAACAGCTGCTGTCTGATGTCAGCTGGTATATGTGGTAGTAGTGTGGGTGGAGAAAGAGATTTCTTTTTCCTCACAAGAAAGACACAACTATGGAAAGTATGAGGTTATGGAAAAGTGTTAGCAGGTGATATAAAATGTTTACATAGAGAACATAGATCCAAATTGCCTCTGAATGATTGCAGTTGTCACATCTTTAAAGCACAAAGGTTAGATAGCCACAACAGTGATTAGTAGAGCAAAAGAATCTATTTCCTTTGAAATTATAATCCCCAGGGAAAGATGCTTGGCAAGCATTCTTTTGGGTTGTGACAACCAACACTTGCCCCTCTGATGCATTCCTTAAGACACTGTGCGGAATAGGAGAATAAAAGCAGCAAGGACCTAGCTGTCCATTACTCCCTTGTAATTATACCTTTGGCTTTTTCATTTCTCTTCTCAAACCAGGAATATTTTTAGAAGTGCCACTTAGTCATTTTGAAGTAGTTTTGTGCACAGCACCGCAACACAAGATTTCCTTGAGTTAGTTAATCCTATATAATGTTTTTTCAGAGGCTTCCCGAAATTCATAAGTGGAAGTTCACCAATCTAAGCAGAAGCAGGCAACTATGCCTTCCAAACACCTACTGCTCAGTTCCTATGTCCACATGTGCAAGTACACTCCTCACTCTTGCTCCCACTGCAAGGAACTCTAAGTGACAGTGCAGTAAGAGCAAAGGAAGAGTGGCATTTTTTCCATACAGTGTTTAATTATTCTGTGGAACTGTTGCAAAGGTTATATGAGTTCAAGTTGACCAAACGAATGAAAGAAAAATCTGTCAAGAATCATCAAATACAAAGGCTCCATCTACAAGGAGAAGGTTCGTAAGCCATAAGCTGTTAGGGTCTATAAGAAGGACTTAGGGAATATAAAGGAAAAATATGACTACATTTATTTTTTACACTCTTCATTGCACATTCCTCCTTATGGTCTTATGTTATTAAACATAGACGCAGGTTCTGAAATGGTCTGTGTAGACTAGCACAGGAGCAGACAACTGGGACAGCTGCTCTAACAAGATCTAAGAACCCAAATTTTTCACCACTCTTTTTAAAGAAGGGTGTATGTTTGAGATGAGAGAGCTGTTGGATACTCTCTTTCTGTCTTTGCCTTTGGAAGGATAGGCTGCCTTGTCACTTCCCCATGGGCCTTGGCAGGCAGACCTCAGTCCTTTTCTGTAAGGCAACTTTGCAGGACAGACTAGTCTGTGGCTTTTTTTATGCTAATTGGAATCAAATGTTACATGGATGGAGACACAGGAAATTTACAGATCTTCTATGGAAGTGTCAGCATAGTTTTCTTGACGTTGTTCTTTTGCGGAGTCTGTGCAAGGATTGAAGCAGACTGGCTCTAACTCCCAGTCTCAGAGCACCTGGTTTCAGAGCATTGAAAGTTGGTCAAAAGAGGTTTCCTTCAGTGACTCCTGGGTACTTTACAAGATACAAGAGTGCTGCTTTCTGGGTTGGATATGAGGACACATTGTCCTTATGAGAACGTAAAGAAAATAAGTTGCTATTTCTCTGTTTTGAACAGCAGTAGAAGTCCAGCTCCTGCCGAGACCAGAGTCATGCACTGCAGGCTGTTACACATCCCTATATGATCACTAATTTCCCTAGAGTACTAACCCTTCAGGTACCTGCACTATGATATCCCACATATATCAACAAAAGCCTTGACATGAAATGGCATTATACCCTATGGGGGTAGTGGAGTTCAACCAGAATCACCCCAGGCTTGTGGCCTCTCTCTGGGAGAGAGATTTGTTGCTCCAGTGCCAGGAGATAATGTAAGGAGACAAGGGACACAGTGCTCTGTCCCAGCCTGCAGATGGGCATGCACCACAAGGTAGGCTATGAAATGCAGGTTGTAGCCCAGATTGGCCTTGGGGAAATAGCATGAAGGACTGCAGAAACCCAGCTCCTGGGCAACCTCCCTTCTGCATTTTGCCAAGAGCTGTGGCAAGGACATTCCTTTCAACAAAAGCTGCGCAGGATATTCACTTTGTGTAGAGCTACCCAACATGGCTATGAGGTCTGTGGGAAGAAAGCAAATGGCATCTCCATTAGCCCTTTAGAAAATCTAGATGATTGTACAACCTCAGTTCAACAGCTGTATATCTCACAAATATTTGTATATTTATTCCAGTTCACTTTCCATTAAGGAGAAGCAACCTTCCTTTAATCTGTAGCCTATAATTTCTCTTGCTGAGCTCTCCTGAAGTGAACATACAACTGCGTGCCAGTGACTAAAGACTAAGTAGAAACTAATTTCAGGGTTTGGCTCATGATGATTTTAAGAAGTCACACCTGGAGTGGGACTTTGGGTGCCAAAATTTTGTCCTAGAGAAAATTTTTACAGCCAAGTATGAAACCCCTGAAAATGAGAAGAGAGGGGAGTGTTATAATGGAAATGCTGGCATAACTTCAACTACTGTGGAACAGCCCAAGAAGCTGATGAAGCCGAGAGTTAAAAGCAAATCTGCCAACTTTCACTCTGCTCAAATAAGGTAAGTCATGCTAAAACATTTGACTGCTTCAAAAAAAGAAAAAAGAAGTTGCCTTCACCTCTTCAGAAAACTACCAGCTATAAAAAGCCAATAAAAAAAATAATGCAAATACACTTTCAATTAAACTCTGCTTTGTTTTCTCTGCACCACATTATTTTTCTGCTTGGTAAAATGGGATGTGGGAAACTACCTTAAAAATAAATTTGACTAATCCTGGCTTGAAATTTAGGCTCTACCTATCCAGAAAAAGGCAGCGCAGTCTGGACTATTCCCCAACAATAGAGTGGCGACAGGCTAAATATAACCACACTTAGAGCCCCAGAACTGGCATCTAACACCAGGGGCTTACAATAACACTGAAGCTGCTGCTGCTCCAGCAACAGCCGAGGCAAGGGCAGGGAAAGCTGTTTGTTTTTCAGCCGGCACTTCATTCTTCACTCAGCTGTTTGCTATTAGGACTGGAGCAGTAGCAGTGAGAAATTTATTGCTGCTTGCTCTCTGAATCCCAACTCAGATCCAACTAGCCAAATCCACAAAGGATCAAGGAAAGGGGAAAAACAGAGCAACAAACTGTTGTGTGCTTGTCGTAGCGCTTTTACAGCACCTTTTATCCCCAAAGAACCCATTTATTGAGGGCCAGACTCTGCCCCATTCCTGCAGAGATGGGTATTAGTGAGTGCTGGAAACAGGACAAGGAATTTCCTCTCACTCTTCTCCTCCACCCTGCTGCTGTAACCGACGTGACAGAGAAATAGTCCCAAAAGCACTAGAGCTGCATTGTCCCTGCAGCTGTCACCTGTGCTCTGCCTCTTGCCAGATCCTCTCCCCTGCCTGTCTGGAATTAAATGGTGGAGAAAGAACGGTGTTCCTGGCATGGTTTTGCACCTCTCTACTCCTTAGAAGGGCACAAAATCAAGCACTAACTTGGTTAAATTTATCCTAATGCTCTGGGCTCTATCAGACAAAATTCTGCTTGTACTGAGAGAGATGTAAATTGAGGTGAATATCACTGTAGACATTTCTGATACCTTGTTTTGGACAAATAAAAGAAGAATTGGGTTCATCTTGCCAGCACACCTCTATTTAGATCAGTGCAGCGATTAACACTGTTCCCCACTGCTGTGGTTGGAGACTCTGGTCTGCTGGTATTTAGTGGAGAACATAGACTCCAAAAGGGTTACACAGGCTAGGTGAAAAACAGAGACTCCTTTCCAACACAACTGCTCCAGATCATTTGCTGCTTGGGAAAGCTGCAATTGCTGTCTGGGACTCTGCTTTGGTGCAGTAGGTGAGTGCTATCAAAGTGAATTGCTGTTTTTCAGAGCTGGCTTTCTGGCAGCTGTGGAGAGCAGAGCTCTCAGCTCTCCACAGAGTTCTGGAGGAGGAGCCTTGAATTGGGGCCCCTGGGTACAAAGGGTGATTTCTGCTAGTCCTGCTGTAAAGCACTGCAGCTGAATGACGGCTGCTGGATGCAGACAGCGTGGGTGAGAGTTCATGCCTGGAAGCTGGTCACAGCAGTGGAGCTGATTGCTTTCATTCTTCTGCAGTCTATTTATGTTTGAAAATAAAAATGGTATGTAAGAACACAGGCTCTTTTCTGCTAGTATAGCTGCTTCCCCTTCTGGGGACTCCATGAAGTCCCGCTTGTGAGTTAAGTGATAAGATTCCCAGGACTGGGAATTTTGTTTTGCATTTCATTACCTCCTTGTCCTATTGATAATGATCTCGTATGCAACAACAAATCACTCCCTGACCTCAGCATAACAAATTGCATTCGGGACTTGAGACATGGGCTCTGAGACAGTCTGCCTGCTTTCTCCTGCTGCCCTGAAATAAAAGGGTGCTTCCTCTGCAGCCTGCAAACTGTAGTGTCTATTGTCAGTTGTCACCTGTAAGCCCATCCCTCCCAGCCATACTTTCTGATTACAGGGTGAGAGTCAAGCATGTCCCCATAGACTGACAAACTAGACATGAAGGAATTCTTGAGTACCTTAAAAAAAGAAGCCACAAAAACCCAAACAGGCAGTAAATTATTGCCTCTATAAAGAGAAAATCTGTATTTCTCACTAAGAAACAAAGTCGTCACTAGATCTGTGTCAGTATACACAACCAAGGCTTACTGTAAGGAGGACACATGCAGTTTAAGCAGTATTAACAGAATATTGATATTGATATTCAACACATGTAAGAGAGAATTCCATGTGCTCTGCCACATTACCTTAAAAGAAGTCTTATGCTTACACTGAAATCTGAACTCCCTACAAAATCAAACTCTGCATGCTACATGTTGGCTTGCATCCTAGCCCAGCTCTGGATGGACGTAATGTCTTAGCTGGTGAGGAGAATTAGGTGGGGACCAGCTTCAGCTTGAGCCTTTCCCTAACAGGCAGGAGGGATTTTTCATTGATACAGAAGAGGTAGAGAAAAAGAAAAAAAGGATTCACAGTGTGAAAGCATGAGTCAGGCACCTCTCAGGAGGTGGGGTGTTCCTCTTTGTTTCTAACCCTTGGAACACCATGTTTACTTCTTCTTCTTCCTCCTCTTCTTCCTTCTAAGTATCTGCTAACCATGTAGCTGTTCAGGGCTGGCTGTTCTTAGAAGCACACCCAGTACATACAGGAAAAGTACTAGACTCCACTAGACTAATTGAAACCATTTGCAAGGAGTGTCTGGAAAGTAATTAAGAAATGCATGGCCGTTCACAGGCTGACACTACATTGCATCGGCAGACAGGGACTCTACTTGCACCAGAAAACTCCAGCAGCACATGTGCTGAAGAGCCAGGTCTGCATTCCTGACCTGTAGACAAACAAGCCATGAGCTGTGTCTGACCCCTGAAGCTCCTTGGTGGAAAGGACTCGTGTCAGCCTGGGTTGTGACACCCTTATTCCCTGCAAAGAAAAAACCAACATGACCAGTGAGGAAGGGGAACAGAAGAGAGCCCACACCCTGTGTCACACTCCATATATAGCATTACTACAATAATATAGTGAACAAGAGCCCTAAATAATTTGTTTTTCCATCACTATCAGAAGCGGTTCCATTTTAATTTCTGCTGACAAGCCCACTGTGCATCTGCCAGCTTTGTGACATTCAGATCATCTGACAGTCTTTTAATGTTAATACCTGCCCCAAGTCCTGTGTGAATTTTGTCAAGAAAGCATGAAAACTCACAACTATGGATGACGGCCAGATGACTCAGAACTTTCTTCATGTGGAGTTACCTTTATTTTGCCCTGAACACCTGAATTTCTCAGTACTGAATTAGCCTTTCAGTAGACTTTTATTCTCTTTTATTCCAAAAGTATCCATTTCACCCCTGAGAAATAACGGGAGGTAACTGCGCCAAGAAGGCACAGCTGGTATGAACCTCATTTATCTTGAGACAGTATGGTATATGCCTAGCATAATTTTGACACTGTGAAAGAAGGAAATAAAATCCTTTCTTCAGAAGATGTGAACACCTGGTGTTCTCCACAGGTTGCTATAGAAGCACAGCCCACCTTAGCTGTAGAGTTACAGACACAGCATCATGTAAGTCATCTTGACTTTCTGCAGGGAATAAAAAGAAAATATTGATTGATCTGCTGGCTGATATGTCTTCCCTGGTCCTCAGTTGCTTCTATATGGCACCTAAAAGTGCACTGTCTTCCATGAAGGATCTGCCTAGGTTAAAAATTACTTACCCCACGAAATGAGCTGCAAACATTGAAGAGAGAGCTTGCTTTGGCAATCAGGTAATAGTATTCTTGTTCAATCCCCCGAGCTAGGGAGGTTTATTTGCTTACTCTTCCATCTTGCCTCTTCAAGAACAGGAGCATACAATGGAAATAATGCTACCTATAGCAGTCAAAATGCTGCTAGACTAGTTTAGCCCTCAAGGTGAAATCAAGCAGCAACCCCCCAGAGTGTGCTAATATGTTGTACAGACCATACCTCAATGTTAGAAAATTTATGGCCCATGGGGAAATAAAAAGTAAACCTGATAAATTAATGTATATTTTGAACTAAGATAATGAATTTCAACAAAACAAAAAGGATCAACTCCAGAGCGGCCTTATCTGCATCACTCTGAGTCTCTTTCAATTGTTCCAGGCCTCAGGCACATACTCTCTGGCCACACTACAAAGGGTCAGCAATGTTTTGGCTCCCAAAACAAATCAATTGACGTATCCATAGCATAGAATGATGTCTTAGCAACAGAAAATCTGCACAGCTTTGGGTATGCTTAGTTTGAGCTTGCTGGGCACCAGGATCCTTGCTTCTGAATGAAAACAGCCACATGTTATTCTTGCTGTGACAAGCAGCTCTACCAGATCATAGCCTTTTATTCTGAGTTAAGGAACTTTCCTTTCATGTCACAAATGTTGGTGCTTATTTCAAGCCTTACAGACAGAGGGTATGAATTTATTTTTTCTACAAAGTTTCTCGCCCTAATAGTTGCAGAGAAAAGCTGAAGAATTTCATGTAGTTAAAACTTAAATTTCAAAAGACAAAAGGGCAGTAAAGCAAACCCAAGGGAGTTTATTTGAAGTTCAAGGTTTTTAGGCCGGTGATGTCATTTTGGGGGAGCTTAACTTGAAGCAGGGAAAGGCAGGACATGTGCATGTCTGGGATTGGAGGTCATGAAGCAACAATCCACAATACAGCATCACACTCAAGATGCCCCTCCCTCCTGCCAGAGGCTCCCATGGCAGCACACCAACCACACAGCCCAGGCAAGGCTTGTCAGGGCCAGCAAACAGCCCAACAGCAGGACTCCCCTCTGTCTCCAGCTGCTAGACCACAGACAGAGGAGCAAGAAGGAACCACTTCCCACTGCCACCTCCCCTGAAGGAAGCAGCTGCAATGCCTACAGAAATGTGAACAAGGTTTGGGAAATGAGTGCTTACTTCCCAAGCCAGGTACGCTTCCAGGAATAGCTGCATCTGGAAAAATCTTTAGTAGCACCGCATATTTTTTCACAGGATTATTAAGACTGAAGGCCAGATTAAGTCTCTAGTTCTGGGAGCATTAGGTTGATTACAGTTAAGGGGAAAAATCTGTCCTTTCCATTCTGAAAGAAGCTGATGGTAGCTTTACTGTAGCACTAAGGGAAGTTAATTTACTGTGTTCTTCTCTGCATGGCACTGTCTGCAAGAGAGGGCATCTTAGAGAATCCCTAAGCAAAGCTGCTACATGAGGAATCCCAACCAGCAGAAGAAAAAGAGGCCACAGATAGTGCTTTATTCCAGGGTAGCACCCACCTAGTTCATACTGCTGGTGAAGCCACCTCCTCCACCTGAAACCAGCCCAACTCACAGGCTGTGTTGAATGCAAGTCACCTCAAGCATTGTTAGGCCATGATATCAGCTCCCCAACACTGCCACTAAATATGGGTCTTTTCATGTAGTGCTCTGTGTGTTTGGACTGAGAATGGCAGTGGATTCACAGCCATGGAGCCAAAATATGAGCCTGACCATGGAAGAAGAATACATGCAGGTTTTTGTAGCAGCTTTGCAACACACTGATAGATGAGCAAGATGATCAGGCCACCAAGGAGGGAGCTGCTGCTCATTCCTGGGTTTCCAACAAAGGATCAATAAGAAAAAAATAATTACCTCTCTCCATTTTCTCCTTTGTTCTTCTATCTGGATCCTATGGAGACTCACAGGTTTTCTCACCTGCTAAGGTCTTAAACAGATGCTGCAAACCCAGTGCCTTGACTTATGTGTTTGGAGGCAGAAATACTTCATGCTCCCTTTCAGTCTATGGGGACAGATGTTTCCTATTTGATGGTTGCATTTTAATCTACACAAGTGTAATCTCTCCAGCTCTCTCTCTCTTCTAAGTTGAATTAATTCTCAGTTCCACAAAGAAAGTCTGGGAGAAGTCCTTGGCTCACTGACCTCTCAACTGGAGAATGTGGAATTAGAAGACATGTAATAAGTGCTTGTAAGAACCCATAATACATTATTTCCTGTAGCCAGAATGTGAAGATTATACCAGGGTTCTCAGCACCTTTCTTGGCCACAAACCCCCTCAGATGCTTGTTTGTCCTCTTTTAGGGTTGTCAGATCTTAAAGTTGGAAAACCTTTTGGAAATTTCTCTTTCAAATTTCAGTTTGGGATGATAGAAACCTACTCCCTGCTCCCAGACACACCTCCATCTGTGCAGAGAAAACATTTAAGCTGCTCTGACTCCAGCCAGGCCCTTTTGTGGATTCAGCTGTGTGCTGCCCCACCACAGGCAAAACCTTCCTGGAGCCTGTCTCTATCAAAGCCCCCAGTTGCTGCTGCCAGGCTATTCTGCAGTGCCATCTAGTGAGGCAGGCACAGTTCCACAAGGCTCCCCACTGAGCCCAGGCACATAATCATTCCTACGCTTTTTAATTTTTCACTAAGGATTCTCTTTAGGCCATGATGCAAGCTGAGGTTGCAAAGAGGATGGATCTGAGGAGCAAGAGGACCGGAGGCGTGGGAGAAGAGGACATGGAAACACAGCTGAGAACAGCGTAAGGACCATGTTATGAGTGCGTGCTCTGGGAGGGAGGATGAAGAGAAAGGAATTAGCAGAAGAGTTGAATAAAGGAAAGTAAAACTGAAAATGGTGGTGATAGATGATACGGTGAGGCAATAGGAGATAAAAATAGTGGAAACACTTATATCCGCTCTGCCTGCGTTGGAAGTTGTGATGGGAAAATGGGAATGACCAGGCCTGAACACCAGCACTGAGAAGCTGGGAGAAGCTAGTATCAGACTGGGACGGGTGGAGATTTACTGAGGATGGAGCCTGTGGCAAGCAAGTGACAAAAGTAAGTGCTAGATGTTGATTGTGCACATATGTCCATGTTCTCGTTTTCAATTTGATTATTTAAAGATTTAAGAAACTGAATGTATATGTGCAAAGTGCATGCATGCACAAACCTTACATTACTTTATTAACATATAATCTAAACCTATCTTATACTGTAGATCCAGCTCTGAGCTCTCCACAATTAGTAACAGTTGGAGAGGGTGACCTATGCCTCCCAATTCCCAACATGCCTTTAAATGAATAGATATTCTCTTTTGAGAGAAGTCAAGAGGGTGCAGTAGGGGAATTATCTGTAGGGGACCATGCCTGCCTTTTTTATAGCCAGGAGATGTAAGGAGACAGTGAGCCCATGGCTAAGGCAGATGAATGATGCCAGAGAGCAAGACTGTCTCTTCCTTTCCCCAGTGTGCCTGGGGGACACATCTAGACTTTTGAGTTAGACTTTTCTCAGGTGGTGCTCAATGTGTGATGTTGCTTTGGTTCCAGACTGGAGATCTATGGATGTGGTTTGCAGAAAGGTAGAGACATAAAGCTATAAATAATGACGTGAAGAATTCCCACACTGAATCACTGCTCAAGATTATACCATAAAACCGTCCTGTCTGGAGGGCACCTATATGCCAAGAAAACCATCAGCTTGCACAATGGCAGTTTCTGGCTTTCTTGTGTTGCCAAACAATTTCCACATATCCAAGCACAGCTCTACTTTTTCACAAGGTAGATGTGCCTGTGGTCTGACTGCCATGGTTTTCATGTAGTTTTATGGGGATAGGAGTCAAAGTACTAATAAATGTAGCAGCATGTAAACTGGTCTTTTAATAAAACTGCAGTTATTGGGAGGAAAAAAAAATCTTTTTTAGATTTTGGAATAGTCTATGTTGCATTTTCCATTTTGCTTGGACAGAATTTTGAGGTGGTGACTGCACTGAGGAAGAAGAAAACAGCCCCTTACAGCCCTTAACTATATCTCCAAACACCTGAAAGAATACCACAATCACTCTCTGTTTTCAGTTCAGTAAGGAAAGGAACTTCATGTACTTCTAAGTAGCAAAAGGAAAAACAAATATGAAAGGGAGAAAAGCCACAATAAACTCATGGGGTATTTTCCATCCTGTGGGGCTGGCTTTTCAGTATTTACATTACATAATATACAGCTACTGGAATTACTGTGTCCTAATCCAGAGAAGCTTCCGGAAACCAAGTTATTTAGTGGCTAGGCATGCATTCTGACCCTATCATTTGAAATACAGGCTAATAATATAGAAGTTTATTCTGCCCAAGGATATTTGCATCCATCTTACTTGAAATTTATTCTGTGTGATAGATTCATCTTGATGGGCATATTTAGAGAGGCTTTCTTCCTAGGATAATTAGACAATTTTGGTTTGGGGAAATAGAGACATTTGAAAAGAATCCTAACATAGTGTAAAAAAATTACAGAGATCTGGCTACAAAGAGTTGAGGCCTGAGGAAATGAGCAAAACTCAGAAAGAACAGATGAAATCATCAGTCTGCAGTGAGCAAGAGGCCAGCTTGTGTAGGCTGTGGTTGTCACTGAGAGAGCCATGGTCGACATAGTTGTCCCTTGCTGCCTACAACATACAAGGCTCAAGACCACTGGTCATTCATAATGCTTAAGCTTAGCACGCTTCCCTCCCATTTTCTCAAGGAACTCTTCCCGTGGAGCAGTAAAGACCTTCCCATGAAAGCTCTTGGGGCTTGCAATGCCTTTGCAGCTGATATGGCATCCAGCGGCCTGAAGCACAGCATGAAATCCACGGCCAGTAGACTTTGCCATTGCAACTTAACAATTAACTCCTCGACCTCAGAACTTCATTCCCCACCCACGCCTGAGGCCAAGCTGGGACAGCTAGGGCACTAGGCCAGCTAGATTTACACAACAGTGGAGATTCCCTGCTGCCTGCACATTCCTCTCTCCTGACTGCCTGTAATGACAGTCCAAGGAGATATATTTACCAGTTCCCAAATATCACACCAATTTGTCCACAATTTATAGCAATGAAAACATGCATTCATTTACCCTATTTGGCCATATGAATATAGATTTTTTTTTCTCAGAAATATCTTGAAGGCTTTTGCTCACAAACTACTAGTAAACTGTTATGTACTACTGGCCAAAACCCAAGGCATTATGTGGACAAATTTTACCAGAAATTCAGGGGTCAGGTTGGACTGCATCACCAAGATGCTACTTTGTTGTAAAAAACAATTTTTAAATGTCCATTTTCAGAAGTCCATTTTCAGAAGAGGAGAGGATTTCCAGGTTGCAAGTTTCCTTTTATGCTTAGTCTGATTCAGACTGACTCTTCATGGTAGCACAGGGAATGTCAGAGCGCCTATTCACATACATCTCTTGCTGATCCATAAAGGATCAGGTCCCCAAATCACAGTGATCAGAGCCAAGTCACAAGAAAAAAAAAGCATCATTACAGTGGGGGAAGACAGGGAGGAAGGAGGGAGAGGCAGTGGGCAGCTCAAGGTCGACTGTATGGAGGGTCAACTCCTCCTTGGTTTGTAGAAACAATTCAGGAAGCAAGCTGGAGAGGGATACTGGAGCTCTTTGTGCCAAAGTGACAAGCTTCCTTACCCTGGTATAAGGTTCTGCAATAACAGTTATTCCCAGCTATTGATGTGTTATGGCTTTAGGGATCTGAAAGTAAAAACCAATTTTTTCTTGGTGTAAAAACTATCAGTGTCTCTCTTCTTTTTCCTGAAAAGTTCAAAGAAAAATCCCTGTTTGCAAGATTTAAAATACACAGTATTTACCCAGACATCTGTTTCTACTTACGACAAAATGACATCAGGGGAAAGGATACTTTCTTTGCACATTTTTTAAATCTTACCACCATTCCTCCTACCCCAAAGCCCACTTGGGCTGGTTTCACCTTGAAAAGAGATTTCCTGACTGTCTCAGGAGCAGACAGCTACTACAGAGCAATTAATAAAGTGTGTAACCACTCAGGGTCAAGTTTGGGAATTTCATGTTCGTGGTGCCAGCAGCCCAAAACATCACTAGACTAGGTCACCTAGTCTCTATGTATGCAAGTAATGTCCTTCTTGAGGGCTTTGTCTATCAGGAAGAAATGTGACCTGGCCACTGATTTATCTTTCCAGAGCATCAAAGTTAGGTTCAGAAGCTAGCAGAATTGCAAGAGGATGGCATTCAAATCTTTATTCACCACAAACTGCCCACAAATGAAGTTAGAAACCATCAAGTGTCAAAACCTACAGCTGAAGAGTAACTTAGCTCTCTTAGTTGAGTAACTTAGTTGGATTCAAAGATTCCCAGAACCAGTTTAGTATCAAGAATAAAAATAGCAGTTTTAAATTAAATAAAAAAGAAAATCTGATCATAAAGTATGATTTGATCAAGGGAATCTTGTCGGGGTCCGCTGTTATGTGTCTCTGCCCCGACACGGGGAAAGGTGGTTCTGGGCGGCCGCGATTGCGAAGGATGAGCCTGGACTCTTAGATTTTCGGTCTTCAGTTCTGTTTATTATCTCTTATCTACAAAGTTTTCTTTTTGCCCAGCCGAGGTCCGCTCAGCAGGACAGTCGAGTGCACTCTCTTTGCGACTCGACCCATGATTTGCCTGATGCATAGAAACATGCATGGCACTACGATCAAGAGAACAATGAGAACTATAAAAATTTGAAATCCTATCTTCAAAAACTCTCTCCATAAAGGAGAAAGGTCAAAAAATTTTGCTACATCATCAATCCAAGATCCTGTGATTTCACCGAGTTTCTTTATGCTATCTTCAATTTTTCGTATATTCTCATGAATCGACTTTGAATGATCAGAAAGAGTCATGCAGCACATTCCCTCGAATTCTTGACATCCATGTCCATGAGCTAGTAATAGATAATCAATTGCCGCTCTGTTCTGCAGAGTTGCCCTTCTCACACTGTCCATGTCTTGCAACATGTCACTCAGTGCAAATCTCATATCAGTAAAAAGCTTTTTGCTAAGATCACCTGTCACAGGAGGAGTCAAATGCCTCAAAGTCTGAGAACATTAGCTGACAAAAGCAGTATCAGTGCACGAATTTCATCAACTACATTGAAAAGAAAATTCTAGACAGACAGTAGTTTTATTACATGATGATTTGTATCTTAGCATCACTTTACTATTTTCTGGATGATTTATACTGTCCTAAGAAAACTCTGGTGTGCAAAATGTTCAATCAAAAGACATGGGTTCAGTCATTCCTCTGAGCCTGGCACAAAAAAAAAAGGTGTTCTATGCCAAATGGACATAACCAGGCAAGATCTTTGACATTCCTACTGCAACAAGTAATTATTATTCCAGCTTTAGATATGACAATAGCTGTCTTGTCTCGTTACACAAGAAAGAGCCATCATTGACTTTGTTAGGTATGGAAGGGAGCACTTTGTCCTTCAGAGAAGAACAAGTTATTAGAGATGGTTTTAGCACACATGCCTCAGAGTTTGGTCAGCACAAAAGTATGTGCATATTTAACCCCATGATGAAAATGCATCCTCAATGCAATAAATTTGTTTTAAAGCAAAATTTTCTTCCTACTGAAGCCTCACCTTGGATTCCTACTCTCAAGGAAGTAAGGGGGAATTCACCCTAACATCCTTGAGCAGGAAAGTTCTGTTTCTGTCCAAGAACCACTATATGTTTTCTGGTGACAGAAAAATTTACCACAGTTTGTATTTTGCCTGATCTACAATCAAACATTCAGATGAGTTTGGAGAATTAATTCAAGTTACTAGGACAAATAAAAGGCAAAAGTTAAAATGTGTTTTAGCTCTTAGTCAGCTTTTAACTGCTGGTTAAGACAGCTGTCTTCCCCAGAGCTATTTATGCCCTATCTGGAGAACTTGGTACTCCCCATGAACTGAAAATATATACAGGGTCACATGAATTTGGGATGTAGTTCAATTGGGTGACCTTCACATTTCATTAGAAATGTCACTAGTTTATTCAGCAGGTATTTGTCAATCAAAGAAAGGAGATTGCCCTCCAAAAGAAATACTGCAATCTCCATTTTCTTACACCCATTTTTAACATTCCCCAGTTTAGAAAGCAGAGCATCACAATACTGCTGCTATTAAAAGAAGAAACATCAGGTCACCAAGTTATCTAATAATCAGAGGCACTGATAACTGTTCTTCGCTGAGGGATTCTCCATATCTGACTAACTGGTGCTCTGATCCCAGCTTCAAAAGGCATCCACTGACAACAGCAGATTCTTAACTCATTCCATCTCTATGCAAAGCAGAAGTTTGACCCTCAGCAAGTAAAAAAACCCAGTCTACCAAAAAAGTCCCTCTTGCAATATGAGAAAGAGATAACAATTCTTGGGAATAAAATGTTTCAACAGATGTGGGCAAAACTATCCAAGTATGTTTTACTGGAAAGATAGAGTTTGGATCAGCCCAATGGCATGGTAGTCTGCAATTTGCCAAACAAAAGACGTTTCATCAGAAACAAACCATCTTCACCCTCTACATGCCAGGTATTACACATATCTTGCAAACTCGCACTTCTCTTTCCTTTATGAAAAGAAGAAAAAGCAAAAACAGAAGCCTAGACTCAACAAGAAAATATGGCTGAAAGCAGCAGCCATGTGTATAATGAAGAAGATCACTCCCTTTAAAGTGAGGGGTGAGCACGTGCTGCTGTGGCTGCTTTGGCAGCTCACCTGCAGGGTTCATCAGTGTTCCTTTTCCATCCCAGCTGCCAGTGCATGGCCTGGACCCAGGACCTCCCCCAAGAAGAGCTAAGGAGAAGTGCAAAAGGGGAGGAGGCTGTTCCTTTGTTGAGGGCAGAGAGATTTGTCTGACAGCACTGCAGCCCAGCAGGCTCTATGGGCCTGCAGGAAACTCCCACAAGTAGCTCATGGTCTTGCATGCCCAGGGAGGTGCAGGACAGCCTGTGTCCTCCTGCCATGGAGAGAAACAACAACCTCAATTTATGAATGATGCCACTGCTATGAAGACAGGGTCTACTTCTGAAGTGCAGATTTATTCCTGCCTGTAAAGTTGCACGGCATAATGACAATTTCTAGACTAGCTGTAAATTTAAATATTTACCTATTACCATAGTAAAACTATCACTCTGGAGAATCTTCTTCATTTTTTCTCACGTGTATGATCACTTGTCACAAATGTGAATGTGAATGTGCCAGAGGGACTTGAGCATGGAGAAGAAATTCAAAGCCAGAATACGTTGCATTCATACATATCTTTCCCTAGCAAAATACAAACCCCAGTGAATACACAGCTCCAAGTCCCTCATACTTAGTCCTGCACTGTTGCACCCAAAAAAACCCACACCTCACTGGGTGCTCTGCAAATGTCACCTGTGAAGGGAGCACCACAAGCCAGCCTGCAGAATGCAGGCTTTTTGCTACTTAACTCTTACAACTCATTATTCTGTGCCAGTCTGCCTGAGATTTAGACCCAGGCATCTGCTCTATGTTTGCTCTATGTCTGACTGAGTTTGATTGCACTTGCGCAAAGATGTGGTGCACAAAGGAGCCACTGCCTCGTTGCCACTTCTTGGTATTAATTTTTCATGAGATCGGCAGCACAGTATTGTGTGTGTGTTTGTGTGTGTGTGTGTGTGTCTGTTTCTGTTTCAATCCTTTAAACTGGTGTTTCTTACATCACCCCCTTGGAATGACAGCGAACATTCTTCTCACATGACTGGTGCGTTGTATTTTTTGCAGGTCTCTGGTGCTGTATTTTTTTTAGGACTTTAGCCCTTTCCCATCCTTTTCCATTCCATTACAAAGGAGAGTAAAGGTTCACTGGATGGATTTCCAAAAGGGCGGACAAATTTATTACCGCTAATAATATTTTCAGCTACAAAATTAAATCAGTTGAACAGCCAAATCTTCTGACTGAGGTAGGAGGATCCCACATTTGGGACTGTGCTTTTGCTCTGTGTAACACATCAGCAGTCCCCAGTCAGAACTCAGTCTCCTCGGGCCAAGAACTCGAGAGGAGGAGCATGCAGATGGTTCTGCAGGCTGGTTCCTTCATTTAGGGCTCCCCTGACACCTGAGAGCCTAGAAGGACAAGGAGGGCAAGGCAAGAGGGAAAGAACAGTATGGGAGAAACAAATCTCAGTTCCCTCGACGCCATGAGCAACAAGGATGGAGGAAAGTTGGACCATCTGAAAGAACAACCAGCTGTGTTGGCTCAGGGTGCAAACAGGCTGACACTTGTGGCAGAAATGGTTTCCAGAGTGACATGTGGCTGTGGTCACAGCATGTTGTTGCTGTGATTTGTTCATCATGTCTTTCTTTGCTTCCCCTGCAACACGGAGTACTGGCAGCTGCTGACAGATGAGGAAGGTTTCCTGCAATGGCAAAAATATCTTGCACTCTCCCTCATCCATCACACCCACTTCAGGGTGCAGCTCACCAACATTCAAGTTTCCCTGATCTCCATCTACTCCCAAAAAAGTTTCTTTATTTGGGAGCATGTCAGTGGTAACAGCCAGAAGGACATCCCACAGACAGCTCCAGCTGTGAAGTTGTGGCACAGGAGTGATGGGGTAGTGCCAAGGGATCATCTTATATTTTCTCTATATCGGAGGAATATTTAACACATGACAACACCTGAGGTGCAAATTTCTGGCAAAGCATGCCTTGTCTTGCCACACCACAGGCTCTGGCAGGATTTTAACCTTATGGAAAATATTTTAATAAATGTCATTCATTTTTTAATAAATTAAAATATTTTTTAAATTATGCTTATTCTATGGGCACATAAAAGTTTTAAATAAAATGTTTGCAATGTTAGGCAGCACCTTACTGGTCCATTGCAGAATGCGGGGTATTGTTGCTATCTGCAAATGAAATGTACCCTGCAACTGTTCACCACTTAGGTGAAAAAGAAGATTTCAGACAAAGGACATTTGGTGTGAGATTCAGAGTTATTTTCATTTCTGTCTTGCCAGATTTTGAAAGTATTTAAAACCAGCTATAGATCAAAATTTTTAATGGCAACACTATAGCTGTTTTTTTTTAATGCTCCTGGAAAAAGATAGGGGTCATACTAAATCCAGAGTATCTCTACCAATTTTGGATTAATTCCAACTTCTGCACATCTTGAGAATCTATATCTGTTAGAGATGAGTAACATTCATAGTTTAATTGTAGACATTTGCTATTAATATTAGTCTGTTTCTGCTTATGACTCAGGGTACTTTGCTGCCAGAACACAGTGAAAAACTCCAAAGGGCAGTGACAATGAGTGCATTTATTACATTGAGAAGGCAAGGAAGGGGAGGGAAATGGTAAACTCATTTTGTGAAGTTATGGCTATTTATTATGAGTCATTTTATTGTTTGTCTCACTACATTACCTTGCTGGAATCTCTGCTGAGCTTCATGCTGAGAGCTAGCCCATGACCTTGGGAGCCTTCCCACCCCAGTCAGGCACAGAGTGTCTCTGGGGGAGACATGCAAACCCTGGGAAGGACTGCTCCTGTGAGGCTCAGCCAGGGCAGTGGGGTCTAGGCAGGAGTCCTAGCTCACTCCAAGAGCACACAGACACTGCTCACAGTGATGGGCCTTTGAGATGTCCCACAGGCCGCTTCAAAGGGAAAAGTGGCCCAGGGAGGAAGAGGAGTTCCTCCCACCCAGGTTGGTGCCTCTCAGGGCCAAAAGAAGGGAAAAAGAATGGAGCCTCCTACTGCTGCTATAAGCCTAATCACCCTCCGTAAAAGACTATTCCCTCATTTACTTGTTAGGGACAATTCCAGATCTGTGTCTGCAGTTAAGTATGAATGAAAAGTTAAAATAAAACTATCGGACATCAACAAGCAATGTCTCCTTTTCTGGCCACACTTCATTTTGAGGAGTAGGATCTCTCCAGCAAGCTGCAAAACATTACAGATATTAGGAGGAGCAAACAAAAATTCATTGCTACCTTTTAGCATCAGTGTGGATTGCCTGATGCTCTGTTCCCTATTCTTCTGAGGTAGGATTTGTTTTATTCACCCCAAGGGCAAGGGCACAGCACAGCCACGTGCAGCAAGAGAGCTATTGGGTGTTAAGCTCTAGCAGGATTTCTATAGTGTCTACAGTCTGTTTTCCCCATCACAGACAGTGATTTCTTCCTTCATGTCCTGAAATAAAAAAATCTACCCCCAAACCTACAACAACAAAAGCTGCCTTCTGTGCCTTCTGTCTCATTTGCTTTCCACACTGACCTTTATAGACATAGAACTTTGATCTCTCCTTCAAGTCTTGTGTAATGCCAGTTAGTTACTCAGGAATTTCTTCAGCTGAAGTAATTATAATCTTTATATATATATATATATATATATATATATATGAAAGAAAAACAAACAGGTCCAAAGAAATGCCAAAATACAGCACAGAATCATTCTGATATTACTGAAAGATAAGCAAATAAAGCAAGTAAATGTGTCTAGTTGACTGGAATGACTTGTGGGTTACACAACCTCCAAAGGACTGGGCTGAGGATTTCCACATGTTTGTTTCACTGAGTCATGAGTGTATCAGGCTCCCTGGGAAAGGCCAGCCAAAGGAGATCGCTTCTGTCTTCCCTTCTTCTTCATTCCATTGATCATAAACAATTCTCGTACATGTTCTTAAAAATAACAGGAATTGGATCGGGTTCACAGGGAGAGCACCAACATCCCATAATTCTCACTGCTGTCAAGTTCATTATCTCAGCGTGGCTGTTCTGTTGTGTTCTGTTTCTATTTATATGGCTTTTTTTTTTGCCTAAATCACTCCTTACATTGATTGGGTAAGTATAAATGAGAGGCCTCAGAGACAGAAATAAACACAAAAGAGATTTTTTTTTTTTTTTGCAGAATATTAAAAAAAAAAAAAAAAAAAACAAACTCCAAACATACACAAAACCAAACCAAAACAAAATTTTAAACAACCTCCTCTACAAAAGAGCGTTAAATTTGCAAATACATCTTGTCCACATATTTACGTGACTGATTGGGGTTCTCCGAGTGTACCAGGAAAGGCAAGGCTGGGTACTGTAACACTGTCATCCTTGAAGTTAGGCTTTGTACATGTCAGACCCTTATGGTTGCTGGGACAGAGGGCACCTTTCAACCAAACTGCAGCTCATGGATCAATATGTCTTCACCAAAATCTTGCTGAAAATTATTTTATCACAGAGATCATCTGAACATCTCTTTATTTCCAACTTCTAGATCTCACTGAGAGAAACAGCATTATTTATTAAATGCCTACATTATATTGATTCTCTATAATACCTGTTTGTTGAGGTTTTAATTAAAAAAAAAGAAAGAAAACCTTTATGTTGCCATCTGTCTACAGTTCAAAATTTAGGCCTGCAAGTGTATGCTCAAAACATGAGCATGAGAACACAATGTTTGGGTACATTTATAGGTAAAGAACTAAAGGCTGACAGATGAAGAGAAATAAGCAGTTGTGAACATCCTGTGCACATGTTTTTAAATAGATATGACAACAGTTCATAGGCTGCAAATTACTTTATGCTACAAAATACACATGCACATGATTTATTTGCTTTATGATCAGCATTGCTTTTAATTGGAAATTTACAGTATGAAGTTAGAGTGACTAAAAAGATATCATAGCAATTTTTGTGAAGGACTCAGTCTTTCCTGATCAAAAACCTTTTCTACTGAATCTTCATTAACTGGTGTCAGCCCAACTTGGTCTTAACTCTCTGTCTTATGTGTCTTAAATTTTGGAAGAGGCTGAAAATAAGTCAATATAGCTGCTTTCTCCATTTCTTCTCTGAAAGAAAATAAATAGCACGTAACATGTTTATACCGTGTGATGCCAATAAAATGCTTCACTTGTTAGCTCCTCTCAGAAGAGCACAGCCAGCCTCGTTAAGTGCCAAGGTTGTCAGCAGCAGCACGGTGTGTCTGGCTGTGCCTGTGCTTCCCACAAGGTTCATGGCAAGGCTTGCCTGTTGTCTCCACCCTCTCACATGCTGGAACTCACACCTGGACAGTGGTTTTTCTGCAGAAAAATGAAATACGTGTTTCCTAAACCTCCTGTTGCAAAGTATACCAGGACAAAATTGAACACATAGTACAGCTTTGGGAATGTAAGTCCTTTTGTTTTCAGTCCCAGTGCCAAGGTAGGTTAGGAGGTGACATGCCTGACTATATCCCCCAATCTAAAATAGATGATACCTCTTAATTTTAGGATGTGAGGTTGGAATTTTGAGGGTAATTGCATCTCTTGCACACCATCATCGCAGGCATTGCATGGCTGAGGAGTCTGTGCCTCTTGTGATTCAGTGGGAGAATTTCTTAAGCCACTGCTGAGAGTGGAGATTGTTCACTGTGTCTCTGTACAGCAAGCAATGTGGGCTGCTCAAGGTAACAGCACTGTTCACTGTTTAGCGTCCTAAAGATTTCTCTATGCTACTTTGTTTCAACTCTCCTTGAGCTGTAGCAGCTGCATTTGCCTCATTACAACATACTTTTTCACTTCCTGTGGTGAATCCTAAAATCTGCAGGATTAGGGTACACACCATAAAAACATACACATCCATCTACCCTGCATAAGTAATTCCCCATTCAGATGCAACTCCTAACTCTAGGAGTTCAGCTCTATTTCCACTTCCATAGAGCATTTCCTGGTGGAAAAATAAGCAATCACCCCAGACCCACTGGATTTATTTTTATTACAGCCTATACAGAGCCATAGATTTGTCAGGTATCTCTCTTCTGGGGAGAGATGGCACAAGCCCGTAATTTTTACAGCAACAGACCCTAAGCCCACAAAATCTGGACTAGAAGAAGTCTTGCTTTATAGTAAGAGTTCCAGAGACAGGCTTGCAAGCTGAATGATCAGTTTCTACTTTTCTGGTTATCTCCACAGCAAAAAGAAAAGTAGAAATCTTCATTGCACACATGCATGCAATGGAAGCAGCTCTAGCACTTGATATGTTTTCAGAACTGCAGAAGAAGTCCCTCACGACCTCTTCTACTTGGCAGGGAATATCTTTTTCCTGCATGAAATAAAACCAGATACAAACATGAGACTTGTGGTTATTACAAAGGAGAAACCATGTACCACATAGTCCATTATTTGGGGTTGACCAAAATCCACTCACCTGGGGTTCTGACTAACCTTCAAATGGGTTTTCCCCATCTTGACTGCAAAAATTAAACATCATAAATCATGCCTGAAATGGTCTTCTCAAAAGATTTCTGACCCATTCCTGTAAAATCCAGAAATTTGGATGGTTCAGATAAAGCTGAGCATTCAACTTTGTACCTTTCCATCATGGAATCTTGCCCCTCCACACTGTCACTCAGCACTGACCATTGTATGGTTGCATTTATTTAACTACACTACAGTGGTGGTATTTGCAGGTTGAGCAGTAAAAATGAGGTTTTCAGTGGGAAACAATAGGAAATTTCCCTCCAACAATATGCACATAAAACCTGATTATCTTGTACAAATTCTCTTGAAGGTTTTACAAGTGATTTTCCACTTTTTATTTTAGAAAATATTTCTTGTACTCATAAAAAAGAAATTATTTTAATTAATTTTTCAGTAAACTCTGGATTCAAAGATATTAGAATGGAATTAGGCAGTATGAAAGAAATCTGTACTGTGCTCATTTCAGAAATGTAAAATGATAAAGAGTAAAAAAATTTTAATTAATTTTTTAATATTTTTAATGTGGGGCATTTGGACAATTAGCAAAATGGAAGCAGTATACTACTGCATTTTACAGACGGCACTAAACTTCTGTGCAACTTCTAGGTCTTCAAATGCTTTCTTTAGTTGCAGAACAGCCTCCAAATATAAATTTAAAATGTTCATCCCAAATTAACTAAGGAAAATATGAACAATATATATTCCTCCTGAGACAACCCTAACCTACTTAGCAATTTTTAGCACGGAATGAACCTCATGTCGGTCTCTGAGCCTTTGACACATTCCCTGTGAGCCTCTGTACCAGCTACACTCACATTGCCCAAAGCAGAAGAGTTTCAAGGGGCAGAAACTTCCAGCTTTGCTATTATCCTGGAAAACACATACTGCTATTTGTACTTTTACCCAAGATGAAAAAACAAAAGAAGTTGCATCCCACATTGAACTAAAACCAACCCATGGTTTCTTCCTGAATTTCCTTAGCTGAATCTGATTTGTGTCCTGATAATATTATTAAGTTCTTTTGATTTTAGATGTCCAGGATGCCTTTCATCCCATAACCTGTGCTTATGCGCTGTGAAGGATCAGCCAACAGCAATAGCCGTAATGCCTCACGCTTCAAGGAACAACACAAACATACTCAACCCCCCTTAGCCCAAATTCTCCTTGCAGAAGATGCACATGGACATTCCTGGTGCATATGATTTGCCGGGAAGACTGAGGTATCTAGAGAAATAAGCCAAAGCTTGGATATTTCACAAATTTTTTTTAATCTCTTTTGACATTATTTTGATAGATTTCATTATGTTTTGCAAATGGAAGATTTGAGGATGCAGGTAAGTTAAAATTTGCCTTTTGTTCTTCCAGCTCTTACAAAGCAAACAAATATAGGAAGGGCTCTGTGATGCAGGAAGGGTTAGGATGTAAACATCCACAGGTTCTGTACTGTGAAGTATATTCTAACTTGTTCATGGCCTGGAAAATAAACACACTTGACCACAGTAGTGCTCAGCAGCTGGTTGTTGGATTAGAGCTGCACAGCTCAAAGCCTACAGTTAAAAAAGTGTTATCTGTAACACAGTGGAAAGCAGAAGAACTTGTTATAGATTTCTGAGTAGCTGAAAGGTCAAGGAGGAAATACAGGAACAATGGGAGACAATAAAAATGCTAACTTGGTTATTTACTTTGTTAAGTCAGTTAGGAAAGTTTGAACTAGACATTTTGGTTATTTCTCACTATAAGGCACATCCAAGTGTGTTAAGGAGTTCTCAGCTTTAAAAGAACAATATGTGTGAGAAAAAATATTTTCTTAGATTTTCTAGAGAGAATTCCTCCTGAGGAACCCTGTAGAACTGTTGACCATGTCCAGTGCATTTGTGTCTGCTTAGGGTTGGATTCACCTCAAAACCATAGACATCCAAGCTAAGTTATTTAGTTATCAATACAACTCCAACACACAATGGAAACTGCTAGACATCTTCCCAGAATAATTAATTTCACTGGTTTTAGCCATCTATCTCTGTCCAAAAAACTCACAAGATGATTTTGAAAGCCATCAATATCAGGTGCTCAACATCTGTTTCAGGGCACGGAACTGTTAAACATTCTCTAGACCCAGCCTGGATGCCCCGCACACTCCCTTTGAGCAGGGTGGAGGGAAATAGCAGAAGGCTTGGTGCAGAGTGAGCATGAAGTCTAAGAAAACTAATATGACAGACTAATATGAGTGTTTGTAGAGGTTTTTCTGTAAAACTAATATGACAAACAAACATGAGTGTTTGTAGAGGTTTTTCTGTAAGCTTAAATAGCATTTCTTATGCAAAGCAATCTCATGGCAATCTACACAAACTGATCATGTTGTTTGTGTTGTCCCCATAAGACAGCCAAAAACACTAACTGCTTCTCTCTAATAGAAATAAAACAGAAAAAGCATAGGATTTTTTTATTATTATCTGATTTGCTGATTTGTTTGGCTATTTCAAATTAAAAGATCATGAAAATACACTACAAGAAAACTGCACAAGAACTAACACATCAACATTATGGAAACATGCAAAAGGGAATACACATTGTATACCTGCAGACTTTTAAAGACCTTCTGTATTTGTAAAGCTCACTCAGAGGTATTTCAGTAGGTGAAATGCAGAGGCATCCAGTACACTATATTCAGCTTAATTCACTTATGGAAAAAACCTTTGGAATGTAATGAGTGAAGCCCAAAAAGTGCAATAGAAATATTATCCAACATCCCTTCTATACAATTATACAAATTGACTTTTGAATTCTGTAGGAAGACTATCACTCTATTAAAATCTGTCATATTTTTTTCCATAAGGATCATGTGCCAAAGTCCTTATAGCTATTCCTGCCTTCTCCTCCAGAAGAAAAAAACCCTCTCCAGCAAAACCTGTGACCCTCTATATATCCACTTTCTAATAATTGAAATACTAGAAAAGAGAGCTTTCCTTTTCTTTGGACTTAGGGGTATTTGGAAAGAGACCCCCTGCAATCCATCCAACAGGGCTCAGTGATGTGAGAAAAGAGACCACTAACACACAAGTGCTCTGTAATATTGGAAGGGAGACCCCCTTTTACACTGAATTAATGCCTGGAAAATCTGCTCCCCTTATGCTTTTTCCATGTGATTTGCTGGAGCTCGTTCTCACTCCATTACTGTGAAGGCCAGGACATATCCCCTGGCAGTTTTTAAAACTTTTATAAACTGGAAAGTATTTTGCTGGCTTGAACTTAGCTTGCCTAGAATCTGTGAAAGATGCTGCTGTTATTGGTAGGGTCTTAGTTGAGTTTGGTCATGTTGTTCATTCCTGTTAAACGGGCTGATTGGATTTCTCTTAAAGCTTTGTTGTTTATCTCAGCATGTCAATTAATTAATTTCCTAATTGCTTTCTTTTACTTCATACCTTTGCTTCATTCCTGTGTGTGCAGAAACTTTCTGTGGGGAAAAATTTATTGTTCCAGCTTGGTTTCCAATTTGTTATTTTAGTCAAGGCGAGAAGGCAAATCTGTAGGGTTTCAAATGCCTGCAAGGTGAGAGGGAGATGGGTGTTCTGGTGCCAAGAGAGCAAGACTTTTTGCTGAGGAGAGTCTAGTGTGTCTTAACAACTGCTGCATTTTCATAATCCTTGAAATCTGAGGAAGCCAGTTGGGGATCCTCAATGTTTCAGGTGAAAAAAACCCCTGTCAGTTTGTGATTAGAATTTGCATGTATTAAATATTAGTCCAGTTGCACATCACAGTGTTTTTTCCTAAGATGAAAAGCTGTGCCTCCCTGAAGTTTCATTGCCTGACACATTGACTTGAAATTCTGGAAATGAGTGAGTGTGCATATGTGTCTGTACAGAGAGCACAGATGAATATGAGACATTCTAAACATTCTTCCATTTTGCATAAAAATCATGTAAAGATCTAAAAATGGGGAAGAAGTCGAGATCATTTACTATTGAGTGCAGTCAAAAATATGCTAACAATTCATTCACTCACTTACTTGGCTCCTTGCCTACAAAATTCACTGTGGAATGACTTAAACAAAGAATTTAATGGAAATAGGAGACCAAGTCAAGACTATATTCCTGTGCTGCTGAGGAAATATATCTTGAGTAAAGTGAAAATAATATTTAGTGTGCCTAGAATGGAGTCTTAAGCTATAGTTTTAAACTGGTGATTTGTGTACTTTGAAGTATGCACTGGAAATTATACCAACTGCTGGTTTGGGTAAGATCACATCCTGGGATGGCTTTTGTCTCAATGGTTTGTTCTCATAATAAAGGGGAAATTATCAAGTCTGAAGGCAATCACGGTGGAAAACCATTTGGGGATCATAAGTAAGTGTCTTTAAACCAAACCCAAAATATATTGAAAGCCATAAAGGATTAGGAAAACCTCTGCTTGGGTATTTGTATCTATCTGCCTGCTTATATTGTTATCATAAATGCACCATTTCACTGTAGATACACAGAATGTGTTGTGAAATACCACAGCTAGATCCTATCACCAGTGTTAATAAAGACTTGATTGTATGAAAAAATTGAACAAACATGTAACACAAAATATGTAAATATTATCTGTGCTGAATTAACTTTATATAAGCTAAGGAAGGGTCACTGGGACCTCAGGAGGTCATTACACAGCAGAGCAAACAGAGGGGTGCAATCCTCATCCCAGGGCACCCTCAGTCCCTGTCAGAGTGGAAATACCAATCTGCTCATGAGCAACCCCAATCTGGTTGTCAGCTACCCCATGGTCTTCTGCTGGCCCTTCGAAGCATCCAGGACATGTTCCAAGGCTCCATGCCGATGATCAAGTGCTCTCCCACTGTCCTCCATCACCTGTTGTTCAGCACAAGGGTGCAATATGTGTATGGTATCAGCAAGGGACCATGGGAATGATGCATGTAGGAAGACGTTTTGGGAAGGTCATTTTAGTCTATGTCAAAATAGAGGGTTTGAAAGAGCCATGGCTTGGACAAAAAGAGATTTCAACCATACTGTTCAAATGTGGCATTTCAAACAATCCTGGACCCGAGTTCCATGATTCTGGTCTCTGGTCTCATAAAAACACTGAAAAGGTAGTGTGAATCATGGTGAAATATTTTCAGGCCTGGCCTGAAGTAGCCCATACAATTCCAGTGTAGCTGGAATGCCTCTCAACAGGTTTTTTCCTCCTCAAATAAGCATATGTGCTCAGCTCTGTATACAGCACACAGATGGCAAACCCACAGGACATGGTCAGATAGGCAAGAATACTGGATGTCTGTGAGGAGAGAAGGGACTCATTATATCAGCTGAATTTCTGTACACATAAACATACCTTGCTAAGCAGCATAAAGTAACTAATGAGCCGTAGTTCAGTGAGAATCTATGGCAAAATGGCATTACTTCTGACTTCATTTTTTGTTATGAAATTATAGAAAGTAAATTAATGTGTGTACTTCAATTTCAGTACCTTTGCTCTGGGCAGAAATTAACTCTTCCTCTGCTGTGTAGACTTTGCTCCCCCTTGATAGTGCAATTCTCACTCATTTTTCATCCTGTCTATAACTGATATGAACTAACACAGTGCTCCTGGACAACTGTCTCACCACATTGAAAAGAGAGCAGAAATTCAGATGGAGATGGAAAACAGAGTTTGGTATTAATACCAAAATATGTTGCAGAGTTAGTGCAGTAGTTGCTTACGGTTGGTTTTTGGCACATAGTGTGGGATAGAGGGTTAGTCTTGACCTGTTCTTTTCATCAGGAATCACCCTGTGAATTGTAGGTACAGCACACTGCCTTAAAATGCTCTGTGCATCTATTTACTGGCAGTAAAATAATCTGTGCTTCACAGTAAGTGTATTTATTTATTGCATGGAAAAGTGCAGCCATGTGCAGCATTCCCTGATGCTGGCGCACAGGCTCTGGCAGACCACTCACATTCTCTTTGTGCTATGTCATCCACAGGACAGAAGAGAAGCCCTGCTGAGATCTGAGTTTATTGATAGGCATCTCAGAGATAATTCTGTGGAGAGTGACTAGATTCTCAGCCAGAAAAAGGGTGAATCATGTCTTTGCTAACATAATTCTGAGTAACAGAACAAATTCCTCAAGGACAAGCTTCATTTTTCACAGAAACAACTAAAACCAGCAGCATGTACCTGGCATTTAACAGTTTCTTAAAATAACCCTGCCATCAGGAGGTGGCAAACACAGTCTGATTCTCAGTCTTTTATTCCCAGTTCTGACCAAAAATTCCCCTGTAGGCATGCTGCACAGAGACCAAAACCCATGAAGAGCCTGTAAATTGTTATAACTGGAAAAAAAATGCCAGCTGACACTAAGATTTTATTTTAAATAACAGCACTTCCAGAAAATATGTTTAAAGTAGCTTTTAAAACTCTGATCCTTTTCTGTTGTCAAGAAAGCTGTAAAGGTGAAATTTACTTTTCAGGCACCCAACATAAAAGATAAAGCAGATGGCTTTAGTGACTCACCTGTGCTAGAAAAGAAAAATGAGCAGACTCCATGAACAGAGTAACCCAATTAAATCCCAGTATGAGAACTATTAAAAAACTTGCCATCCTCCTATGATGAGCTCTGCTCAAAAGAAGACCACAAAGCAGATATGCATCTCACCATATAATGTTCCCATGACATCATGGATTGCAACACCAAATTTAAGTTTGCATTTCCTCAACACCAGAGGGATATGTTGCACAGCAACTCCAAAACACTCACTTGAATATTCAAAGGTGCTTTGCACCAAGACAAAACTATCCCAAGCCCACGGCTTCACAGCAGGTCTGCAGCCTCCCACGCTCTCAGCATGCTCACCTTCAAATCTGTACACAACCTCCTCTAAAGGGCTTGAAACATTGGCCATTCCAAATACACATCTTTTCTAGCTTCCCCTGGGTTCTCAATACCTTTCTTATGAATTCACCCTTTTATGTAACCACAACTTTAGTGATTAGAATGAACTCCTATTAGCATTCATCTCCCAAATCCAATTAACATTGCTTGTCCAGGTGAGAACCCCAGACCTCCAATTTCCCCTAAGTCTAAATTGGCTGTCAGACGCAACTTTGGCAGCTGCCTCTCTGTTTAAAAGAAAATAATAGCATTTATTCATCAATTACCCAACACTCAATAAATACTCTACTGCTTGATTTATTTTTAAGAATAAATTGAGGGGAGTTATGAGGCAATTGACTGCCAACTGCAAAATACCCATCCCAAGGGCACCTCCTGAGTTTGAAACACTAGCTAGCACTCAATTCAAGCAAAGTTTTGTTATGTTTCTAAGCTTCTAACTGATTCTCACAACTCTGTCACTTTAAGAAATAATCACCTCTGCACCTAAATCAACATTTTTAGACACACCAGTCAAGGTGGAAATGTTGAAAGGGAGGAAGGAAGGACAATTTAGAGCTTTTCTGGTCTCATGCAGAGTTGCAGAAGATGCCATTGTCCTTGTAACTCCTTCTGGATGACAAAAAGTTTAGAGCAGATGAAGATGGCTCACAATTCTGTTGTATGTCTTATCCACTGCGCTGGATTATTCTGCAGACATGGAGTTAAGTGCTGGTGATGGATGTCACCAGCACCCAGATCCTTGTCTTCTCAAATATAACTGCATTCTGTTAATGAAAACTAATAGATGGAGAGCCAAGGATGGGGGAACAGGTATAAGGTTTCTTGCTTGAAACTTTGTTATTAATCTACCAGTTTTACTATAATTTACTGAAAAATTAAGAACAACTTTGAGATCATTGTATAAGGTTTTTCCAGTATTCACTAACTGCCTCCTGGAAAGGATCTGAGTGAAGCAATATGGCCAAGCACCTTTCCTGTCAACACTGGGTTAGGCTGGATTTAAAGGCATTCAGGTCCCGTGGCTGTGCTGTGGAGAAGCTCCTTCCTCCCCATTCCTGTCACTTCATTCATTCTTGCTACTGTCAAAGGCACCCTGCGACTGCATGAGATGAAGAACTCACC
Source organism: Onychostruthus taczanowskii (assembly GCF_017590055.1). Lineage (NCBI taxonomy): Eukaryota > Metazoa > Chordata > Aves > Passeriformes > Passeridae > Onychostruthus > Onychostruthus taczanowskii. Next base: position 567,824 of record NW_024497741.1, read on the forward strand.
ACTTCCCTTGGTATTTTTCTTTGAGCACTGATAAAAACATATGACTACAGATTATTATCTTTTCTTGTATGGATTAAATAAAAATGTAGTATTTGCTTTGCCCCAGACATGAAGTTATTCAAATTATGCAACCAAAACCCATCTTTTTGATAATCTAAACAGCTGAAGCAGTTTAAATGCTACCATATAAATAATTTGTCTATCTCTTCAATTGTTTCTGGTATTCTTTTTTTACCTGTGCTCTTTAATTTTTTTTCATCTTTTTCTGGTTGAGAGCAGCATTGAATCTTCAGTGTCTGACAAGTTCAAAGCAAAATCACACTGCTGCACTTCTAGGTCTCCCCAGCTGTGTTCCAGTTTCATGTTGCAGTTAATCATTAGCTGTAAACCTACTGTGTGTTGTCCAGCTGCCATGTTCTCATTTTTGCACAAGACCACCAGTTTTGATCCACTGGCAGATTTTATCCATTTTGTATTTTCCCCTCTATGTTACGGATACACTGAAGATTGCCAGCCAAACAATGGCTCAGTGCAGTGTGCCTTCTTAAATAATTTATTTGATAATAATTCTCCAGGGATGATCACTTTTTCAATGAGTTTTATCAGATTCATCTCACACACAGTCCTGAATCTATTTAAAACACATTCCTTACAGTGCTAACTTCAAATACCTTGCCAGACTCAGCAAATGACTTTACAAAGTCTAAATACACTCCATCATGCAAATCTTTTGCTTTGGTCATTAGAAACTGTATCAAAGATGTATGTAACTTCTCTTTAACAATAACATTCCATGTATTCAGCATCATGCTATCAGAATTTATAGCTTGTACTTTTAGCCATCATTTGATACCTGTATCAATTTCACTATTATTTTATCCAAGACCAAATTTAGATCAAGTATTTTGTTTGTCTGAACACTGTGTAGCACTTTTCTTAAATATTGGCAGAACATTAGCACACTTCAGTTTTCTGAAATGTTCTCAGTTTTCAAACATTTATTTAAAATTAGTATCAGAAGGACAAAGACATTCTCAGCTTTAGAATTTCAGGACAGAAGTCGGCTTTGTCTGGTGATATAAGAATGCAATGAAAATATCTTAAATTCTTTCTATTTTCTCCTCTTACAATTCCTGTTGATCATATTTTTCCTCTTTAATTGGTTCTGTAAGTTTGCTACCATGGGTTTGAACCAGAGACATCCTTTCTTTTCTGATGGGGCAAGTAGGCTATGTAGTCTATGCAAATCTCTTCAGGGACTACATCTCATTTCTAATAGTACCCTCCTGCTCAGCAACATTGAGTTCATCCCCTAGGGGAGCTGTGTACAGGAGAATGTTCCATTGTTTTCATGATAAGGGTTCAAAGTTTAGGACTTCAGGATGGAAAAGTTGCATTTGTGCTTCTTGATCTGTTAACATTGAAGATTTTTGTACATAACTGTTAATAGAAGTCATCATGGCCCAGATGAGATATATGTTTAATATGAGTTGTTCACCTACTGCAGCTATTGTATTTGCCTGGTTGCCCTATTTTTGTTGAGGGTTTTATAGAAAGGAGGATTTCTTTCAAGCTCGGAAATTCTTAGTCTAATATTGATAGGAAATAACAGCTCTGAGGCTCTTATGTTGCATTCTTTTTGAATGCAACATAAGATTTTAAGCAACATCAGTCTGGTTTTTAAGCCTAATTTTAAGCCTAAACTGTTGGTTTATATAGTATGGCTCATCCAAGAATGTTCATTAAATAGAACCTGATTCGTAACTCAGACTTCTAAAAATCATAAGTTTTATCAGTATTATTTTGTTAACTTAAAGGTGTTGCTCCATACAGGACTCAACTTGTGAGATCTGCATATGACTTCAGTCACTAAAGAGAACCAATAAAACCCAACCTCTTTCTGAAAGCAAGTTGCATTTTCAACTGACTGTGTACATAGGCAGAAAGAGCAAAGATGTTTCAGAATGGAAAGAAAATTTCCAAAGAGGAGGGAATCCTCTCAGATGTCTGTTATAGAGAAATCCACTAACCAACACCAACTGTGTCCCTATAAGGAAACAGCCAGCTGCTCCAAGGGAATACAGCAATATGTGAGCCGAGGAAGCTGGGCAACCAGATTGTCTGGAAGCACTTCAAAAAATGCAGGGAGGAAACCAACAGAGACAAAATAATAATCATGATGAAAAAGTGATAAAAGATGGGGGAAATTATTCATGCTGTAAACTGTTGTAATTCAAAAAAGCATTTGCAAAGCCAAATGGTGAGGGTGGTGATTACCACAGTAAAGGACCTGTCTTGTACTAACTGGATCCCTGCTGCCCTTTCACTTGAGTGTCTCCATTTGGCCCTGGAAGGGTCCCACTCAGCTATGAAGAAAACTGATGCCATCTTCTTTTAGCCCCAAAACAAGCTGTCCTTAATGCAAATGCATATCCCTACAGGAAACTTGGGTGTGACCTGCAAAATTCAACCTCTGAATTAAGTAGCCAGTCAATGCAGGTCTGCCTACTTTAATACAGTGGCCAAACGAAGCCCAAAGCATGCCTTCACAGATCTCATTTAGCTCTCTGGGAAGTCATATGGCCTCACAAAACACCTTCCACCTACAGCTGCCTGTCCTATGCTTTGAAAAAGACCAATGTTTCTCTGACTCCCTTGGCCCTTTTGTCCCTCTTTGGGTCCCCTTGGATTTCTGTTCTCAATTCCCGCTCCTGTTTTTGCATGTCCCAAGCAGAATTGGTCTTTCTTCTAAGAAAGCAGCACCTGGAGACTAGTGGGGATGACACTTTCACCCCCTCCATCACCTCTGGTACCAGTGCTTGCCAGTGGCCCCTTCTCTTCTCTTAGGCTTGCCCTGGCTCTGAGCCTGTGCCAGGAGCGTGGCTCTGGGAGAGATCTGGTAGGCACCGAGAGCAGCTTGACAGGGCAAAGTCAGTCACCTCTAGCTTTTGGCTGTAGATGCTCTGCATGAGCAAAGACAGAGTTTCTTTGTTTCAGAGCTAAGGACTTGGCAGACAAGATAAAACGTCTCAGATAAAGAACTTATGTCAGTCCCTATTTGGCTGTTTATGATACTTCTGAATGTTTTGGCAAACATAAACCCTCTCTTCAGGACCTGGAAAGCAGCTCCTTTACTTTGTAGTGCAACCTGCTTTGTTTCCACAGGTTGCCAGTGACCTAATCATGGTGCAGGCTAGTATAAATCTCTGACCTGGCCAGCACATCACTGCAGCCTGCCAGTTAGATGTCTTCACTTCATACACAGCTTTCTGTCTTAGCAGTAGAACATTTTACCCTGAAATGAGATTTTTACCTGGTGAGCTGGAAAGTTCTGGGCAAATTGATCTGCTGCTTCACCTGCAGCCTTGCTTTTACTGTCAGAGCCAAAACTCTGAGCTGGATTTCTGTCTACCTGATAGCTCTTAATTCAGATGATAGCCCAGAAGACATATTGCAATGCTCTGGTGGGTCAGCATGATTGATTTCAACTGAGAACAAAGCATACCTTTCCATACTTTCTAGACGATCAAATGTTTACATTTACTCAGTTTGATTAACAGCTGCAGCCACCATCAGTCAAGCTCTGCTTAGAAAAATTACACAACGTGTCCTGTTTACATCTTTAGCTGAACGGAGGCAGGAAAGATAAAAGATTTCATTTATGAACTACTGATATGTTGCGCAAATCTGGCTCAGGAAGCAAAATATCAACAGCTGTGAAGCATGGAATTTTTAATTCCTGGACAAACCATCATGGTTGTTTTCCCAGTGACATGGCCAACTCACAGCCCTGCAGCTGAGATAGCTCTGAAGTGAGGCAGCTCGTGACTTGTGAGTCGGCTAGAGGGAGAATAATGAATCCAAGGTTCTCCCCCAGCCCTCTACTACAGGATTGTTATGTAAATGAAACAGCTCTGCACCTCCACTTCCACCTCTGTGGAGGAAGTTGACTGCTACAGCGAGGGAAAGTAAAGAACTTCATTAATTCTCCAGAGCATTCTGAAGGTGGGTAACTTAAAGCATCAGATTAACAGGAACATACTTAGAGCATAACAAGATTTGAAAAAAATAAGGCCTTAATCAGAAACTGTTGAGCATGAAAATAATGTTTTTGTAAACTCTGGGATTTTTAACACTGATGTTTCTTCCTGTACAGTTAGCGACAGACTAACATGGAAGCAGGTCTTCATCTAGTACTTATTTATTCCTGCTAAAATACATACGTAAATCAGAGAGGAAGACCTCTAAGACAAACAATTATCTGATAAAAGAGTTAAATTTACTGAAATTTAATTTTTCAACCAATCTAAGGACTAAGTTGTATGAAATAGCTGCAGGTGGCTCCGTTTATAAGTCATGTGTACCATTCACCTGTTCAAACATACTGCTTATTTCCACACACAAGTAGTGCAAAAAATAAAAAAAAAAAACCCTATTACAATTCCTATATTTAGATAGAAACAGAATGAACAATTAACAAAACAGAGACAAGACTTGTGTACAAATTATTGTGCAAATCTTGCTAATCCAACTTTGATTTGAAAAAATGCAGTGCTGTTTTCACAGTGTGCTTCAGGTCTTAAATATGCCTGGAGAGATGGCAATCTGCAGTGGGAAGGAGAAAGGTGACTCCAGATACTGAGTAGAGTGTCCTGCAGCCAGGAGTTTGGTATAGCACCCAGGCAGTGATTTCTGCCTGAAGAAGGAGCTTGGCACACTGTTCCCTCTTGTAGGAGATTTCAGTAGCTCTGTGCGCTTACTAATAACCTGTTTGTCAGACCCTGGCTGCCATCACTCCCATCCAGGAAAGATATTGCTCCTTCTCTGCCCCCAAGGACCTCAAAGGACCTGCCTGGACTCCTGTACCAATCATATCCCTTCTCCCTCTGTGCACCTCCACTCTGGTGGAAAACAACAGAGCCCACACATCTGCACCTGAGCCAGACCTGTAAAGAGCTGCCAAAGGAAGGAGAAGCACAGAATGAGAACTGTGGGGACCATCAGCAGTCTTCCATAGCTCAGCAAATCAAAGGATTCCAGCTTGCCAAGCAGGTCTAACAGAAATTGTAAAAAATACATGCATGACATACAACAAAGGTAGCAAGAAGAGAGGAGAGTCCAAGAAAAGTGAAATAAAAAAGTCCTTGAGAAGAAGCCAAAACAGTAAGAGGATGGAGGTTCAAGAAGTCTGTGTCTAACACCAATAGTATTTCTGAGCATTTGTACAAATCAAGCTATTTTTACCCCATCCTTCATTTATTATCTTATGAAGGAATTGAATATCAGAAGAAAAGCATCTTGCAAAACAGGATGAAAAAAAAATTCATTTTCAACATTGCTGCAATATGTCATTATTTCATCCTTCTATCTGGCTTCTTAGATCATCAATGCAACCCGGAGTACACACTTATATATGTGTGTCTGCTCTTGAAGAGATGTTGCCAGAGAATGCAACTGGGGCATCATGAGTCAATAATCTTTTATAGTCACATGATGTCCCTTGGGACTGTGTACGTTCTAGCACAAAGCCATATGTTATGTGATCCTGGAGAATAAGCATTTAATTGTTAGTATTATATATGGCCATGATTTTGTTTTGATAGATCAACTGAGCATTGTTTGCATAGCAAGCACCATAGAGTCTACATTTCAAGCCAAGTGGCTAAACAGAGCAGTACTGTTTCCCATATGTTACGTGAACTTCATTATCACCCTCCACATTTGGAACTGAAAGTTACATTCTTTTTTTTGTGTGCATTGCTTTTTTGGCATTTCATATTTTAATCTTCAGAAAAAACGTCATGGCAAAAAAATTTAGGAGGGTGTCTTCTCATCAGCTTTTGAGGACAGAGCCTTGAAAAACAAGATATTCTCCCAAGCAGAGGGAGCAGAGCCCCACTCTTCCAGCAAGGAACAACACAAGAATTTCCAGAGAGCAACATCAATCCATTGTGCTTTGCCTGTACTTTAGGGCAAATCTCACGTGACTTATCAGGACTTGGGACATTCAACAGACATCCCACAAATCCTTCATAGCCTTGTCCCCACTAACATTGCAGGCACACACCCTGCAGACCACCAGGACCATGTGTCAGTGCTGTAGCTGGCTTGTCGCAAAGACTGACTCTCTGTTTCATAGAGCACGGCAATGGGCTGAGCAAGCCCTGTGAATCCCCTGTGGTCTGTGATCTCTGGGGAGAAAACAGGGAGATGATTCTGGAGTAACATAAGAGACAGGTTTTGAATTGCATACAATTGACTTTAAAACTGCAGTTGGGCTCAGGGAAAGCCTCTCCCACTTCCTGCTTTGTTCAGTGAAACCAAGTCAATACAATTTGAAGCTGTGGTTCTACTATTGAATTTAAGCCACTGGAATACAAAGTGATCTGTCAGGTCTAGCAGCTGTGCAGGGGGTTTCACTGAGAAATTATACTTCTCATAGCCTGGAGATTCCATGCAGTTGCTGCGCATTAGGATGCATCCTGAATTTACTACTTTCACTGGGACTTTGCCAGTCAGTCTAGTTGTAACCTCATCTTCTAATTGAAACCTTCATCAGAAAGATAAATGGTTTAACAGAAAATGATTTATGGGACAAAAATATAAAAACCAATATCTCTTGTGCTTCTGCAAATACACATTGGAAGTAAGAATGAGCTGATGAGTGTAGTGTATTCCCAGCCTAGAAATTCAGAATTTCAGACCATCAAAGAGAACACTAGTAGATAGAAAAGCAATTAACTTTTTTTTTTTTTTTTAACTGCTTAAGGGCCAGCAGACTTTTTATTCTCTGAAAGAGTGGAGTAGCAAGACATTTTTCTAAGCAGGATTTCTAAACACATCCTGTCAGTGCAAATGAGCACTCTAGTGCTTAGCACCTTCAAATCCTGTACATTTCTGGAGTTTGTTGATACAGGATGGTTAATTAGCTCTGGTGGAAATTTTTCATGGAGACAATTTCCCATGACAAAAGGAAGAGGGCTGGCTGCTGTTTTGTCATTTCAGCCCAGCTATACTTTGGTCTCCCGATTTCCCTGTATGCTTCCTGGCAAAAGATGTGTTTGAGGTCTTCACTTCTCTCTTTTAGCTCAGGTTCTCCAAGTAGATGCCAGGGATCTGGAGGCCTTTGGATTTTGCAGGTGGCAGAGGCTACTCCAGGTGAGTAAACAGCCTCACCAGGTCTCCAAGCTTTTCTCCCTGACCATAAGGGCCAACCCCAGGGCCAAGCAGCAGACTCCATGGTGAACTCCTTGCCCATTCAGTAATTCTGATTTTCAGACTTCCAGGTTCTGCTGTTCCTTGTACTGCTTGGGAATAAGAGTAGGTATTCACTGCCTCCTAGGCCTCACCTGGGACTGTGGGGATCCCCTTCCCAGGTATCTGTCTTGCAATCTAACCATCTTCCTACAATCCTTCCTATTATGAACAGCAAGGATATGGAGGCAGGCAGTCTGTCTGCCTACAAACCAGACAGGAGGAGCAAGGAAAGCAGAACTTCATTTTTTCTTTCATGAGGCAGAATTTCCTGGAAATTCCCCCATGTTTGGAAATAAACTCCAAAGTCCACCCTTTGACATTTTGTCCCTATTTAGAACAAAGCCCTTTTAACAATACAACTTTTCCTGGGAAGAGATTTTCATTTTGTCAGCACAACAGACAGGGCTGTTTGTGAATTCAGTTTCAGATGGGAGCCAGAGACGTATTCACTCTCCCTCTGAAGAGTGCACACAAAGGAAGGGCAAGGGAAACAGGAGCTAAATGTGACTGGAGTGTTGAATTTCTGCAGGGCTCTTTTCCTTAAGGAAAAAATTCCAAGGATAAGTTTTGAAGCCTCAGGCATTTCATTTGAGTCTTTTTTTACTCAAAGTAAAGGACTCTAGAAGAGTCCTTTTTGCAGTGAATGGAAAATTGTAAAAGCAGAGGCAGACAAGCATCCAACTTATTAAGGGTCAAGAGTACCAGAAAAGCTCAGAATGTCTTTTTCTGACATTGCATTTGAATCCAAACTTTTATATTAGGAAGTTTTTCCAACGGAATATCAGTGAAGGAGTTAGGATAGGGAGGAAGTGGCTGTAACAATTTCATTTTGTTTATTGTTTTTATAGAAATATCTGTTTTCTATTATACTGAAGGTCAGTTTTATGGGGAGAACTCTTCAGTGGGTTACCTGATGCCAGGGTCCCATGAGCCTGGATTCAGTATTATCAGCAAAAAATCCTCTCTGTTTTGGCTATAGCTTTTGCTATCTCATTTGGCCTCGATGACATTTGGCCTTGATAAAATTAGTCACTTAACCACGTTTATTTTCTGAATATCATTTCTTCTGCTCCATTTAGAGAAAATACAGGCAGTTTGTGTTCATAGGGAATCTCTTAGAAGGTTGGGAATTGAAGGTCTTTTATCTTTCACATAATTTGCAACCTACTGGAAAAAGGAACTTGGAAAAAGGAACTTGGAAAAAGGAACTTGGAAAAAGCACTACAGGAGGAAACTTCACCCTTATTACAGGTTTCCCTTTGGGAGAAAGTTATTTCCCTTCCTAATTATGTTTTATATGTGTCTTCTTAAGTAGTGTATTACCTACACAATAAATATGAAATTCATAGGGATATTGCTAGGTGTTAGTTACCATTGTCATTTATTAACTTTAAAACGTTTTTCCAGTCTGTCTGTCAAAAGACTGTGAAGGATGATGATGATGATGATGTGTGTATATTATGATATATATAATGGGTGTGCAACTTCATTATCCTTAGTGGATGTCCACACTTGGAAGAAGAATGTCTTAAATCTCCAGTCTCCTCCACCCAAACTATGTTTCTTTCACATCATCCTTACAGTTTTTATTTCAAACACTGCATGTTAGATTATTCTGCCTTTTCTTAGCATGCAAACCATTTTAACAGGTGCTTAAAAGCGAGATGGTAAAGATTATTTGCATTAACGTATTAACTGACAATCTGGAAAGTACTAATAGATAAATATTTCTAAAGAAAAATAATAAAAGCACTTTTCTCTTGAATAAAACATGAAATTTTTTTTATCACTATCTTATTACACATTTCAGTGCAGCTTACTATCCTGAGATTAAAAAACAAACAATCAAACAAAAAATACTGTGAATGAAAAAGCCTTTGGATGAGTGAACTAAAAAGGTAATTTTCATTTACTGAATACCATAGCTACACATCGTGCTTCACTTGAATATATTCACTGTTATGACTTCATGGGTGGGAGCAAAAAGGAATAGTGTGTAAAATGAAATGTTCCACCATGTCAGACCACTGATGACAATGGTTTAAACTAGAGAAGCTAAAAAAAGCTCATTGTAACTGTGTTTTTCACAGCCCAGGATCACACAGGGTGGAAGGCATTTCATTCATTTTTTTTAAGCTATTATTTCTTTTCCTCAAGATGTCTTTTTCGCTATGGTTGTGTGTTTTATACTCATTAGGTCAAGTTCGCCCCTGGTGCAACTCTAGCCAAGTGCACGGCGTTGGGCCAGGAACAATTTCAGATTCTGGCCTCCTTTTTTGGGAGATTGAAACCAGCATCCTCCCCCAAGGCCTGACTTTGGGATTGGCTAGTCACCATGCACAGACGTGAGGCAATGCTTCCTACCCAGGGATTGGCAGCTGCCTGTGAGCCCCGTCTACAAGCGGGTAAAACAAGACACTTCTGGGCACTGTGGGAGAGTAAACTACACACAGACATCTCTCTCTGCCTAAATGAAAGCTTAAATGGTAAATTTAGGAGCAGGTGCTGCCCTGGGAAAGTAAAAAGTAGTTCATCCAGGCATTTTGGCAGATTTCTGAGCAACAGCATGAAGGCAGAACCACAACTACATTACTCTGTGGTTACTTTTCACAGCTCACATTACAAGACAGCTCTAGGATAAGTTTGCCCTTACAGACCCCACAGACAAATGGGAAGTACTCAAACAATATTCCAGTGAACACTTAATTTGAGCCACTGTTTAAGATATAGCTGCCTTTTCTTATTTACTGTTTCCTTGTGGCTTAAAACAATGGAATGTATCAAGGAGATCTGGCTGTGCCTAAGCTTTCTACCTGTAATTGCCCCAAGCAGAAAGATGCTGGGTGATGCTGGTAGATGACTAGAAGTCTTCTTTAATGTAGAGACTTAAAAAATGTTGAATTAGGACTTTAAGACTAAGGAGACTTAGACCTTTGAACTCCTGTCCTGTTTTTAAATTAAAACAAGGCACAGAAAAATCAGGTTAACTTTTATCTTTTGCTTTTATTCGTATTAATTGTCACACAAAGAGACTGAAACAATGAAGAAATTGATTACCTCACATAGCTTTCATTTCAAGAAAATTGCATAGTCATTTTCTTCTCCTAATTCAACTGCTCAGAGACATATTATGCAATAATATCCAAGCTCCCTACCCTTGACACAGCTAATGAGAGAAACAGGAGCCAGGAATCTCCAGTAGGTCCAGTAGGCTCCTGAAGTGGCACAATGTAGCCTTTACATGGAAACTGCATAAAACAACAGAAAATGCCATCTTGAATATGAAATAGTAATAGTTTGGGGGTTTTTTGCTATTCCTTCTAAAAGTTCATAATTTGCTGAGGCTGAATCAACACAGCCAAGCAGAAGCATTTATTGCTACCTCACTACAATGACTTTGGAGGGAAGTCAGAGATTTAATTCACCTTAATTCTATCAGTGCTAATGAGGAACCCCTCTTTGAAAATGATGGGAGATTCAGTGTAATACAATCATGAAGTCATTTTGGCCAACGTAGCTGGTCCTTTTCCAGCTATGTTTCCTTTCTCACAGCAGGAATGCTGTAACTGGCTGTCCAGAGAGGTGATAAATGCCCCAACCCTGGAATGAGGCTGCGTGGGGCTCTGAGAAACCTGATATAGTTGAAGATGTTCTTGCTCATGGTTGGAGGGCTGGTCAAAGTGCCCTTTAAGGTTCCCTTCAGCACAAACTATTCTATGATTTGTATGAACCTCCTTGAACCTAAAGGGAGAGTGAGGCCAACAATGTTTCAAAGCCCATGCCTTCAGATTAAACTGAAATGTCTGCACATAAATGTGTTCAGGATTGGTTTTTTACAGCAGACAACTAATGCCTCTACACAAAGTCTGGATGAGTGAAGGAAGAGGAAATTTGCACCATGAAATAATAAATTAGCAACGACACATGTTGTTGTCCTCAGCAACATCAGTAAAAGCTGAAGTGCCCTGCCTTCACTGAGGACAGTAATTTCAGGTAATTATTCACTAAATATCTTCTCTCATCAACATGAGCCATGTAGAGCAAGTGAAATAAAAAGAATACCTTCTCTGGCAGTGAATATATAACCTAGGAGCCAAATCAGCAGGCAAACCACTTTCTCTACCCTCTGGAATTATTACTGATCTGATTAAGAGAAAATAATTATAATAAAAACTGAAGGGCTGGAGGCAGTTTGGAGCACAGGATCCGAGTGCAATGTGATGATGGCCAGTTGGAAGAATTAACTGAAGTGAAGGATCCAGCAAACCTAGGAGATAGACATGAGTCAGTAATGCCACATATCTGTGGACAAACTCAGTGGAATGCCAAATTATGAGTGCCATATTTAAGAAGCACCAAGCCATGCCTTCACTCTACACTGCACTGGCACAGCACATACTGGTATAAACTTTTGAGAGCACTGCACTGCCAGAAAGAGGAACATAGGACTATAGGATGTTCAGAAAACAGCAAAAATTAACAGAGGTCTAGGAAACACGACCTTTGAAGACAGATTGAATGACTTGGCTTTGTCTAAAGTAGAAAGGAGAAGTCTGAGGGGGAGACATGATAACAACTGTCAAGTATGCAGAAAGTTGCTAAAACAAGAAGGTAATGAATTATCCTCTCTACTTAATGGATTAAAACAGAGAATAATGGGTTTAAATTACAGGGCAGGGATTTCCCTTCCGCCCCCCCGCTCCCCCCCCCCCGCCCCGGGAGGCTGTGGAATCTCTGTCAACAGAGGTTTTGAGGAGCAGTTTGGACAAACATCTTTGTGAATGATTTAGAAGCAAATGCTTTGGGCCATTGGGCTGGTCTTTGGAGATGACTTCCCAGGGTGCCTTCTGTGACTGGGTGACAGAAGAAAGCTAATTGTCACATTATTTTACAATACCTTTGTACTTTGGAACGTATTTTCATCCAGCAAAACTAAACCAAAGAAGTCGAAAACTCTCTCTTGTTTGGACAGAAGGGAAGGCATGAGTTCATTTGTTTACATTACCTAAAACAGTGGAAATGTTTCATTGTGGTTCATTTCATTTCAGACACAACATAAAACTAATCTGGAAGGTCTTAATCTGGGACTGGAATGTATATTGCTTTGCTAAATCAAATTCATCATAGCTATAAATTTAATTTTTGCCACATCATTTACTTTCTTTGGTCCAGTATCTTCCTTTAACAACATTCAGTTTTCATGAAAATATATACATGAAAGACATTCAGTTTAACATTAATTTTTTAATGAATGTAGGTTTTTAGTTAAAGACACTATATTCACATCAAACATAAAGATTTAACACAAACCAGTTAGCATAGGACATCAGTAACTTCTCTAGGCCTTCACAGATGTATTCAGCTTTTAGACTCAATACCATTTTGACACCAAAAATTTGTCATTAACACAAGTATGCTGTTTCCCCTTCAAAGTTATTAAAATGCCTGAGACAGACTAGCCACACTAGCCACAGACTCCTAGCCACACTTTTTTTACAAAAATAAGGAGAATTACTCTGGCTTTAACAAAGTGCAGAATTCTCTAAAGAGCAGAATTTGGCTTAAGTGATCATGGGAATGCTGGTGGGTAGAAGTTCAATGTGGACAACAAGATAAAAAGCAGTATCTCCCAGAACAACACCTTACATTGTCCTTAAAAGAAATTTCACTTTCAAACCTTTAAGGGAAGGTCTTATTTTTGTCTTTCATTTCTCTTGGTCTGTGTTTTTGGACTGCCATTCACGCATTGAAGCAAGGCGTCCTGAATTAGATTTTAACAGAAATTACCTACCACTTCATTTTTATTTATTAGGCATGTGCCAAAATTTTTTAAACTGTTTTATGGATTTTTATTGATATTTTCTCTTTCTGAAATAAAATATCATGAGACAAATTGATCTACTCATTTTTTAAAAGGGAAAAGAAAAGCCACAACACAGTTCTGAAAAGATAATTTGGTATGATCAAATGAAAAACTAATGGAAGAAAGAAAAGAATAAGTGCTGCTGACTACCTCCAGATATTCCAGGGTTGTATAACTTTGTATCTAAATGCAATCATCATGTATAATGGAAAGCAATATAGTCTTGGAGAATACATCCAAAAAAGCACTTATTTCATGGTGAATTAATGAAATAGAAAAGGCCAAGAGAAAGCAGAGTTCAAGGGCTTACCCTTCCCCTCCTCCTGATGGTGCAGCCCAAGTTTCCCTGTATATTTACTGGGTACTGTATATTTACCTGATATTTTGCAAATTGCTTAAACCCGAACAGTTTTTAACAGCATCTACTTCAGAACAGTGCTGGCTACCCTGCTGGGCTTTCTGACATTTACAGCACCAGAAAAAAAACTGCTGAGCATTTCAAGAATTCTGTGGCATTTGGTAGATGTTCAGCTGGGAAAGTCACCCACACAACAGTCCACAAAGTCACAAAAACAGCACTCCTTTCCCCAGCATACAGGACATTCAAGGACAGATGACACAGCAGACATTTAATGAAACTAGACTATTTTTCTGCCAGATGATTTCCTCACATATTGCTACATATTCCTTCAAAGCAAGACTTTCAATTTTCTTAAGCTATTTGGGAGTTATATTATAATCACTTTTTTTTTTCCCTAAAAGCAGTCTGAAAGCATACTCAAAATTCCTTAAAATTACATATTAATTATTTACACTTGCAACTGTTTGTGTCAATGTTTTTAGATGGAACATGCTATCCACCTTAGCTAACCAGGAGTCTTTCCTATCTGCTTTTGGGACTTTTTAATTTCAAATAGCTTTGTCTGTAAAACAGAAACAGAACATGTAAATTGTCAGGTTTGCCTGTTAAAAACACAAAGATATGGATGGTGCTTCTCTGGATACACCCTCATTACTTTAACTCTTTAGTCATTAAGTACACCCTCCTGTGTTCTTCTATCAAAGATATCTCCGAAGGATTATGAAAATTCTAGTGACTATGAAAATTCTAAATATAATATTATAAGATGGTAACACCCTCCACAACAGTTTTTTCCTCCTGTTTGCCATTAGAAAATCTTCTTTCAAGCACTCAACTTTGCCAAACTTGAAGTGTGTCAGCTAAAGTTTTCCATTCTCAAAACCACAAGCATTCAAGCATTTATGAGGAGTCCAGGGGGGATTTTTTTCTTTCTTAAGATGGAAAAAAATTATAGTGAATTTCCATTTGAAAAGTTCTAGTCCCTGTGTGGTAGGACAGATTCTCTGTCTTCCCTGAGGGAAAAAGGGGTTAACAAATTCCTGGGCTGGGGAAGAGCTGCACATCTGCAAGGGCTGTACAGATGAATGTCTCTATACAGCATGGATTGATGATGCTGTGGTCACAGACAAAATGCCCCAAAGAATTTTCTATCCAGAAAAAGTCCTTGATAAAAGTAACTAGAAAGCAGCATACAGCTGAGTCTCACTTTAAGGAAAGAGAGATAACACATATTTGGAAGAAGAGTTCCTCCTTCAGAGATCAAACTAGCTCCAGATTAGGAGGGGTTTTGAGGACACACACTGTCTAACTGGGTAATAATAGCTGTTAGTTCTAGAAGGTAAAAGATCTAGAAAATTGAAGTATTTCCCTTTTATTTCAGTCCAGTGGGTATTGTGACAACAATCCATGCTTGCAGCAAGAATTCATAGTTTTTCTAAGTGTGTCCTCTGCCTTAAGCCTGAGAATATAATTCTTCTGTCAAAAAAAAAGTGGTGCTTTTTAAAAAATGTCATAATTGCAGTTCACACCTCTTTAGCAGATATTTCAACCTCTCTGGAGAGTCAGTCACAGTAAGTTGCAACCCATGGCTCAGAAACACTTTACTTGCAAATACAGCTATGGCGTATCTTCATTTGACAGTGAATCTTGATGTGGAATCCACAGCATGTAGATGAGAAAATTAGCTAAAATAAGTTTGAAAAAGACCATCCTGAGGATCCCTGTGGGAGAAACTAAAATTTAAATCTTGCTGATAATTTGTGAGTGTAGCATACCAGCATAGCTTCAACATAGAGGATAATTTCTTGGTTAATCTGATTTTGAACTGGAAAGGTACTTAAAAGTATTGAAGTGGGTTATTCCATATTTTCTTTGATCATACAAAACCTGATTCTCATATTCAGACTTCTTCTGAGTATGATCTGACTGCACTGTACTCCTATAGTCATTGATGAGATCACTGTGTTCTAGAGAATAGGAGAACACCTGGATATGATACAGGGTATCCTACCACTGTTTGATTTTGCTCAGCAAAAAACTACTAAATACTTTACAAAAAAAGGCTCAATGGAAACTAAGCAGTTTATAGAAATAACTTGATCTACTTACACTTAGTATTATATGCATAAATTAAGGACAGTTAATAAATAAAACATTCTTTACAGTGCTGAAAATGATCTGGCTTTACTGATTGGTGTTAAAGTGGAGGTAGGGTAATAACTCCAATTTTTCTTTTTTTTTTTTTTTTAAATAATCTGAATAATAAATTCTGTTCTGGGAAATTTAACTTTGAAAAGCCAGCACAATTTTGCAAGGAAAATAAAAACTCCATCTCCTTTCACCTGTCACTTACATGGTCTCTACTCTAAGCTAAAGTCAATGAAGAGGGAGAATGTTTAGCCAAAAAAAAAAAAAGAGGTTGTCTAAAAACTGTTTTCTAAGAGCAAGACAAGTAACCTAGAAAGAATACAAGAAATTAACTGTTTTTTCTGATAATTTTATTTTTATATTATTTTAACATTTTTGAAAATATTTAACAGTTATTTAAAAGACAGAAATAGTTTCTTTTAAAGAGAAGACATTTGTCACATATTCCCTAAGAAATTTACAGAATGTGGTATAAATAGTAAACCAGCAAAATTTTAACCTCAAACAACATCCATGCTGATTGCAGTAATCCCAAAGAAGTATAACAGAAGGACTCTCATGGCATTTCAGATAGACATACAATCCTTCTTTCCATCAGGTTAATTTAAAAATTTGTCACAAGCAGATCTAGCTTTAAAAATGGAACACTCGTTATTTTACTTGAATTTTCAGTCTAGACTAAAGTGGTCCCTGTCTAGCAAAGCACTACAGAATGCACAAGAACCCAAAAAGACCTTTGAAAGCCACTTCTGTGGTGATTTGCTAGAATGAAGTCAGAATGAATAGTCTCCTTTTTCGTGATCTTTCACCCTTATTTTTGTAATAAAGGTAACAGACTATACAGCAGAAAAACTTGAGAACAGCTTGAGGAACTTCCTGAAAATAACATCAGAAGAAAACTGTAGTTTAAAAGGGATCAGTATGCCACTTGCCTCTGGCCAGTTACCCATCTCCTTTCTCTCAGCAAGTCATTACTCCCAGAGTACCATGGCCAAAGCTCCAGAGGTTGGCAAGTATCAGGGTAGAAACAATCGGAGTTTGCCATCCAAGGTGGCTGTGGTGAGCTGCAGTTCAAAAGAAAAGAACACATGGCTTTAATGAAGATCTTTCCAGTAAGCAGTTTCCTTTAGAGCAACAAACCAAATGAAGATCATTAAGGTTATATTTAAATTACTTCTATGTTAAGAGGTCCAAGATTCTTTTTAAAAAAAGTAACTCATAGACTCTTCTCAACCAAGCTAATCTGAAAATTCCATTTCACTTAGATTTTTCTTTTCCACCTATTTTCAAATTTGTGTCAACATCTGCTAACACATCAACAGTCTGTAAAACTGAAGCATATGTTAAAACCACATAGAAAGTCAAACAGACTTCACTGAGTATGACTCAAGAAGAGAATGTGGAAGAAATAAGAAAATGAGCTGGAATAAATGAAGATGGAAAATACTGTGAATTAAATCAGGCATACCAACAAATACAGTTTTCTGATTTTTTTTTTTTTTTGGTGTTAAGTGTAGAGTAAGAATTTCCTTTGTAAGAAAGTATATTGAAAATTTTTATGAAGAGGCAAGTCTTGAAGACATGCATAAAGACCTTCAGCTGCATTAGCTTTCTTTCACTAGGCTGAGAAAATCTTAATTATAAAATAAGAGGCAATACTATTTTCTGCACTTATTCCTACAAACAAGCACTTGAAAACCTGCTGTATCTCAGAACGCAAGGGACAATCTACAAATGACACCACTTACTAGTCATTAAAAATTCAAGGTGTTTAGGCCTTGCATATTAGGATATACAGTTATTTCTCACCAGTGATAAAAAATCTGAAGGGCTGGAACCAAACAGGCCACTCATGCTCTGACCAGTTCATTTGGTTAACTTTTTGCATCCTCATTTTTCTTGATCTGTTCTTTCTTTGATACATTGACTCATTTGTTTTATTCCTCTGGATAAAGGGACTCTGTGGTCAATAAATTATCTTCTTGGATTTGTATTCCCTCCCTCAATATCTCCAATGATCAATTCTTCTAATCTCTCATTAGTGTTATCTTCCAAGACAGTGACTTATATTCCCTTATTTTTCTTTTTCTGTCACTTAAGTAACCTGAAAGTATAGAATATCCAGAACCATACAATCTAATTTCTCCAACTCTACTTTTTACAGCTATCTAAGATAATAACATACTTCCAAAGACTTCTAATATATCTCTATCTACCTCTGCAACTTACTATTTTGTTTTTACTTAACCCCAGACAGCAACTAAGCACCACACAGCCGCTTGCTTACTCACTCGCTCCACCCCAAGGGGGATAGGGCAGAGACTCAGAAGAATAAAAGTTGGAAAGTTTATGGGTTGAGATGAAGACAGTTTAATGGGACACAAAAGGAAGAAAATAACACCAATGTTAATGATAACAATAACGATGAAAGAATTATAACATACAAAACAAGTGATCACAACGCTCACCACTTGCTGACCGATGGCTAGACACTTCTCAAGCAGCTGCACTAAGCCAGCTTTCCCCTCAGTTTATACACTCAGCACAACATCCAATGGTCTAGAATATCCCTTTGGCCAGTTTGAGTCATCTGTCCTGGCTGTGTCCCTCACAACTTCTGTCCTTCCAGCCTTCTTCCTGGCAGAGCAGGAGAAGCTGAAAAATCCTTGACTTGGTATAAACACTACTTGGCAACTAAAACATCAGTGTGTTATAAATATTATTCTCATACTAAATCCAAAACACATCACCTACTAGGAAGAAAATTAACTCTGTCGCTGCCAAAACCAGGACATACTGGAAATATGATGTAAATGTAAAATACCTAAGTAATGTGTCCTTTCTAAATTTTTTTAGTCATTTATTGTGTACATGAAAAAAAAAAAAAAAGAAAATGGGTTTTTGTACTATTTCATGTTATCAAAAGAAAACTAATGTAACCTGAAAAATCAGAGATTAATTCTATTCTATAATAGGAGATAATATACAAACCCTGTTTAACTTTCAACTTAAAATAAAATAATTTTAAACAAAATTAAGTTTTACAAGACCAAAGGAGGTCATCTTGTCCATCCTCCTGCTCCAGGTGCAACTACAGAAAACATTAGATGAGCTTAGCTATGGCTTTGTCTGGCTAAATCTTGAAAAATTTCAATGAAATTTCACAACTCATTGCAGTGTTTAAGTGCCTTCTAAGCTGTCTTTCAATTTTTTTCCTTAATTTCCAACCTGAACCTCAAAAACTGCAATGTGTGGTCAATCCTTCTGTGATATCCTCTGACATGTACTGGTGGAAGCTTGGCTTCCACCTGCCAAATGTATTCTCTATACTGCTATTACATCTGCTTACAGGATCCTTTTGTTTTCATTGACCATAAAAAATTAGCTTTCTACTCCAATTAACTCCACCTCCACACTTTTGGTAGCACCAAACCCATCACTGAATTGTTGGCTGAACCAAAAATGCCCACCTCCTGATTTTAAGATCCCTCCTTGTTGGTCATATGTTCTAAACTGCTGTCTCTCCAGTCCTTCTCCTTCCTTTCCCCTTTCTCTTACTTTTTCCACCCACCTTCCTTGGCTGTTGATAAAATAAGTTTGGTCTTTGACTGCACCATTCTCCTGAGAAGTGTTACACACAATATCTTGCCATGAACAAAAGGAATATACCTATATACAGAACCAGTAATCTTTATTTAGCCCAACCAATGTTTCAAAAACCTAACAAAAATAAATCAATTATTAGACAGTTAACACTCATAATAGACAAAAAAATGCCTAATTATTAAAGAAAGATTTCATAAAAAATAGAGAGTTTGATGGGGTTAATTAATCATTAGCATCCTTAATTCTTTCAGTGTTATTGATGATTTTGTCCTCAGAATGAGGTTTTTCTTGGGTTACATATTTAGACATATAAGATATTTTTAGACATTATATGAGTTAATGCAAACTAGCTCTGCTTTCGTTCAATAGATTGAAAGTCTGTTAGCACACTGAGTTTATTTTCTAGTTTGATGTTGTCAGAGATGAGCCCAAAATGCACCCTCACTAAGGATACAGCAATGAGAAGTCAAGTGGAATAAGTATGGACAACTGAGAGATCCAAAAGCACATCTCTGATCAGAATTAAATTGCTAATACACACTCACAGGGTGTCCAGTGCTCTCAGATATTAGAATAAATCCCTATGCCTGATTGCTGAAAAAGCGTATTCACTTATGTAAATGGCATACTTCATAGAATCACAGAATATGCTGAGTTGGAAGGGTCTCACAAGGATAATTGAGTTCAACTCTGGTCGTGCACTATCCCCAAGAGTCACATTATGTGTCCAAATTGTCCAAATGCTTCTTGAACACTGCCTGATTTGCGTTCAGGCAATATAGAAATTTTAGCTAATAGTGTAATAACAATATAATAACAGCAGAAAGCTAATTGCAATTTGTATTAACACAGATAATAAGAGTTACTAAAAATCTAGCCTGTAGGACCCTTGAAATTCCTGATTTATCACACTTAAGAGTGATTAAGATTGATTAATAGTGTTCTCAAATGTATTTAGAATCCATAAAAATCTCAATAAGATTTCTTTTAAAATTTTAACTTATGCCAATATTACATTTCCAAATAATGCAAGCATGTTATTTCATTCAAACCCCTCAGCTCCCAAACATGCTGCTCCAAAACTGTGTTTAACATTATACTTGAAATTTCTATAGTAGTTAAGTCAATATACTACCCATCATTGAAAAGGGAAAAAAAAACAAAAACAAAAACAACAACAAAAAAAAAAAAAAGAAAACAAACTCCCAAACTAATTATGGCTTATTATTATGTATTCAAATGTTGGCATCAATCCTGTGAATAATTTGGCACCTATGTAAAGGCTTTCTATGGGACAAATACTAGAACATTATGGAATATTATGAAAGTGTAGACTGTTTTCTATATCGATAGATATATATGAGGGAAGAAAAGACCTTCAAGAAGGACAGAGTACAAGATTGAAGTTCTGGGCATTTTGAGATTTTAACAAAAAAATTCAAGCTTTTAAAAGTAGCTATGACATTTGGCACCAGAATGGGGAGGAGAACAAGTTCTTGAACACAGCTCTCTTCTACTTCATGGTCTGCACAACACATAAAAGTTTATTGAATATTTAAGCTAAACCAGTGACATGCAGTGTTGGAAGGCTGTGAGTTAACAGTATGATTTTCAAGACATTATCTACTGCATTACCTTTTATATTAACACAAAGTATATATTTTTCTAGAATTACCTTCGGTTGGAGGGAAATTGGTTTCTATAGTGATACCACATCAAAAAAACCCCAAAGACCATGCTGCAAATTAGATACCTGGATTTTCTTAAACCATAAACACAAACAGTTGAATTTGTATAGAAATGCATCAAACTAATATTTTGTTTTAATATTTCATACAACACACATTTGTATATATGTATACGTATACAGGGAAGGCTTCAAGACATCTTGTACTTCAGAAAATAACAAGAATCAAAGCAATTTCAGCTGGTTTCACATCACAGGTCTACAACATCCTTTTGTTTTCCTTCAGTTAGTATAACTATGCTTAATATGCAAATAGAGACACAAATTTTTAAAAAATCCACTAGCTGCAGAGCAAAAAGTATAATCTGGCCAAAAGTCCAGTATCTAAGCAGAACAGAGAGGAATATAGTTTTTAGGGGGTTCATATTTTCAGCTTTGATTATTCAAACTATTCTATGAAAATAAGAGGCCACAAGTACAATCAATGCTCTTGAATTTCGTATTTGTTTCACAACTAGCAACAAGCAAGAGCAACAGGAAAAGGAGGCATTATGGAATTGGATTTTACTATGTTCTTCCTGTTCAGAAAGTGGAGTCTAAAGCAATGCAGAATTCATCACCTTTACTCCTGGAGATCTACGGTGTATGAAGTCTTTACCAACTCTGATTTTGTAGTTTAAGCCAAGAACAAAAGACATGTAAGTAGCACTTTGGAAAGATTTGTTTTCTTGGAAGTTGAGTGTTTAATTTGACAGCAGCACTCTTAAGCATTCAATCAGTTAGATCAAAGCCACATGGGTTTTTTGCAGACAGAAGATGGAAGCTTTTATTAAGATAGCTCTCCTATTGCAGAAATGAGAATTGAGGAGAAAATACAAAAAACACCTTAAGACCTTTTAGCCATAATTCCTTGAGGTGTATCATACACATATAACCATACAGGGGTAAGTACAGGTAGTGTGACTCAAGGTGACTTCAGTTTTTGTAGTACCTGTAGATGTACCTGTAGACCAGTTTTTGTAGTACCTGTAGATGTACCTGTAGACCTGTAGATGACATGCTCATATTTTCCCTCCCATTATGCTCAGTGCATGGATAGGGTTAATCAATTTTAGTGTGTCTAGTTCCTGTATTTGTTATGCTTTTTTATATCAGAGGTGGCTTGCCTATCTAGAGGGACTCAGCACCTGAGGCCACCATGAATAAGACATTAAACAGCTGTTAAAGGACCCACTGATGATGTTTATATAGAGATGCTCTAGGTAGGCTTTTTGCCATAAAGAGAAGAAAGTTTTTTCTAGAATTGATAGGAAGGATAATTTTATAGAAAGCCAAATTATTCAACAGATTAAAGTTGTAAGAGGAAAACAATGTCACAAAGTTAGTAAGCTGGGGCTGTAGAGAGGACAAGGAATAAAAATATTTTTCCAGACAACATATACGTGCAGAATCCTATCAAAAGAATTATGAAAATATAGCAGATCCACCATATCCAGTATTTTCACTAGTGACACAAACAAATTAACATTTAAAGATACGTTTAAAGATAACTAGGTATTCTATTCTTCCCATACAGGACTGGAATTTCAGCCTCTTCAGGACTCATTATTGTTGAGGTTTATTAATTTGCCTCTCTTCTATGCTGTCTTTAATGTAAAGCATGACTCTACTGCCAGCAAGGTGCAGTCTGTGCTCCCTATACATATACACTTTGTAGGTATGGTCTGCAGTGCCTCCCCTGATTACCCTTCTTCCACCAAGTTTGTGATAAGCCTGACAGGTCACCCAGGGCCACCTTCATCAGTGCTGTCCACCCTATTTTCCCATCTTATTTATTTAGTTTTAAAACCATTTGTCTTCCCTTATGACTCTGATTGAGTTCATCTCTTCTGGACAGATGTTTCTGGAATCTCCTGGGAAGCTTCTCTAATTCACAATACTTTTAAATGTATTACCTATTTCAGCACCTGTATTTCTTTGCTGTCAGTCTTTAATAAATATTATTTATGTGCTTAATAAAAGCAGAATTCTCATCTATTTCATTTAATATGACATTTTTATATGCAAGTCAAACTAGTAACTTCCAATAATTCTTTTGATGTGTTAAAATTACTTGATCAACTTGTTCTTGGACTCTTCACTACAGTTATGTAAGATCCATTTCAAATTATGTTCACTTGGTTGTGGAGGGTGGTTTTTGGGTTTTATGGGTTTCGTTTGGGTTTGGGGGTTTTTGTTTTGTTTTGTTTTTTGTTGTTGTAGTTTGTTTGCTTGCTTTTTTCTTCTATCAACCCCTAAACACTCTAGATTTCCCCCATGTTATCTTTTATTTTTTTCTCAACCTAAATAACTAGGAAAAAAAATTACCAATAAATTATTTTTTTTTTTCTAGTAAATAAACTGAGTTGCATGCTGAACATTTGTTCAAAAGGCAGTAAATGTTTACTGCATATCTCAGGTCTAAAATTAAGAAACTACAGACATAAAAGTTCATAAGGAAGAACTGTAATTGGAAACATCAAAACCCAATAAGATGGAATAACTTATTTAATCTTTTCCTAGGCTAAGGAACAGAGATGAGAAATAAAACATATCAATATTGATGAAAGTATTAAAGTCAAAAAAGGAAAAGAAACTTCAAAACAAGACTGAGCCATTTATGTCTAATTCCTGCTCCCATCTGAGGTTCAGGCAACCTCTGTCTTTTCATTCATAAAAACATTCAGCTTTATTTAAATTAATAAACAGGCCCCCATATCTAAGGTAGGGAGTTTTTCTCTTGGCAAAACTCCAATTGGCTTCTTGGGGGTCAGGACTGTAATTAAGATCTTTAATTTACAGTATGCATATGTAAGCCACTTCATCAGTTGTTCTGACTTCCCTTACCAGGTTTCAGATGCACAGAAAGCTGACCCTTACTTCAGATTACTTAATTATACTTCCACTAAATTAATTAGCAAATTTACTATCAAATTAGGAATTTTGAGGTATTTTGACTTGTTTGAAAAACAGAGCTGATGTGGGTCCAGAACACACAGGAAACATACCTCAGACACCAAAATCTTACAGCAAGGACATTTCTAGTTTCTGTAGACTTCAATGTTTTATTCCAGAATTCTACGTAGTCCCCACACTGTGAGGACACATACCATCCTCAGTGAGAGGGTGGGAGAGCCCATCTTATGTTCAGTCCCAAATTACACAATAATCCACAGTGGTTCTTACATCAGAAGTCAAATGTCAAATTGTCTGACTGTAGCACAGCAATTCTTCCCGCTCTGGGAATCTACATAGAGCACAGCTAATTCATGGACAAGGGAAAAACTTAGTCTAGAGCAAGGGCTTCTGAAGGCCACAGAGAAAGTAACACATTACTACCAACGCTTGAGACACAGTCGCTGCAGACAACATAAGAATCAAAATAGTTTCACTCATTATGTAAGAACTGATAAGTGATTTTGAGGTTTTGCTCATCCATGATGCAATTTGTGACACACTATTCTTCACATATTATTCCTCAAATTGACAAATATAGTACTTGGCTGCCTTGTACATAGAAGTTTGGCTTTCGTTGGCAAAGGCTAAATTGTGCTTCCATCAAGCCTACTGGAGTCAATAATAGATACCATTTCTTGAGGCCAGTAGAGCATTTCTTGAAATGCAATGTCCAAAACTTGCTACAGTGTCTCACACAGTGACTCAGCACTACTAATGTAGATTGAATAAACTACGAAAATTGATTGATGTCTGACATTCCTATGTTGCCATCCCTCATTCAATGCACTTAGTGCAAAACTTGGCAAAAAATAGTATGACTTCATGTGCCAATTATGCCTGTATTCCAATAAAGGGGTTTCTAATTTACCTTAATTAGAGGTACCATGCTAATCACCTGAAGCTATTTCAATCTTACTTCTGTCACAGATAAAATAATTTCTATTCCTATGTCTCATTACCACTGCTAATTCTTCTTTGCCTTCCATTTTCTTTTCTTTACATCAACATCAATAAGAAATTAAAAACATACCATGAACATTTCCTCTGCTTTTAGGTAAAATAATGCCATAAATTACCAATGCATCTTTATATGGGCATTTAGACATAAATTCATATCTATATGCATACATAGAGTTCATTGTTACTTTCTTCAAGCTTTAGAAGTTGGTTATGCATTGGTTGTGTTTCAGATAAAGAACTGGTTGTGCTTCAGATAGAGTACCTCAGAGCCTTTCTTACTGAACCCAAAAAGGTTCAGAAATATGCATTTAAACAATAGTGCTATCTTAATATTAGTATGTCTTTATAAATACACACCAATTTACATATAAAAACACACAACACCATTTAAAATACAGCTGGGTTGCCTCAGGATATTACACTGAGGAAGCTTAAAATGTCTTACTTTACTGATTCATATACATAAAAACTGTAGAAGAAATAAACCTATTAATTGTTAACCCAACCTAAAATTTTACAATTTGTTATAAATTTACAGTATCTAAACAGCCTGTAAGCATTCATATCTGGAATTTATTTCCTTTGAGAGTTCATGCTCAGAGTCAGCACTTCTTTGTTTTCTGATAAAAAAGCTGAGCAGTTTCAATGTTCCTGGATGAAGCCATGCTCCCATTGGAATTGAAAGGAAAGTCACCAGCAACTACAAAGAGCTGGAAATTATTTCTAGGGTTTTGTGGTTTATACCACCAACAAAGATTATGACTTCTGCTTTAGGTATTCATCTTGACTGCTTCATCTGTTTTGTAGTCACAAAGAGACTTATGGAGCTTTAAAATCCTGTGGAGATTGAGATGTGAAATAGGAATGCCACAAAAATATTTTAAATTGTAAGAATAAAGAAAGACTAAGGAGCAGATTCTCATTCCTAACCAGATTTAAACTGGATAATTCTACTGGTTTCCATGTTGTAACTCCACTTTTTCATTGCTTTGACTTGTATCCTAGTCAGTTGCATCTCAGCTGCAAATGGTCCTTCTACCAAAAAATTCCACCATGGAATTCATTATTTAGATGGCCACCTCAGCTGTCCATAAAACAGCACTCCAGACCAGCACAGAGTAGGAAGATGTTTGCCAACAGAGACAACAGAGGAACAATGAAATCAAAGAAATGCCTTTAACTTCCATACTTTCCCAGGGCTTGGCTCTTTACCCAGGATGAGGCAGTGAGAAGCTTACTTCACTCAGGATTCATGGTCTTGAACATGTTCCTGAAAATGGTTTTTATGGCCTGCATTGCTGTATCTATTGGCTGATTACTGCAATTCATACAGGATTTTTTTCTTTTAGCTTCTGAATGTTTTCTTTAATATTCACTTCATATATGTACATATTTGTGTGTGTGTCTGTGTCTGTGTATGTCTATATACTTCAAACAGCTAACACTTTTAGACCAGGACGTGCATGGTTTTGGGTACTACCAAAGAACTGATGCTGCACAAGAGGAGCTGACACTAGGAGGGAAACTTACAGCATTGGTTATGGTATGTGGCTGCAGTTATGTGCAGGAGCTGGCAGCATCATTCATTTCCAGATTAATTAAATAATAACCTGCACTGACATTTCACCATGAAGTAAGCATGGGACATGGAATGAAAAGTGTATTCTACATCAAGAAACATTTATCTGTTTCATATATGACCAAGATCCATTCTGCTATTAAAAGTCTTTCTATCCCTAAACTTCCAACTAGAAGTCTGTTCCAGGTCCTTACTCACTGATTACTAGGCAGGAAACCAGGAAAGATATTTTAAGTTTTTCCATGGTTGTTGTTTCTCAGGAATACTTTTGGAAAGTTTCATGCATGTACTAGAGAATTCTACTAAGAATTCCACATTATTTCAAGCAATCCTCCCTTCTCCATATCTCAAGTTCTGTGCAGCAGACACAAATTTGCACAATCAGAAGACAGATGCTGATCTGGCTACTGATTTTTTCAGCCACATATCCACTTTTAATGTGAATCATTGTAATAAAAGGGTTATCATAATTACAGCTTATTGAAGGCCATCTTGCTGTCAGATTGCTGTCCATTTGCCCAGAGAGATTGTGGAGCCTCCATTCTGGAAGATATCCAAAAGCTGACCAGACAGGGCTGAGCAACATGCTTCAGGTGGCCCAGCTTGAGCAGAGGAGCTGGACTGGATGACCTCCAGCAGTCTCTTCCACTCTCAACCTTTCTGTGATTTTGTGATATTAGATTGATGAAGCAGGGATCTGAAGATACTACATGATGACAAACAACAAAGAACACTGTGCAGTTATTGGTTCAACAATTACGTGACAAAGGAAGTGGCAGGACTAGCCAAACCTACATAGATTAAAGCAAAATCCAATTAAATTAAAAATATGTATAATTAGTGGTACTTTTAATAAATTTTTAATGTAGAAAATACTTGTACTCTATCCTTACAATATCAACTTTTGAAAGTCTACAAAATACACTTGGAACTCACATGGCTGGACAAATGATCAGGAATATTTTCCAGATCATTTGTTTTAATGATGGGTTTGAAAGAACTTAAATGTAATCTCAGACATTCTTCAAAAGCCTGCCATAATCTCTGAGGCTACTAATGTTTGCATGACATCATTGACATTACAATCCTGTCTCTCACTCAGTAACTAAATAAACTGAGGAAAACATGAAAAAGAGTTTTTGCTAGCATCCTACTCAGGTGTAAAATTTCAAATTCCACTTCAAAATCTGGACATTAGCTCAGAGGAAAATACACTAAAATTCAAAATTCTTTCATGCAAACCTAGCCACACAAGTATAATCAAGCATTCCTCTTCAAAGAAGTAGTTTTACACCCCTAATTATGCTTGAAACACCAGAGGAATGGATTTTTCTTTCTAAAACTGAAGCTTGTATCAGAATTTAACAGCCTCACATTTCTTCTTTTATTATTCCACACTCAAATGACTGAACATGTTTACTCAGAGTATACTGTGGGATTTTTTTACCAAAACCCAGATATTCTCATGGAATTTCCATATTTAAAATAGTCATTTCATAGTCATTAGTCATTATGAAATAGTCAATAGTCATTATGAAATGATGTCTCACGCAAGACAGACAATTATAAAAAGAGTAAGCCTTTTGTATGATAGTATTTCTATTACTTCCTGCAATCAACATTTTCAAAACAAAATGCAAGAGTAAAAGCAAATTCTCAATATGATTCATCCTGAATAGTGTTGTTTCTGTCCCCATATGCTATTGACAAAATTTTTCCAAGTGGCATAAAGTCCGTATTACAAAAGCTTTGAGAAAGAACAATTTCTTTTTTTTTTTTTTTTTTTTTTTTTTTTTTTTTTTAAAATTAGGTGTTAAGTACTGATCACAGAGGCCCAAAGCAGCATAATTAAGTAATTTCTGCCTGGCAGATCTAGACCCAGTTTAAAGTAACTGCAGGTGGATTTATTTCTTCAGTGTACCTACATATACAGTTTAAATTATCACCATAGTTTAAAATATTTTGAAATAAAATGTAACAGATTCATTGCTAAAAGAAAAGGGTATAAAAGCAGACATATCATTAAAATATTTAGCAAAATTATCACAGTGGCTGGTGACATCCTAATTTTTGCTTGATTTTAATTTACTTCTGGGTTAACAATTTAAATAAAGAAAATGAACAATTATTAGTTACAAATCTTCTTAATATGCTTATACAAAAAAAAAAGTACTACTGAGATGCAGTGAGTTTATTTAAATGCATTTTTTTCTAAAATGCAACCAATGTAATTTTTAAAGAACATTAAATTAATGGAAATGCTAAAAACCCTCAGTTCTGCCCCACCCTAAAAAGTATCATAGGAACTTTTTATGTAAATTAAATTCTCCAAAGCCTCTTCATATTTACTAATGACATTTAGGACATGCATTCTGAAACTTATTAAAGCAAAAGTACAATGATTAAATAAAAACAATTCAAGATGTTTATCAATCTCGCCTAAAATGGTAATAAACAATGAAATTTATATTTGCATCTTCCATAAACATATATATGAAACAAAGTTT
The DNA here is from genome assembly GCF_017590055.1 of Onychostruthus taczanowskii. NCBI lineage: Eukaryota > Metazoa > Chordata > Aves > Passeriformes > Passeridae > Onychostruthus > Onychostruthus taczanowskii. The sequence continues at coordinate 596,789 of NW_024497741.1, forward strand.
AACCTGAGATTAAAATTCAACCTTATCATGATCTTCAGAATTGTACCTTCCTAATCACAGTAACAGAAATGTAATTTCACAAAAGATCATTGCACTAGTTTTATGTTATCAATCTCCCAAAGAATTAAACAGATTCCACTTTGTCAAAAATACTTCTGGAAGCAACTACTGAAAGTAATCCTTAAGATGAGCTTTGAAGAAGAGGAGAAGCCAAATGTGTTTTCCATATGTAATGAAGTACAGTTGCTGGCAGCCAAAAACCATAAAACAATGAGATGTCACCACCAGAAGAAAGTACCTTCCCACTCCTTAGTGATACATTACAACTGTCTGTACATGAAAGAGACCAGGTGACTCATTAGCAGCTGTGTGAGTGAGCCCTTATAGCCCCCACAGGCTCTATTCTGAGAGTCACGGGCTATTGTCACTTGGAATCTAACACACTAAAAAGCATGGATAAGTCCTAAATCTGAGGGCTTTCCTGCCTTAAAATGGGAAAGTTCTCTTGTCAAAAAGTGGAAAATTATTTGTTACAGCACAGGCAGCTAAAAGGCATCTATAAGTCTCTACAGCAGGATCAGCTGCATGACATGAATTTTCCTTTCATGATCACCACAGTATGTAAAATCACCTTGAGGAGAAGGCCATAATTCATTTCACTTTTTCCATTCAGCAGATGGTTATTTTAAAATTTTTCAAATAGTCTTAATATTTTGAGATTATAATTGTTGACATTAGTAATTACAAGAAGTGGGCCAAGATGCAAAGTGTTAATGGCAAAATAGGGCTAAACTGTGGACATATAAATGTAGATGACTCTTGCTAAATGGAATTACTCAAAGAAAATGAAAGACCTGGTATACCACTCAGGATATCACAAGAGAGAAAGAGCGAGAATTTACACGCAGGTAAGATATTTCTAAAAGTATTGTTTTCTTGAACTCATAAATTTATTCCAAGTTTCATAATATAATACAGAATATGAAAAAAAAACTCTAGTCCTGTTGCGATCATATTTAATTTTATAAAGAAATTTGTAAGATTATTGAAATCTTGTGCAGATTCACTTTAAATCTTGTAAATCTGTATTCTAAGTCTTAATAACTAAGACTTAAATATGTCTCTTCAATAGTTTCCTATTCCTGTGAAAAATATTTGATCAGGGTGTACATATTTCTTTACCTTGCGCTTTTAAAAAGAGTATATCATCGCATCTGGAATGCTCTTCACTTCTCCACCAACAGATGCAAGCAACAATAGAAGGAAAATGTGAACTGATTTCACTTTTCACTTTCCATAGTAACTTTATTAAAGTAGGAAGTTTAATCTTTCTGGTAGCTGAAATAAACTTGTCAAAGGTGCAATTTTAAGATTCCTCACCACTGCAATTTTATAATGCAACAGTAGGCTCTACATGTGGAATTATTTCTTTCACAATATGAAGATGATTTATAAACAATTATTTAGTGTTGCTTGCTGCTGTTTGGGAAATGAGGATTATATCTGAAGTTCCTACAAATGATAAAATTTGTTTTTCATCAGTTCCTCATTAACCTGGTATCTTTTGGACAGCATATATAATATATCACAATGAAAAGTTGAAATGAAAATGTGTTTGTAAAAATGCAAAAAAATTATTTTCTAGCATGTCATTGGCAAGTATGCAGATTCCTATTTATGTTTTTGACTATAACCCTATAAAATATGGAAGGTCCTAAATATGCACCATTATAAATATTCCCTCTATCTAGCAAGTTACACAGAGAACACACATTTTCAATAATCTAATTTCCAGAGCACTGAATATTTACCAATTTCTGTTAACTTTTCAAAATTGCAAATATGGAGAAATGTTCTGCAGGAAAAAATGCAACACCACATTGCAATTTGGAACAAAACCAATTACTAAAATAATATACACTCACAAAACACTCAGAACACTAACAGAAGACTAACCAGAATTAGCTTCCTGGAACTTCTTAGCTCACAAAGGAAAAGCAGTAGAGAAACTAGATTAATAGCTTTCTTAAAACGTGCTTTTCCTAAGTGCATGATTTGTACAGCCAAATGAGAACTTTAAATGTAACAAGTCAAGTAACAAGCTCATTTAGTGTTCTCTACCTCAAATATATATATAAAAACATTTGCATTAAGTAACCCAGGGGGTGATTCGACTGCATACATTAAATTTAACCAAATTTTTAAAACAACTGTAAGTCTTCTAAGGAGAAGTCTGCTATTTTTATCATCATAGAAACAAAAATTAAGAACTTGAAGGCATGAAATTTAGGATATGCCTGTACTGGAAATGGGCCATGATGTGGTTATCCCTCAGTTAACAGAGAAACAAGGCAGTGTGTCCACAGAGTTTAGCATAAAGCCACACAGTCTTACTTATGTGAGCTCACAAGCAATGTAGCCATGTTGGTTTGGTGTGACCTTCCAGGGAGATAGTAAGGTTGACAAGAGTATTAGCTCATTTACAGTGCTGGAATAAAAGTTTAACTGCCTCACACCACAAGCTGGGTTGTTAGAACTCCACTGATGAATTTAAGCCTAGTGTGACTAAAGCAAGGCTGGATCCTTTGTGTGCATCTACATAAATATCACAGAGCCACACAATCACAGAATAGGTCATGCTGGAAGGGACCACAGTGGGATATCTGGTCCAACCTCCCTGCTCAGGCAGTGTGATCCTAGAGCATGTGGACAGGATTTTGTCCAGATGGCTCTTGACCATCTCCAGTGAGGGAGACTGCATAACCTCTCAGGACAATCTGTTCCAGTACTTGGTCATCTGTACAGTAAAGAAATTCTTCATCATGTCCAGGTGGAATTTCCTGTGTATCAATTTCTGACCATTGCCTCTTTATCTGTTGGTTGGCACCAGCAAGCAGAGCCTGGTTCCACCCTCTTGGTGCCCTCCCTTCAGATACTTATAGACACTGATGAGGTCCCCTCTGAGTTGTCTCTTCTCGAGGCTGAACAGGTCCAGGTGCCTCAGCCTTTCCTCGTAAGTGGATGCTCCAACCCCTTAATCATCTCTATAGTCCTCTGCTGCATCTGCTCCAGGAGCTCCATTATTCTCCTGTCCTGAGGAACCCAGAACAGGACACAGCACTCCAGATGTGGCCTTGCCAGAGCTGAGTAGAGGGGCAGGATCGACCTCCTGGCAATGCTCTTCCTAATGCACCCCAGGACAGCACTGGCCTTGGCCACAGGGGCACTGCTGGCTCATGGAGCCTGTTTGCACCAGGAGCCCAGGGCCTTCTCCACAGAGCTGCTTCCCAGCGGGCTGACCCCAGCCTGTGCTGGTGCATGTGGTTACGCCACTCCAGGTGCAGGACCCTGCACTCGACCTTGTTTAATTTCCGAAGGTTCCTCTCTGCCCATTTCTCCAACCTGCTGAAGTCCTTCTAAAGGTCTGCACGGCCCTCTGGGGTATTGGTCACTCCTCCCAACTTTATGTCATCAGTGAAATTGCTGAGGAGGCATCTGCCTCTCCATCCAAGTCATTAATCCAAGACTGGACCCAGTGTTGAATCTTGGGGGACACCAATAGTGACAGGCCTTCAGCTACAGCCTGTGCTGGTGATTATGATACTTTAGGATCTGCCATTCAGCCAGCTCTCAATCCACCTCACTGTCCACTCATCCAGGCCACAATTTCTGAGTTTGCTTACAAGGTTGTTGCTAGACACAGCATCAAAAGCCTTGCTGAAGTCAGGGTAGACAATATCTACTACTGCTCTCCACTCATACATCCAGTTAGGTTTTTAATCACAGAATCACATATAGGTCAAGCATGATCTATCTTTAACAAACCCATGCTGACTGCTCCTGGTCACCTTCTTGTCATCCATGTGGGCAGAGATGGCTTTCAGAACGAGACATTTCATCACCTTTTCAGGGATTGAGCTGAGGTTGACTGGCTGGTACTTCCCTAGGTTCTCCTTCTTCCCGTTTTTGAAGACTTGGGTGATGCTTTTTTCTACTCCTCAGACACCTCTCCTGATCTCCATAACCTCTCAAAAATGCTTGTTGTAGCCTTGCAATGGTGTTCACCAGCTCTCTCAGCACTTATGGATGCATCCTGCCAGGGTCCATGGACTTGACGATGTTAAGTTTGCCTAGGTGTTCTCTAATCCAATGCTCCTTGATCAAGGAAAATCTTCCAACATTCCTTTACCTTGAACTCCTGACTCAGGAGGGATGGGGTTGGGGCGTCTCTCCCTACCCTAGTATTGACAATAAAGGGAAGTCATATATCAGTAATTTTAAAGTGGAGTAGTCTGCACAGACATTCAGCCTGTGCACAAGTGTGCCAACAAGTATTGAAGACTAGAGATATCCGTGGGGTTTCCCTGTCCCACTATCTGAACCTAAAAGAAAAGATGAAGAGAGGGCCCCACCTTCTTGGTTACAAACCAAACTTTTCTCTTTGAACAAGGGCCAAAGAGAAGGAATGTAGCTGTGAATACAGATAACAATTTCCTAAGAATTTTCCTCTCACCATCCCTCTGGTTTTTGAGGAAATAATGCAGGAGAATATCACTGCATTCTCAGGATGGCCTCAGGCTTTGTCATTCCTAGCCTATTGAATTAGACAAATTCAGAGATATTAGAAGAACACATTCACTTTAGCAGTTGGATAATTTTCTATAAAAGCACCTATCTTAGACTGCATATACACACATCACTAGCTTAGACACTCTTCCAGAATTTACTTGGAAGTCCCTTTGGATTGAGCTGACGTCTTGCTGCTGAAAATTCTCTCCAGCACCTTCACAGCAGATATGCACAAAGGTGGCATTACTTTGGAGAGGAATATAGTGAAAGCCTCAAGAGTAATCATATCAGGGAAAGCAAATAATATGCAGCAGTTCTTTTTAAAAAAAAAAAAAACAACTTAATTAAAAAAAAAAACTGAATTATTTTTCCAGGCAAGACAGTAATTACCAAAAGGTCATTTTTATTAAAAGAAGAACATACTAGACATTAGACATAAAAGGTTCACAGCAGGTTGATGCCCCTCTCTGTGAGGGAGAAAGCACCAATTGCTCAAAGTTACAAATGTCAGTGTATGAAAAAATTCAAAAATCTTCCACAAGAGCGCTGAGCAGACACTGATGCCAAGTGCATCTTCACACAGTTTACAGAATTCCTCATGCCAAATGGGGAACAAATGGGTCTTCTGGGATTGAAATGCATCTGATTATGTTCAGCATTGTTATGCTAGTCCTCTTCACGATGTATTTTTAGTTTCCTTTACATTATTAATTATGTGCCAAGTAAACTTGCTTTAACCCTCAGAGTCATACAATATTCCTTGGAGCAGATTTACAAAGTTTGTAGCAAAGATTCATTCCAATCCATTAAACAGGTCTGGACTGGTAAGCAGCCCTGAAATCATGACATTTCTACCATGCAGGTGAGAGAATTTTCTCGAAAAAATGATGCCTTGCTTTCCTCTATATTTACTGAAGGAAAAAATCTTGACAAAGCAGAAACAAAAGGACTATATTAGAGCTTCAGATAAAGACAAAAGATAGAACCAACAAGGAATCCTAAACTAGTCCTGGAGGAAAAAAATTGGCATCTTCCTATAAATTGTCCTGTTGACAGAAGAGATAACAATAGAGGAAAAATGTAGAAAGGTCAATTATGGTTGAAGCCACATCTACCAGCAAAAGTTCCAGGCATCAGATGCTTCAGGGGAAACAGAGCTCTGTACTTTTTCTTTCCTTTATACTCCCCTGAATAGTTGACACATAATATACAGAAGCACTGAGGTTTGATCCAAGTTATTAAGAACTTCCTGAGCAGCCATGCAGAAGGTGAGAATGCCTGGACCAACTAACCCTTGAAATCTAAAACCAAATTCTCTACTAAAAACACACACATTTTTCTCAGTAACTAAATAAGAATCCAAAAAATGAACATACATGAGTTCCTAAAAAGAAAAACAGTAGACAGAATGTCAGTTTTTCCTGATATTTCTGCCTGATTCAGGGTTTGTAAACCCAAATCCTTAGCTGTATGTGTTCCTTCTTTAAAGAGCGGAAGTGGGCTTCCAAACCAGAAGTACATGTGAAGCTATCAGTCCATTCATGTAGGAGACAACAGGAGGTCAACAGTGAGATGTCAAGACAGGCAACATAATCAAGAACCAGAAACTAATGTGGAAGATGAACATGTAGAATATAAATAAAATACTACATCAAAAGAAATTTACCTCTGCTGGAGAGTTAAGAAGAGATGTAGTACATTCTCTCTGAGTTTCAAAAAAAAAATGGAAAATTAGGAACATGTCCTGTGGTAATGTAGAGATTATAAAAGCCTGGGGTCTTATTTGCTGCTAAAGTTTGCAGGTCAGTTTTTCATTTTATTCTTACACATCTAAGCATTTCAAGTTAATTGACAAATACAGAAATGTGCATGAAAACTTATGAAAATCAGTTCCACTCACCTATGTGAAATATTTACACAGAAAATAACTATAAAAATCTTTCTTCAGACTTTCAAGATGCTAACATTTTCTTGAACAGGTTCTGAGAAAAACCCTATTGTATATCCACCTTTCCACAAGAAGCTGTTAGTGTATTTGTGTTACTCATTTATTGTATTATATAACATCCTGACTGTGGCTTTAGGTATTACTCCAGTAGGTTTAGCTACAATTTGTTATCATTTCATGACAGCCTCCAGACACAACACTGCTCCAAATGAAACAGATGGCTGTTTCCACTAATGCCAGTCAGAGCTAGGTCCATTGTTTCAATCCTGCACTTTGAGCACACAAAACACAAAAACACACTTGCCTGTATTTTAAAATCACTGTCAAATTAAGTACATCTACAATGACTAACCTTTAAACAAAGTTCTGTATTTAGAAGTAGATCCTGTCTCCAAATATCAAGATTTTTCACCACACTATATAACATCCTAGTTAGGCCAATCAAACCCCAAGTTCTTGGCCTGAAAAGCAGACTCCATAGCCAAATAAAATAGCACTCGGGATCTGTTACAAATATTTAATGAAAAATTGTCAAACCCAGCATTTTCAGTCCTGTAACTATATCTTACATCATAAAGGACTAAAATTCTTTTTATAATTAATTAAACTATTTTCCAGTTTTTCTCTAAATTTTAACAAGTATTTGAAAATGGCTCTGGTATAAATTAATAATATACTACATATCCTTGGTATCTTACATGCAAACAACAACAGGAGAACCCACTGATGCATAACAGAAATTTTCTCCCACACACCTATCAGAGCAAATTTTTTTCTGTTTAATTAATTTTGCTATTTTTTATTTTATATCATTATTGTTATCAAGTTAATATTCAATTTTTAATCAATTATTATTTCTTATTCTTGTTGAAATGCATTACATTTCTAATGTCATTGTCTTGCAAATACAAGGCATATTTCTTTTATATTCACCTAGTATTTACTGATGTTTCTTAATATTTTTTCATTACCCTTTCTTGTTTTAAGAATTTTTCATCTTATAAAAGTAAATGTTCATTCTACCCTTTCCTGCAACTTTATAGCTTTGCACTAGAATTGTGTGTGAATACACAATTTATTCTTGTTTTCTTCTTTCCTTCTGGATTCTGTTCTACTTCAATTTCTTTTTTTTTTTGTTATGTTTTGTGAGTTTAATTGTATATAGCTATTTTATATAATGGTTTATTAGTGTGGTGGGATAAATTTCTATTACTTTTTTTGAAGTTTAATTTTTACTCAAGTCCCTGTCCAATATAAAAGCTTGTGATCTTGGTATTTTTTTCTCTGTAGTTTTGCCTGAGTAAGATTTCTCCTCTAGGTCATAGACCAATCAAAATCAGAGAAAAAATCTTATTCTATTTTTACCTAATAAATGTATTTCTTTCAGGAAAAAAAGAATTTTCGAACAGAAAAAAAAAATCTTCTCTTCCTTTTTTCAAGGGCCAGTATAAAGTCAAGACCATGAAACTGTCAAGGTTTGAAAAGCATGTCCAGTGCTAATGTGTCACCTTCCAAAGGTACCTTTTGAATAAACATATGCAACAAGATTACTAATATGTTCCATATATAAATATAGGGTAGGATGGTGCAATTACCCTTCTCAAAATCTACTATTCCATATGGGAGAACATAAAGTGTAACTATTTTGCCATTTAAAAATCTAAACACTAATGGCATAAGCTCAAACTAGAATTGTATACATAAAGCAAATCCTTTGCCTTTGTTCTTATTTCATTCAAAAAAAATCAGAACTTTAAGTAGTTGTAAGACTGATGGGTCACTCTGAAACAGCATATCCTTGGGCTGCCATCATTCCTATAAAATTTAGTCCATAAGGAATATTATATTGTCCTACACAGTTAATAAAGAAATTTTTTGAGAGACTCAGACTGATTATGTTAAAATTGAGAGGAAAACATTCTAAAGACTTTTAAAGAAGACAACTCTCCTCTATCTGCATCCCCAAAAGCATGAGTTTCACAGCACTTTGCAAGAAGATACATAATACCTAAAAAGATTGAATTAAAAAAAAATTGTAAAGATCTATCTGCATTTTTCATGAAAGGTTATCTTTTACACATTTATGAGTACAGACCTCAGAGGCAAGTTCTACAGTAGATAAAATATAGGCTAACAGGAATTGCAATTGAAGTACCCTTGACCTAATGACAGACTAGGCTTGTTTATTATGTATGTAGATGAAGGAGTGACCTGGCTAACTGTGCTCCTTCAGCTGAGCAGATTAATTGAAAAAGTTTACTACCTTGGTTAAATAATACTTCTTTTCTAACATGAAATTTCGTGGGTTTAATCCCTACAGTTTCTTTCCTAATCATACCTATTTCTCCACAGTATTTTCTACTTTTCTCTTACTTTTCTTTTCCCCTACTGCAGTGCTTCCTTGTCAGTTGAGATATTCCTCTTCTGTGCTCCTTCCCTTGCCTCAGAGGTCCAGTCTCACACATTAACTTCCTTTATTGTCTCCATTACTTTTTAACATATATTGTCATCTGACTCTTCCGCCTTCCAATGTAAACACTCCTTAGTTTCTGTGTCCTTGAAAGTCCTCCTGTTATCCACATTTGTTTCTCCAGTTACAGATCATCTCTCATTTACTTAATAACAAAGCATGAACTGTTTAGAGTCAGGTTTGGTGAGGGCTTTTTTGCAGTCCTCTTGTCTAACATACCTTTTGCCCTTGAATTTCACTGAAACAATTCCTGATATTTTTTCCAATGATCTGTTCCTAGACTGACAATAAATGTGTCATCTGTACTTGCTTCTATCTATCAAGCTGCCTTCAATGCAGCTAATAATGCTTTTCCTGGACTTTAGATCTCTCTTGGATTCTATGTTTCTTCTCTGTCCTGATTATCTATTATCAGTCCCTCAGAAGAGCATACCCAGTAAGTTCCTCAACAACATTTCACAATAGTCTTTTTATGTTTCTCTTTCCCCCACGTACAAATTAACTTTAAATAAAGTCAAACCACTATTTCTCTAAGCACAACTCAGAGTTAAACCTCTCTTCCAGACCAATCTCCATGCCAGTCTAATGATTCACCATTATTTCAACTACAACAAGATTACAAGGATCCTTATTTCTCCTTCATTGCAATTTTTGCTCAGACCTTCTCCATCATTGTAGACAGTAACTTGTCACTGTGACATGTAAACTGGAGATTATCTGCAAGTTAAATTTCCTTCTACATCGTCACCTCTAGGTTATGTGCTAGTCCTTTTTTTCTGCTTAGGATCTCAAGGATATGGTCTTCCACATTATTTTAAACAGCTAAAACATTTATCTAGGTCTAGGACTCATTGCAACCATGTCCTTTTACCTCATCTGGTTAATTGCTTTTATCCTTCCTTTTTTTCACCATTGTCACCTCTTAATTCAAAACGAAACTGTGACTGCATCACCTTCACTTCATTTTTTTCACTGCAAGCTAAGAATTTTCATTACAAAATTTTCAAAGCTTATTCCTCCATCAAGCTTTGAGCATCTTGCTTACAGGAGCACAACTCATCTGTGTCAGACAAAAATGCAATAAATAATTCCTTAGCCTGCCGTTACATTCAAAACAATCAAACAGGTGTGGCATGCTACAAAGTGTTAACTAGTACTACATTAATGTATTTTTACTTGCATGGATAGATATCTGAAATTCAAAACTAAATTAATAGGTATCTTGGGAAAACAAAAAAGATTATGCTTGAGTGCCAAAGAAAATTTCTTCCAAAGAGTTTATAAATGTAATAGTCTTTGGGGTTAACTGTCAGGGTAGTATAACGTAAGAAAATGTAAGGTATACTGTTAGTCTTTGAAAGTATTAAATCTTGAAGGTTATTAAGAGAAAATATCCATGTTTGGTAGAGTTTTTTCACAGAATGACCAAAGCCTCCATACAGACTTACAGACAGAGAAATTCTTACATGTTTACTCTGAGCAACATAAAGAAGAATCAATTAGAGGCAAGTGGAGGGAAAATAATTGTGATTTAAAAATTTAAAGAGACAAATATTATTATTTTATAATAATACTATTCTTGAAATTATTTACTATTTTCAAAACATTTCATATATAGTTACATATAATCTATATAGTTATATATAATCTATATGTTATATAGTCTGTATATAACCTCTCAGTTAAAAGGACCATATTGCATCAGCAATAATAATTTTACTTGCATACCTTCAAAAAATAGCCCAAAATGGGCATTCAATAACAATTGCTAATGCCAAACACAGATTAAGATTCTTTGGAATGTAAAGATTTAGCTTTGGAAATGCTCAATGTGGGACAGATGTGAAATTCCAATACTCTCAACTGCGCACACATTGACCATAGAACTGCTCCATAGCAGATCATCTATAACAAGTGAGGGTAAGCAATCTCTGAGTGCTGTGACAAGTAGACACACAATGAATGTTCATGAAGTAATTTTTTAAAAAATGCATATATTCTTACCTTTTTGCAAACTCTCTGGCTCATCTGCTGGAGGTTTAGAAAATTTTCTAGTGCTTGTCCAAAAGAAATACATCCTTAAAAAATGTCTAAAATTCCATGAAAATAGATATTTCTGTTCACTTTATTTTCTCTGAGGGTTCATGTGTGGTTTTTTTTTTTTTTTGCTCCATCTTTCTTACCTACATTTAATTCACTGTCATCCTTCCTTCCCACTTTCATCCTGTTCTACTTCTGACTCTGCACCATACAGTTTCCAAAGCAGTTTCCATGCACAGTTTCCTTATTGATACAAAGCTGTGCAGAAGCCTAGATGGTGGCTCTATTTCTGGCAACATCAGTGCCCTGTCAATAATTTTGACAAGCATGCAACACTTGACAAATAACAATTTCTTCAGAAAGTTGGCAACTCAAAAGTTTTCCATTATCATAATTTCTGCATAGAAAATAATTAAAAAACAAACCAGCAAAGATGGAAATAGCAGTTTGGTTTTGCTGCAAATACTTTTATGATTGATCTTGTTCTGATATAAGGCAAGGAACAAAATTAGAGAGTGCTGATAACATCAGGCTACTGCTCATTATTCATCCTCAGCATCCATAGTGTTAATATGAGACAGAGACACATGAGCTACTCTGCAAATATTTCACTTTCTGAAATATTTGTTTGCATGAGATCTTTTAAAAACCTACTACTTAGCTGGAGGATGTCATCAACAGACCCTGAAAGAGTTGCAATATTGCACCTTTGTAGTACTGGCAAGTGATTTTCAATATGGACAGTTATAATCAGAAGCTGTATTGTTAACTAAGTCAATGTATACTTTCTTTTCAAACTGTATTTGGGAATATTTGTATTGACTTACAGAGGTAAGACAAAAATGACATTTCATCATTGCTGAATTTCCAAAGCAAAGCAGTATTACATAATGTCCAGCTGAGCCACTTACTAATAAGAATTACAATCCTTGGAATTACAATGGGGCAGCTTGGATAAGGACACATGGAAATCAAAAAGGGTTGTCAACAGTTCCACAAGATTTAATTATCCATACATGGTATCAGATCTAGCTGTGCAAAAAATATTTTTTCAGCTGTACTGAGAGGAAAAGATTGCTGCCTAATTTGACTCTCATTTAGAAATATTCATGTGAATTTACTTCATTTCCATTTACTTCAATTCCATAAAAGAATTCTTTGCCATTATCCATCAGAAGAAGGGTTTTATTTTGCTGGAAGAGTTAATTAACTAATTTAAAATATCTGCATTTCTTCAATAGTATGAGCAAATAAATGTCTTCAATGACAAGTGACAATGTTTATATAATCACAATTATAAGCAGACTATAATGGCAGACACAAATGGTTCAAGGTACTGAATACTAGTTAGACCTGAAGCTTTCTTCAGAATAAGATGGCAAATTATAGATTTTCTGATGATCTCTAGAAGTGTGTGTACATATAGAAAGTCTTACTTACTCATGTACCATACATGAGTGATGTGGATTCAAAATCAAAAGGGCATAATTCACTCTTTCATCAATACTAATATACCATCCAAGAAATCAATTATAAAATCAACCTGCTGTGAGGTAATTGATTTCAGATTCACATTATGAATTTTGGAAATAAATGAAACCAAGAGCTGATTTTTCTGAATTCTTTATCAAGCAAACTTGCAATAAAATCAAATATGCTTTCAAATTTTAGCTTGCAAATTCAATGATCAATGTTGACCTAGAAACAACCTTTCACATTTGGAGCCTCATTGACTACAGTTTTCTGAACAGCAAATGACAGCAAAAAAAAAAAAAAAAAAAAGAACCCTAATTGCAGCTAAAAGACACACTTCACTAGTCTGTCTCTATTCTCATATTGCTAGGGAAGTAGGGGCATAAGAAAAAATGGAAGAATGTTACAGATTTCAATAACTAAATAGGCTGCTTTATATTCTTGCATAACTAACTATAAAAATTACCAATAGCTCACTCCTAACTGCCCTTAAGGCCACTCTGTGTGTCAGAATTAATCAATACTAATGCAGTGTACTTTCTTGTTTCTTTGTGATCCCTTCCCCACCCCCACCCCCCCCCCCCCAAAAAAAAAATTGAGGAGTGTAGACTCTTTCCAGATTTACTGAAAATATACAGCATAATGAAGTAGAGAACTGCAACAGTGTCTTCTAATAAACTAATAAAAGATACTTCATGAAAACACTAGATCCTTGCTATGATTGTAGCAGATATTTCATGTTACTGTAACATTTTTCAAGACAGACAAGAGCAAGCACACAAAAAGGGCAAAGAATGTCTTTTTACTCATTTATTACTTTAAAAATATGAAAACACTTTTTCTTGAGAGCTGAGAAAACATGTGTTAATAATTTGCCCATCAAGAAGAAAAGTCAGAAATTAGTAAATAAATGACACAAATGACACTCTAAAATGAAAACATCCACAAAACTCTAGTATGATTCAGCCCTAATAGCTGTTTATAGCAACATGTTTTTCTGTTTTTTCTTAATTTGTTTCCACTTAAAACTTTTTTTTTTTCTGGTTCCTGGATTTGCATTTTATAAAAAGAAAGATGTAGACTGCATTTAATGAAGAATAAACATATAGTACCCAGACTAATGAAAAGAAAAAAAAAATGTCTACTTTGCTGGCTTATCACGGCTAGATTTCAATTTGCCATCTCTGGCATAAATATATTAACATAAACCACTAAGAACTGATAAGTGCATTAGCAAATGAGGAATACATGGAAGGCATTGAAATCACAAGCAGTAGAAGAGATTATTAAACAAAGGCGCTGTACTACCGGAAGTGTCATTCTTAACAAAAAGTCAACAAAAAGAAGCTCTCCTTTAATAAGGAGGTAACCAAAGTGATTAATTTCCATACCAGAAAAACATAATTCAAATCAACATTTCTCCACAGCATTTTGGCACACAAATTTCTTTCAACATCAAAGTTTGGAAAAACTCTGTGGTTTGGCAATAGAGCAGCACAAGGGTGCAACTATTTACAGTGTTGTGAAGTAAAACCGTGTTCTTTCAAAAGAATGCAACTATACCAATTAATGCAAGGAGTTTATTTATTTCTAAAGATATTGCAAGATGTGTAATCAAATATTCCGATCTTTCACTTCTTTATCACAATCCAGGAGCCATACCTACATCCATAATTATAAACTGAGTTGTAAACGCTGATTTTCTTCACTGAAATATAAAAACCCAGTTTACCAAAATATGCCTGAAAGTGAGACTGCGACCTGTGAGACTGTTTCATGTGAAGATAGTAGATATGCAGCATCTTCTTTTCCTATAATGTCTCCTCCCCAAATGAGTGGCTGTCACAAGGCTAGCCAGGCTTAGCAGAGTTAAACAAAGGACACACCTACAAACAGAGCATTACACTCATTGAAGGCATAGTGTCTTCCTGAAACTGTCCCTCCCAGGAAACTCTTGGACCACCCATGATACATCCTATTTAGGAGGTATTTGTTATTGATGGACTCTCCCAGACTGCCCACCTATCATGACCACCTATTGTTGGTTTGCTTGAGGAATGCGACTCAAGCCGTTCAAGAACAACAATAAGAGCCTCTATGAGTTGACTTAAAGGACTAAAAGCTCAAATACTGAATAAAAGATCTAACAAATGAATAAATGGTAACTAAATAACTGACTTAAGAGCAGCTTCCAATTCCATCTTCAGAAAGGATCTGTAAGCTAGAAGCCTAAACCACTTGAGTGTTTCTATATGCTGTTGTTTAGTCCATAAGCCAACATCCATTGCAGATACCTTACACTCTTTATGTATGAAAGCCTGGAAAAGTACAAAACCTTCTGATTCATTAATATTGGCTGCATGTTTTTGCAATCTATTTACATTTCCAGACTCCAATATCACTATTAATAAAGAGCCACCATTGTCTTTGGAGTATCTGTCATGAGCATTGCTGTATGGTCCAGCTACACTCCAACAGGATATTGTTCCCACCAAGTACTGTATAGCTCTCAGTCACTTTTCTGTTCACTTAGTTTTAACTGTAGCAGAATTTATTTTTACTTTCAGATCTTTCCAATTCTTAAATCTAGAAGCTTGCAACTTAGAAGCATGGTGGAAAAGAAAATGAAAGGATGCACATTGGGCATGGTTTGAATATCATCCATTAATGATCTCTAACTTAAATTTATCTCTTAGGAAGCCCTTCATTCTACATCTATTACTGATGGACCCTCTCATTTGTTCTGCTGAACTATAAGCCCATACTTTGGGTCCTTCAGGCACAAAATAGAAAACATACAGCCAATCAAATAATGTCAGAAATAAAGGCATACATGGCTAAGTTGAAAGGCATTTTGCCATCTAATATACAATTCCCTACTAAATTAAATTAAGTGATTTTCAATACTGTTTTTTATATTCTACTTATTGGCAAAACTTCTTTGAAACCATTGCATGTTAAAATTCCCAAAATAACTAAATGGAACAAAAAGTGTTTACAGAAGAGGGACCTTTAAAACTATGACAGTTTTTCACTTCAGCTGTAAGCACTTTGGCAAGCTGGCCAGCTGTACTGATGTTAATCAAATGGATGTCAGATCTGATATAATATAGTTTGTTTACAAAACTTTTCATTGAAATAAATAAAAATCTGTCTTCTTTAAATTTTCCCACATCATGTAAGTTAACAAAAAACCTCTTCCTCTTCTAGCATAATTCTTAACTACATAATTTAACAAATATATTAACATTTGTTTTCTTTAACTTGCTCCTGGAGAACAGTCCCTTTTCCTTCAGATTCTATCACATTCTCTTTTGTTCACATTTCCTTCTTAAAGAGGCCAGAAATGCTAGCTCTAGCTAATTGTATTACCTCTCCTGACACGCAAACAGAAGATAATATGACTCATTTCAGTACAAAACTCCATCACATCCGTCAATCTTAATATATTGGTTACATATTAAGGATATTTTCCTTGAAGTTTAATAATTACTTTTCTTTTTAAAATAACATATGTGTAAGATTTTAGCCATTCTAATACATACCACAGTTTCATAACACATAACCTGATTTAGACAACAAGGGGTTTATTAATCCAGCATTGCTTCATTTTCATAAAGGTTTTATTTTCCTCTGGATGGTACTGATCCTCTGTGGCTGAGAGATTTACAATGTCTGTATGTGCCTGGATAATACAGCCTGGGACTCAAAATGTATTTTGTTCATTAATTATTCCACCCTATGTCTATATGTCTACAGAAAGTAAGTTCATTTTATTGCTGGGTATTCCACATTTTTCTGGAATATATTTTCAGATAACAAACTCAAAAGACAAACCATGGTCTTACATGCCATATTGCATATTTAAATATTTTCAAGAGAAAATGATATGCTGTTTAAAAATAATAAAGGCATATAACTCACACTTGAAGAAAAAGTGGAAACATATTTATTTCATACAGACCTTTGCATTTTGAAATGTTGCACTTAACTTCCATGAAGGACCTTATTATTTATCAGATGTTTTAAAACTCTTTGTCCATATTTAAAGTAAAAGTAACAGGAGCTGTTCAAGTCATGGGATAGCAATGCTTGCATAACACTTGGTAAGTCAGCAGGAAAACTAGCTAAACATGCCAGGCTAGCAGCTTCCCAATGGAGAGTGTATCATATTCTGCAGTGCAAACAAAACATTTTGAAGTTGAGTCATTCATGGACAGAATTTGTTCCAACCTTCAAATATAGAGTAGGTCTGAAGTTTGGAAAGAGAAGGCATTTGAAGTGAAAAACACTTCTTTCAGTAAGTATCATAGCTGCTTACATAAATTATTGATAGAAAAACCTTCATTTCAGAGGAGATGCCTCTAGCTAGAACCTATTCAAAACTTTCAGATCACATCTAGATTACAAGCAAAATAAAAGACAGTCCTTATATTCTTATTTCATACTAAAAAACCAGTATTCTGCATGACAAATAAGGGATTTCAGAAATCCTTATGAATTCTGTAATGAACTACAGCCTGGGTGTCCCTCACTAGGTACTTTTTTATCCTTAGGATAAGTACTAAAGGTATTTCTCTAAAACTACCCTATGAAAAAATTATTTTTCAACACTTTGCTTGTAACTATTATTTTTTGGCATGACAGACATTTATAGGAATCCATTGTTATAACTGATGTATTCCTATAGACTTTTGGACTGCTTCTCAAACAAAACAAAAAAAATTTCTTAAGTTTGTATCAAACTTCGTATTAAAACAGTCATGAAGATAGAATGGAAGGAATTCAACTTCTAGTTAGAATCACAGGAGAAAATGTAATGTTCTCCAGATATAATAAAATGCTGCCATGTATAGTGTGAATTTTAGTTTACAGCACATCTTCTTGGAAGTTCTCAAGATTTGCCTCATGGTTCTGTGTATTACTCCTAAGGAATTCTATCTCTAATTCTAATTCTAACTCTTAAGGAATTTCTAATTCTAAGAAATATGTATCCTTGAAAGGGTAGCATTTATGACATACTCTTCATATAAACTGTAATCTTCTCTATGCCTTTTCTTAGAATAATAGCTCTACAACTTCTGTTTTATTTTTTTTATTTTCATACTATTTATTATATTTGGCATCATACACTTATTTGAAAAATTCTTTAATATACGAAGGTTAGCTAAAATCTGATAACTAGAATCAGATGTTGCTTTTAACTACTACAGACTTCTCACCCTCAGTGTTCTGTCCAAAGTCAAAGTAGGTAATTACATTTCAATTACTCTGCTCTACAAAGGCTCCTATCCTATACTCAACATGCTATCTCAAACCTAGAACTTTAATTGTAAAAAGCATCATCTCATCTTGCAATGGCATGTGTCACATTTCAGCGTGATCTGTTTTAAACCAGTGAAGACCAACTGGTGCCTTTGCAGGCCCACTGCTAAGACAGAGCTAATGAAGGCTCATGGACTCAAACTGCCTACATAGGATCAGCATTTGTACAAGATATCCTCCGCCTAAAACAAAAGATTTAATATTATATATAATTTTTCACTGCCTTCAGTAGGCCAGACTGTATAGTACTAGGGGAAAAAAGTCACATGGAAAGGCTGGCTTTCAAAACTTTTGAACTGCCATAGATATTCAGGAATAATTCTCCCTGTGGAATCCATCACTCATCCTGGGAAATATGCTATCAACATACCAATAATTTTTCTTTTAACATTTTTACCAGTGAGGAACATTTTTGTATTGATAGTAGATCTACTAATTTTCACCTTATCTATGAAGTTTTTGAACACTAAAATATCTCCAGCAAATTTCAACATTCTGAAAGGTCCCTCTTATTTTTTTTTAAGTGCTTAAAATGAGGAAAAACCCAAAACACAAACAGACTTAAAGATGAGTGAAAACAGAACTACTGGAAGACAGAGAAGAAAGAAGTTCCTTAAATCTTTAGATGATACATAGAGTTTATGTCTGAGAAAGCCATACTTGACAGACTTGTGTTACAACTCAGGAAACTTCCTATCCACTAATTACAATGCAAGGTCTAGTCCTAACAAATACTGTTGAATTTATGGCCATGAGTTTTGAATATATACTGTGAGACCATAGATTATTTTGTCTTGACTGTAAACAAGGGGGAAAAAATCTATTTCTGCTGAATATACAAATTTATAATTTGAGATTTAAAACAATGAGCACTCTATCGGCTTTTGGATACACTAATAAAAAGCTTTTACCAGAAATTTATTTTGGCGTAACAGTGAGAAATAAGATTCATATTTTGCTAGTCAGTTTTTAGGACCTGTGTTAGTAAAAGTTGCACAACAAAGTAATTTTATTTTCCCCTTGTTTCAAAATTTCATATTTAATTAAATTGCTAAATTTGAAAGTAAAGAAAACATATTATACATGTATTAATAAAACTGTTTTCTCTAATCAGGGTCAAATCTCTGTAGAAGTAAAACAGCTTTTTAAAAACCAATTTTCCTGGCACTATTAATTCAATGTAGAATTTCACAGATTTCACACTTTACCAAAAAAGTGCTTCGTTCATTAATTTTAAGGGCATTTTTAATGTGTCTAGGCATAATGGATATGGTACACATAGATGATAAATATATACACTTATTCAGACAAATCTGGGTAGAGCACAATTCCAGCTATTTCTTTAAGATTTAGCTATCCTTGTCATTTCTCAAAGTCTCTGCATCAGAGCAACTGTATTTCCCTTGAGCAAGTTAAGTAATTTTCTAAATGGATGCTTGAGTTTCAAATTGTTAATAAGCAAAAGGCTTCACTTTGTCCCAAAAATTCTAGATAAAAGATAGTCCTATCTTTAAGCATTTTTGATACAAAAATAATTCCTTCACTTTAGAAAGACACAAGATGAGAGCAAAGTCTATAGAGTCATGCCAAGAGAAAAACTGGCTTGTAAAATAAATTTTATCTTATATAAAGTTGTAATCAGTAATCCATAATAATGAATAAATAGATTTTAACACATTATTTGGATTCAGAAAAGACCACTAAATGATAGGATTTGATATGTCGGCATTAAGTGTAGGAAAACTTGAATAATCTGAATATTGTGAGACAGTTTTAATTCTTGTGAGCATTGGCTCTGAAACAGATTCAGAAAGACAAAAGAAAATAAATAAAAATCTTGTTTCCACTTGTAATCTTTGTGACGTGTCCTTGAAAGTGGTTTTGGAGCTGAAAACCCCAGGCATTTCAAGCAAACGATAGTCTCATCTTTATTCAACTCATGGTGAGTACAGGAAATAGAATAAAATTGAATAATTATGTTATGTTATGCCTGGAGTTATGCCTAAGAAGCTCTGACCCAGTTTGAGGCATGAATAGAGCAGCTATCTGCAGTGTGAGTCCCAGGCCCACCAACGAGGCCCCAAGTGGACACACCCACAGCATCGCTCAGACAGGACTGCAGGGCCCAGGATGACCTGAAACACATCCCCTGTGTCCTGCGCAGGGCACCGTGTGGTTAGAGGCTCCAGAGAATGCCAGTCCCAGCCCTAGGAGGCCTGCACTCTCTGGATCCAGGCAGGAGCAGCTCTACACCACTCTTAAGTTTTCCTTTAGACAATGATGGCTGACCACTTTGAAGAAGAGCATTGGGCCAATAGACCTGTGGCCTGATGAGCACTGCTGTTCTCAAGCTCTCTTGTTTTAGCTTTTTTTCCCACAGAAAACAGGTCAGGCATTTCTAAAACTGATTACAAGGAAAAAAACATCCACAGGGAAATGAACAAGTATTGGTATTGCTCACCTCAAAAACATTTGCAACCATTTAGTTCAGGAACACACCTGCTTCAGACTGAGCACTTTGTCTTTGAGCCTTGCAAGTGTCAGAGATGCAGGGCTTTGACATCCTGTGGAAACCCAGCTGAATTTGATGAACATAAACTTTAAAAAACAACACTTTTCACATGCTTTTTTGCAAATTTGTTCAGTCCTTCAAATCATCATATGACGATTGCACCCACCAGAAGATTCAAGCACCTTCCCGCAAAGGGATACAGCCAACTCCTAGGCTGAAACATGATTAGCTATTCAGTCCCTTCTACTAATGCAGGGCTGGGAAGAAATATGAGAGATTTCCTCAGCATGTACTGCTAGGGAAAGGAGGAGATAGAAACAATAAAATTCAAATTTAAATATGAATTAGAAATTTAATTAGAATTAGAATTAAATAGAACAGAACGGAATTAAAATGGATGAGACCTACAAGAATCATCTAATTCAATTCCCTGATCACTTCAGGGCTGACCAAAAATTAAAGCATGATATTCAAACATGGTGCGTTGACCTGTTCCTGTGTTTCACCACCCTTTCTGTAAATAAATGTTCCATCATGTCAACTCTAAACCTCCTCTAGTCAATGTATCCTTGAGCCGTTCCCACACGTCCTGTCACTGGACACTAGGGAAAAGAGATCAGCACATTCATATTCCCTCCTCATGAAGCTGTAGAGCGCAATGAGGTCACTGCTCAGCCTCTTTTCTCCAAACTAAACAAGCTTAAAGTCCTTAGCTGCTCCTCACAGGGTTTGAAGATCTGCTATGATGGAGTGACTGCAATGGTCCACAAGGGAAAACTGACTGTTGTCATCCACCTGGGCTTGTTTGAAGGCCTTTGACAAGCGCCCACATGACATCCTCATCTCTCACCTAGAGAGACATGGGTTTGAAGGTTAGATAAGGAATTGGCTGGATGCCAGCAGGTCAAGGAATGTGATTCTTCACTTTCACTCTGCTCTCAAGGAAACCTGAGATAATGCATCTAGCTTTTGGGTCCTCCGCACAAGAAAGATGTGGACCTGTTGGAGTATATCCACAAAATGATCAGAGGAGTGGAGCACCTCTCCTAAGACAAGCTGAGAGAGCTGGACTTGCTCATCCTGGGTGAAAGGTGGCTCCAGGAAGATCTTATTGTGGTCTTTCAGTACTTAAAGTTTTATAGAAAAGGAGAGTGACCCTTTATACATTTGGATAATGATAGGACATGGGGGGATGGTTTTAAATTAAAAGAGAGATTTAGGTTAGGTGTTTGGAAGAAATACTTTCCTCAGAGAGTAGTGAAGCAAAGGCACAGATTGGCCAGGAAAGCTGTGGATGCCCCATTCCTGGAAGGGTTAAAGACCAAGCTGGATGGGGGCCTGAGCAACCTGGTCTTATGGGTGGCAACCCTGTCCATGGCAGAGTGATTGGAAATAGATTGTATTTAATGTTCTTTTCACCCCAAGACATTCTATGATTCAGGTTGAAGAATCACATATATATTACATTGACGTTTTAAAAGAGTCTTCATAACTGTAATTTTTCTTTCTCCAGATCTAGCTTCTCTCTGCAGTGAAGTGTTGGTCACTCATTGCTTGGTCACAGAACAAAAAGGCAGTGGCAGAGTCAGTGTGATTTGCACCAGCAGAGGAGAAGAAATGAAGGCATTAACTGTTGGAATAAGTCACAAATTTGTGTTTGTTTCTCGTGTGGTATGATATGGCATGGCATGGCATGGCATGGCATGATATATATCAGCAGGGAACTTATCTATTTCTTTCAAGAAATCTTTTTACATGGGCAAATAACTAGCTGGATAGAATACAACTACAATTCTGCAAAAAAAAAAACATGTCACAGTGTCTCAGCAACTAGAATATTCCAGACAGAAACATTGTGAATGATTTATGAAAAAGCATCAATTAACCAGTCCCTTGAGGTGACAAAATTAGCATTTTAATGCATGTATTACCATAATTTTTTAATATTTCAAACACCACTCAAACACCACAGCAACCAGTGGTGACTGCAGATGTTGAATATTTCTATGAGATAAGAGAAAGGGGCACAGGATCCCCTTATCAACATGTACTTTTCCCTGCCTACCCCACCACACAGCACAGCCCTGAAAGCAAGAAGGCAAAGCAAAAGTCCCCCCAAGTGCCAGATCAGCTCACAGGGAAGACTTGTTAGGGAGTGCAGAATCATGCACTTCTGGGACTGCTGTACTTTATGAAGTGGACTGAAAGAAGAGAGGCTCAAAAGGCAGCTTTAAAGAATTTCTGATTTGTGTCTTTCTCCCTTTATGCTGAACACAATTCAGATACAGCCAGGAGCTGGGCCAAGATATTTGGTGTGGCTATATCATACTCCAGTAGTCAGTTATGTTGCTATTTTAATTTAAGACAGTTGAGTCTGGTTTTCTTTTCATATTTAATCTGTTAGCTAAGACTTAGCTTTCCCTTTTCCAAAAGCCTATTCAGAATGCAGCTTATTCCACACTTCATTTTGCTTGTATTTCAGCTAAATATATTTTTAATGACTGAACTCTGATTTGTTATAGATCCACTATACATTTGTATCATGACTACCAATTAATTTGGCTTTAAATTTCTCAAAGACTATATAAGAAGGGAGAATCTTCCTGGAATGCAAATGCCTGAATTTTAATTGAAACAGAGGAAGAAGCTTTGTACCTGTTCTTCATGAAAAGCCCAGAAACTTTAGAACTGGAACTTCCCACAGAATGGTTTCTAGTATCAGCAAATGTTTAACTGCATTCTGTCAATGCTATCTGTTGAGTGAGTTAAATGCAACACCTTTCAAGACAGAGAAATAAGATACCTTGACAGCTTCCTAAAGTGCTACATAAGATAATTAAACTGTACATTCTATTTCTCTATGAAAAATGTAGCTGAACAAACTCCTAACCATTAGTCCTTTAGTGCTTCCTGTTTGGCAGATCTTTGTCACTTCAGCTTCTCTGGACAGAGGAGGAGACTGTATTCAAAGTATACTTCACAGAATACTTTTCTACTGCCTTCATGGAGAGTGAAAAGCAGATGCTCACTTGCTTATCCCCTTTCAATATTGTATTATTGGTTCTTACAAGACAGTTGTGTAGTGTGTAAAGGAAGCAAGTGAGGCTTATCTCATCTGGAAGCTTTCCTTTATTTCCTTTGAAAATATGGGGTTTTTTTCTGAGACACTGAACACACGAATTTTCAGAACTGTTAAGAGCAACCTCTGGTTCTCAGCAGCTCTGAAAACAAGGTCACAGGCATCTCACTTTTCCTATCTCTTTCTGAAAAAAGGCTTAACTAGAAGTTCAGAAACTATAATTCTTAACCTTGCAGCTTTCAACTCTTACTTAGGGCTTTTGTTCCCTCCCTCTAGGCACTCTCTTCATCTCTCCAAAATCATCACTTCACTCCATACATACGTTCTCCTCCAGTTCTTAGTCTCCCCCATTCTTTCTTCACTCTCTATCTGACAGTTTCCAAGAAGCTGTCTGTTCTCCATATTATCCCTATGACTACAGTTAGTGCATTTCCTTCCCACTCCCAGCCAATCCTCTCTCTTTCCAGTCCACAGAGAAGCCTGTCTAGATAGTTGGTAAACAAAACTCACACTGAACAGCAGAATAACCAATTGTTCCCTACCAGACCTTTCAGCCTAGCAGTGCCATTCAATAAATTATCTAACCTTGTAAGAAGTACCATAAAGATTTTATGACAAATATGCTATGAATTGAGATGCTTGCCTCTGCAAGAATATTTATCTAAAATCATGTGGTGGACAGCTGTTTTTTGCTGGCAACACACTTAAAATGCATGGAGTATTCAATGATTGAGCTGAATTATATTGTCCTTTCTAGTTTATGGAAGGCTCTTTCCTTCTCTTTAAAAATCTGCCATGCTTCTTCATATGTTTTTCGTATTTATTTGCAAGATTTTTTTGGTACAAACAATTTTTTGCACTAAACAACATCAACTCATATTTTAATATATTGATACACAACAGTATTGGAGTTTGTTAGAAACTCCAAAAGAAATTATCTTTCTGCTATAAACAGCAACACACATGCTCAGTGATGAACTCAATTTTGAATTCTCAGGAATAGGAATAAATTCAGTAGGACTATCTGCTGTGTCACAGTAGTAGCCAAGTTATCCACAGGCTCAACAACCCTTGCTTGTAGCAGGAGAGTGGAACAGCCCAAAGCTCTGCATTCTTTTCCATCAAAGCAGTTTTTAAGTTGACAAGGTCCAAGATCTGCAGACATAACCATTAGCTTAAAGGAAAGGCAGCAGCCAAACAAGACATTGTAGCCCACTTTGAGAATCTCCCAAAGGTGGGTAGAGCTGAAGACCCTCTTTTCCCCCAAGATACTTAGACTGGCACTTATCTGCTTTCACACAATTTCTAAATCCATTTAACTGTTGAAAGTTTGAAAGTTGAATGGTTATGCATTTCTCCAAACCTGAAGACTATCTCAAGATTTTTAACATGTGGTAGGCTTGTATACGACACAGTTGTATCAGTCAATGATTGCTAATAATTTTTTTTAAAGCACCATCTTACATAAAAAAACCCCTAAGTTCATGCCACAATGATTTGTTTGCTCAAAAATACTCCAGGTGTTGTTACCTTTTGAAGAGATCTTTTTACACTAATTTCTACCTTTCATAAGCCTCAGAGTCTTACAGAATAAGAAAGAGCATATGCAGTTGCCTTGAACTGCTTTACATGAGTATCTTGGTACCATTTACAAGTTGATCTGTAATAACCCATGAAAGATTAGAACAAATTGCATGAAATGCTGTCCCTCCTTTTTTAATAATACCATCACAATAAATCTGTACATTTGAGGATGAAAAAGAGAAGGATATTGAACATGACGGTGAACAAAAATAAAATATTGATACAATTTAATCAGACTGATACTTCAGTAATTTGAATAGAAAATTAAATCAGTTTGTTCATTAAATTTAGGAAATTTCCACTCTCTATCTTCATTCACTTCACTGAGATTAACCAAATGTGAGTGCACAGATTTGGCTAACAGTTCAAGACAAGGACAGAAATACATTCGTCCTCAGAAAAGGTCAGCTGGAGGCTCTATTTTTTTTTTTTAATGCAACTGTCTCCTTTGGCTGAATGTTGGTAAAGGAAATATCTTGTCACCAGATATAAACTGCAGTACAGTCTTTGGCCCAAAGACAGTCTTCCTACAAAGACTGCATTATTCCTAAACTGTATAAGGAATATTTAACAAAAGAGAACAGGTTTATGAAATGAATCTGTTTAAGAGAGTTTAAGAATTGATATCAAGATGCATGAGAACATGCTGGCTTCTCTTTAAATAGGAAGAACATTAAATAGTCTCTCTCTGTCTTGGTCATCTCTGATTTGTCACTCAATTTTAATTATACTGTTCTTCAGAAGGTTCTCAGCCAAGCCAGTTGACCAGCTGCGTAAGCTCAGCTCACCAAAAGCATGAAACTACCTCTCAGTGTATCAATAGGTTGCGAGCAATGTACACTGATTTCAAAGTCCTGATTCTGTCATGAAAAAATAACTTCCATCACAGCATATACCAATATTCAACTTCACAAAACCAGCAGATGAGAACAGTGTCCGCATTTGCTTCAAAATCACAGAGGTTACTTATTGTTTCCATATTTGGAAGATAAGACTCACCCCTTTTTTATTTTAGACTGACTCATATGTGTTAGAGTTAATAACTACAGTTACTATAGTTAAACACTACAATAACCCTTAACGTATACTCTCTAAAATAGATTGAAATGCTACTAATGGCTTTGGTAAGATAAATATTCTTCCCTACTTAAGTTTTGAACAATGAGTGAAAACCAGGAAGTGGCAATAAGGAGCCAAAACTGAGAAATCACCTTGAAAATTAAGATAAATGCAAATTTTCTAACTTATTCCCCTTCTCCAGCTTTCATAGCCATCATTTCATACATTATTGCAGAGTACCATATGATGAAAGCAACAATGCCCCCTTATAATAATATCATATCCACCCAGGGTTTTTCCCTCTTTTCTGGAAGAACATTTATGCAAGTGAGAGTTATATGAATGGTTGGAATAAGAAACCTCATGGACAGGTGCTGGGCAAGCAATGACTGAACAGGAACACTGACTGAGCACCACACTTTTGGCTGGATGTTTCCACAGCAAAAAAATATTAGCTATAATGTCTGAATTTCACTCATCAGCCACTTTCTTTTTTCTACCCATTTCTCTTTCTCTTGACAGTATTTTCCTTTGAATGCAATGGGGCTTTATGCAGTGGCTGTTCAGAAGCCAATATAAATCTTAATTGCATTCATTCAAACATTGGATGAAATAAGAATAGAGTCAATTTGAAATCCCTAAGCAGTAGTAGAAATGGATACAAAAATCTTCCAGTACTGGAAACTCTGACTGCCTAAAACAAAGGCTTTCTTTCAACGTATGGGATTATTCTTTTCTGATTAATTTATGGTTTTCTCCTTTTCTACTCTACAAGCTTATCATTGCATTGCTTAGCAGCTTCTCCTAGTGCCTTGGAATGTAATTTCATGCTAAATTCTATGTTGGAAAGCTCAGGTAGGTTTTCGGGTTTTTTTTGTTTGGTTTTTGTTTCTGTAACTCCCCAAAAATAATTACTTAGAAAGCATTTTGCAGTGCATATCATGCAGAATTATTTGGTTAATCAAATTTACATTTAGTCTGTAAATTTGCAGCAGTTTTACATATTCCTTGCTATTTAGTACAATGTTTCAGATAAAACCATCTTTGAAATCTTTCCCCACAACAGTATCTACAGGGGGAGAGCCATCAGCTGGTTCAAGACCACAGTCCAGGTTTCTCAGGAAAGAGCTCTTCAAGAAAAGGGTTTGTGGCTCTTGAACTTCAAATTTGGCTCTAACTATAATACTTAATTGACTGTATAATGTTTGATAAAATTCAGTATTAAAGGGTTTGTTCCCCAAGGCACACTCTCATACCAGTCTGTCTTGGACCCAAAACCAAAGCTTATTTTACACCATTTGTAGATTCTGCCCCCTTGATTAACAACTGATTTTCCCGAACTTAATTATTTCCAAGTCTTGATTCACACAACTGCTGCAATTGAGCATCTAGACTTTTACAAATTGAACTCTAATCAGACATTTTCCACCAAAATGCATTCCAGCAGCTGGACCACAGATCAGAATTCTGCAAGACTACAGTCAGCTCTACTCTTATAGCATACCTTTTTTGCGGAAATATGTTCAGTGCTAAACCTTGCACTACACTTGATTTAGGTGTAAAGTTTAATAAACCATACCATTTGTTTGAATATACATTGCTGAATCCAAAGACCAGAAATACATAATGTTCACCCTAAGACAGCAATCAACAATTTCTCAGTTCAAACAATATATACATAAAGAATAAAACTTCCAGAAATTCTAAAATCACAGAAGTGTTAGCATCTATATTTACAAATGGAAGGAGATATATAAATGTTACAATCCTCCTACAAGTAAAGGAATTTTATTTACTCCATAAGTATCTTTAATAGCAACAAGTACAGTCAGTGGTGAGGAGGCAGTGAAGCTGCTGTCCACTCTTACATAAATATATATAGTGACCATTGTTGTGTCTTTAAATTAAGGAATAAAAAAGTAGAAAGTATAAGGCTTCAATGCAAATTCAATACATGAAAACAAAGAAGGTAAATCCACAGGATTAAAAACAGCATACAAATATTTCACATGATAAACTAAGTGCAGGGAAGCTTGGGTGTCAAAATAAAACTTAGAAAACAAACCTCTTTGTATATATTGCTGCACTACAATTAAACCATTACATTGAAATATGATGTTGTTGATGTAGTACTCACTACTGTGATGTTAGTGTAGTGATCACTAAACAAATAGAAATTGTTACTGCATAATGCCTAACGTCTTTGAAGCACTTTTCACCTATAGATATCTAAAAGGCTCAAAGCACAACAGTAATAGCTTTTCAAAATATTATGACAAAGTTACTTCAATAGCTATTCTGACACAGCACACTTAAAATAATGTTGCTTTTTAAATCTTTCAGGCCTTTGAGTTATTTTACATGCTTTCATTACAAAGAGAAAAAAAAAACAATGGCTTACCTGTGGAGATGAGGGATTAAAACTGACATTGATTACAGATTCTGTGTGTCTCCCCAGTTTTTGTAAAAAGGTGCTTGAACGCATTTCATATATGTAAGCCTAAAAAAAAATGAGTTGATATTTTCAGTATTAAAAAAAAAAAACCACATTCTTGAAGCATTGATATAGAGTATAGAGTAGTAACTTTAAATATATAGCCTACAAAGAAGTTAGAACATTTTAGTCATTGGAGTTATCTAATTTAGAAGGTATTAGATTCCACTTAAAAGAAAGGATTTAAATTCCAAAGAACATAATTTAAAATATATTTTAAAAGGGTAATTTTTTACCTGCTTCTTGAAGTACACCCAAATTTTATTTATTTATTTATTGCGGAAAGAGTGCATTATTCTTTCTAATTTTATTTTTTTTTAATTTGAGTTAATTTAAGCGTTTGCTAAATTATCACAAATTATAGAAATCGGTTCTAAGATATCAATTACTTTCATATCTGTTTAGCTCTTGTACTGCCCAGGGTGTATCCTCCAAAGGCCTTTTTAATAAATACCTACTTGATTCCTTTAACTCTGTCTAGCCTCTGTTCCAGGTCAGCCTCTTTAGGCTTCAGTTCCCTTTTATGGAAGGAGGAACAGAGAAGAGACAAAGTTAATAACACAAAGAACCAAGAGCACAAAATGCTTTGATTCACAAATAAACATGCTCCATCTTTTAACCAAGAGAACATATCACAGAGAGGCATGGTTAATGAAGCTGAAATTTTTCCATCATAATCTAGTGCCTTACAGAACTTTGCCAGAATTATCCATTAAAAATAATTTTTCCATTCCAGGTCCTCAGTTTAACTTGGGAAGGACCATGTTCATTTTTGGCTTAATCTTTATGTCCCTGTTCCACTCTGTAAAATAGATGTGATAATATTTAGTTCTTTTTTGAACAAAACTCCAAAGTTTGTTAAACCCAGGTATTCTGGTGATTTATGCTCTTCCACACAGTTTCTAAATCAACCATTTGTCTCATATCTTTCAAAAATGCTGTGAAGCAGTCATGCAGCTTAATTATAATCTAGTGAGAGTGCATTTGGTGCTGTAGTCACACTTCTCAGCCTAAAAAGCATTCAAACCCTTACCTCCCATCTTTCAAGAAATTATTCTTAGCCCTAAGCTAGAGACTAGGCTGGGATGCAGCACTTTTCCAAACTGCTGCATTGTCACAAATTCATTGGATCAGAGGAAAGTCATGATGAACAGCTACTGGTAGAAGCCCACCTGTAGCTAACCACTGAAGCATCAGAAGTCATGGGAAAGACTACCAGATATGGGAAAGCCCTTTCCTCTGACCTTTACAACAAAGACTCTATGCTCATATTGAACAGCTGCTAGGCAAAACACACAAACCATGGCAGGGAACACAACCTTCCCATTGCACGTCACTCTTACAAACCATCCTCATGGAGCTACTGCTAAACATCTTTCCAATACTGTATTCCTAGCCCCATAAATCTTAAATATTTAGGTGTAATGGTTCAACAGAAAAAGGGGCAGAGTCTCTAGCTACGTGCAAGAATAGTTTATTACATTGCAGCAGGTATCATCTCTTCCAATAACTGAAAGGAAAAGTAATAGTAATTTTCTGAGTAATTTTGACATGCAAGACAATAAAATCTGATTAAAAGAAAAACATCATCATATAAAAGTGGATAAAACCAGCTTCTGTTTAAGTAGCTCTAGCCGTAGGTACTTAAACTAGCCAGTGACAGTCTAAATTCTGAGAATAAAAGTTACCTTGGTTAAAGATTGAAAGCACAATTATTTTTTACTTCAAAAGTTTTAAAACAAAACAAAACATAAGCCCCAAAGACAATTGTATTTTAACAGAACTAACACTCATAAGAAGAGGAATAACTCCAGTATAAACATTCTTCTGCTATAGTCTGCTATTATTGTAGTTTTGCTGTATTTTCTGATGTCATCCAAATGGTTTATCTATTCTATACTTACTAGATTATTTTAGCATAGTCTTCTCTACAGAAAAAAAGAAAATAACAGAATCCAAATAATAAATTATACCATTAACACTAGCCACAGAAGAATAAAAAAAGCTTGAAAACATTAAATCAATGACAGAGGAAGAACAGATTTTCAGCAAACCAAATGTAATGAAAAAGAAAACAAAACACTCAAGGAAGCACTCAGCAATACCCAAAATGCATGTGTGCATATAATGTTTTAGACTTTAGCCAAAGTCAATCCCCTTTTTTTATATTAAGATGAATTTAGTCTAATAAAAATACTGATTCAGTAGATGTTGATATTTCCTTTCCAATTCTTGCTGAGGGTCAGCCAAAAGTAAAAATAATTTACCTGTACCAATAGCTTCCAAAGAAGTTTCTTGGTCCCATAACCACATACTTGTATTTCCTTTCACTAGACATTTGAAGAACACTTGGAGTAGTCAGTTGTCAGTAACCCAGAGTGTGACAGTGTATTTAGCACCTTACAAGTATACACAAGCTTCTGCTTTCTTCCCTAGACTTGTACCAAGAAACAGGGAAGAAGGGCAAAAGGCCCCTCCTTGAATGGAAGAATTTGTATCCAAATGGAAAATTACTTAATTCTACTGCATTGGTAGACAGAGTGTGCTAGATAAGTTGACGCTTTATCTGCAAAGTTTCACTGTAAATTCTTTTCTCCGTTTTCTCACATTCTAACTTCAAAGGAAACTTGTTCCCACTGCCCCCTAGTCCAACCCATGGCCATAAACATTTGTGTCAAGCTACTTACACTCCTACAGCCTCCTAATATAGGAAAGAGGGGGAAGCAAATTATAAGCACTTGACTAATAACAGAAGAATTCTCCTTGTTATCAGCTTTTGCACAGGGATCAGAAAAGCAACACCCATTTCAAGGAAAATCCTTTGTTGCTGCTGTGGCTTTAAGCTGAAGCATGTATTTTACAAACAGATCACAGAAAAAGAACACCACTAACAAACAAACAAACAGAAAGACATTGATATCTAAGATACCTAATTTGGCCTTACACAAATAGAGAAGTTTTCCTCACATGTTTTGCATGGATAGGCCAATGTCTCACTTTTCTGTGATTTTTTTTGTCCTAATATTTCAAACGAGCTACAGAAGAGAGAAATGTTAAAGTCCCTTAACAGAGGGATAGAGTCCCTTGATAATCTGACATGTTTTTATAAAATATATCTGCCATTATTAATAAGGCATTATTGGCCATTTGCTTCCATCAGTGCCATCAAATTTGATGCATAAGCCCACAGTACATGACTTGCACTCCACCACTCCTTATTTATATTGGGGCACATATTCCACTGAACCATGTATTTTTCCTCAATTTCAAGCTAAAAAAGCTCCTGAATTACTTACACTAAAGAAAAATAACAATTAACCTGAAGCAGACATTGAGCATGGAAAGTTTTAGCCCAAAATGTTCTTACTTATAACAACTGAAAACAGAATTATAGTGGAAAGTGTTAGACTTAACTATAGGTGTTGATGCCAAATCCACACATAATAAAACAGATTTCACAAGTATCCTAAGCATTGATTAATGCCCTTCAGTCCCAAGATATCTTATACACTTACCACATGGTAGCACGGAAAGCCTAGTCAAGCCTGGCACCAAAATGTGAGTACAGTACACCCTCTCAGAATCTCTCTCCCTTTTAATGACTCTTATGGAGGCTGTCTTTCTGGTAGCCACAGGAAACTTCCTACTACTGTAAAATCCCAGTTTCCATATGATTTCTTTTGACATAACTAAAAAAATGAGTGACAGTGAATATTATTTATGCTCTTTATTATTAAAATGGTTCATATTATAGATATCAGTCATCTTTCAAGATGTAGGGGATATTTTTCAAATGTATCAATCTTCTAGGAGTTATAGCTAACACATGTGAATTTTCCTCACTAAAAAAAAATTACATAAACCATATCTGACTTCCCTCTCTAAGCCACCCTTCTATGAAGCTTCCAAATTGAAATTTTTGCCAATTCAGTTTCTATTTAATTTGCTAATTCTAAGGCCTAATGTATGTGATTGTTTTTATTTGTTTTAATATGAAATTTATGCAGCACCATGCACCACTGAATTTAGGTTGCCTTACTGTTAGAACACACATAGTGTTGTCAGAGTACAGAATTAGAAGTTGAAGACTTTATTCTAAGAATTCACATCTCACTATGAAGCAGCATGGTTGTATCACACCCACTTTGGCTCTTTTCTGACTGCTGCTAGGATTCTCCTCTGTATCAACACTACCAATAATTGCATTTCCTGCTTGTGCGCTGGTGTTGACTGACAGCAGTACTGAAAGATTCAGATGCTGCAAAGGACCTTCAACCAGATTTTTGTACCAGATGTACTAATCATACCCAAAATTCAACTAGTGTCAAGAATTGAGACCAAGAGGTACACATATAGAAACCACATATAGAAAGCCCTGTGGATATAAAACTATATATATCCACTTTTAGAGCCTCACTGCTGTATGCATTCCAAAATGAACATTGGGTATCCATATCTACTTCAGCTTCCTGTTTTGTCTATAGTTGAAGATGTAGTATCTTTTATAAAATTAATTTATTTACCAAAAAAGTAAAGCCAAAAAGGCTAATTTCTCACACTTCCTCCTATCTCTCAAAAACATCAGCAAAATTCAATGTTAACACAGTAACAAATTACAGTCATAAAATTCAGCTAAAAAAAAAAAAAAAAAAGTTGTTCAGTAGTAGTTAAATAATAATACATCTATAGCAATCAGAAAATCCTCCACCTCTCTCAGCTGCTAATCTGGTTTTGTGGTGGTCAGGTCTGAGGCATAGCAGACTAGATAAGCAATAGCCTGAACTGACCAAAAAGCACACAAAAACAATTAATGTGATCATATTCACAAAACTCTATCGTTCATAAAATAACCTACAAAGGCCAAGATTTTCAGTCATCTTCAAAGATAACATCCAGAGAGACAGTGAAGTAATAGCATACGTAAAGTCATGACTGTATGATCAAGAAACAATATTTATCTGTTCACTTCTAGCATAATGGGCCTAACAGCCAACCACGTTACCAAGGAATCCAAAAAACTCAGGTTCAAGACTAAAATAAAACTGTGTTCCTCTTTGGAAAGGGGTAGATTTTTTTCCACCGACAGGTGGCAGAGAGGCTATCGCAGTCTGTCATTCATTCTCTGCTATGGATTTTGTTCTGCCAAGCAATGTCAGTCCTGCCTTCCCCACAGTAAACATTACTAATGCTGTTTTTTCCAGATGTTTCCTGTTAAAGCCTATCTTAGTTAAACAGTATGGACACATAGGATAAAACCTGAATAATATATAATTGGAATACCAATCACAGTGAAAACCAAAATACTTCAGATAGTTGCTACCACTGCATTCTGTTTTGCAAGCCTCCTGGTATGAAGTGTAGACCAAGACAACAAATATGATACTATACCAATATCATACATTTCTAAAAGTAATTTTTCAATTAAGAAAATATCTTTCTCTTTTCTCCAAATAAAGTATTAAACTTTATCATACATCAAATATACATAATTTAAACCTCAGTGATGCCTCCAAGATACTCTCCCAAGAGATATGAAACAAAGCATTCTAGACTATTAACTAGTCCTATATCTTCCACTCACATACAACTATATCAGAATATCTTTGCCAACTCCCTCATTTGTAGTCTTTTACCTAACATTATTAGTACCTAAAAAGTTCAAATGAAGTGGGCTATTAAAGGGAGAAAATCACCACATAATTTTATTGTTCACATTTGGGGTTTCCTGAGCTGTTTCTTTTTGGTATCTAGATCATTTTATGCCATTTTTAACCTAATCAGATGCAATTTTTAAGTTTATCACATCACAGATACACAAGGATGGAAGTATTTCATATAAGTAAGATCAGAGCACCTGATCACAACAGTAACAAACTGAGGCAGGCCTCATCTAAACTCTTAGACAAGAGGAGAGAAGAAAGATACCATTGCTAATTTCCATTTTATAAATCAGATCTGAGCCACAGAAAGACTAAGTGACTAATAATATATTTAGGGGGGTTGAGAATTACAATCTTCTTGGCAATGATTACATTAGGATGTAGTGCAGTGCAAGAGAAGTAGATGTACAGAACAAAAGAGTGCTGGCAGCCCAACTCCCAAATGCATTTTTCTGGTAGTAAAACATTACAGTATATTGCTCAGCAGCACTGATATTTCATTTGGAATATCAATCTCTGTAGCTACTTAAACTAAGGTGTCATCTGTAAACAAGTTTGTGTAAAGCCTGATGCAGCATCTTGTATCTGAAAATAACTCAGTCTGCTAACAATATCAGGTCTGGGTTTGCATCCATCCACCACTCACAGGTTTGCAAAAGTCTTTGAATTTGCCCCCAGACCAGCATCACTTTCCAGCATCACTTGCATAATGAGAACATACTCTAAAACCAATTTTGCATGAAGGTTAATATTCAGGGACTCACAAGTGATTATTAGATTGATGCTATGTATAAGAATCAAATTGCTTTATCCTGTCTCCTACTACTCCTTTCGATGATGATGCCCTATGGGCTACTGCTTCAAGCTTTGGTGCCTTCACAGTTGGAAAGCATAAATTTAATCTTGAATTTAGAATGTGTTTCAAAGACAGTGTTGTAAGCAAAATCCTAGACTTTGCTGAAAAGTGTAAAAAAAAAAAGAAGAGAATCTCATACATTACCCATGTTTTTTTATTATTCATGCAGCAACCTGCTATGCTGAAAAACTTCTGGTTTTGTGATATGGGTCAATCCGTGTCAGCTATGAACACAGGCTTTGAGATTTGGCATGGACAGAGAGTTTTATCAGTACTAGGGTCAAAATGTGCCTCTTAGAGTCTACAGTTCAAAGAGAGCTAGCAAGAATAAGCCCTGAAAACAATTAAAGAGACAAATATTTATTTCTTCCTTCCCTACTTCATTTCTGGAAACTTGGAAATTATTCAGAGAGCCCTAAGGTTCTCAAAGACAAAAATTAAGTGTCTAATTAGACATAAAGTAAAACAGCTAACTAGAACTACACGGCACAGAAACAAATAGAGTTCTTTTTATTATAAAAAGTAGCATTTCACACTGTCCAGATATTTCTTGTCTTTTTACACTAAGATTGCTTTAGTAAACAAAGCTTGGGTAAACAGTTTTAGGTAAACAGTTTTGTAGCAAAACGGAAATCTAAACCCAGTTAAGGTATATTAAGGTCCAACGTCCTTGATAATATCGATAGTCAGAAACCTGAGACTGTCCACTTGTAAAATGGTTAGAAATTACAATATTATGTATAGTCAATTAAGCAAAAGTCAACTAAATTCACTGGTAACCTTAAGCTGTTTAGGATGCAGAGACGATTTGACATTAGAAGTGTTAACATTTCATATTTTCTTGTCACAACTAATTACAGAAACGACAATCACAGTCCAAAACCAGGATTCTGGTTACCTGCTTATCAGACTGTCAGGTCCTACACAGGTCTTGGTAAAGGTTCTCTTAAGGAAATTGGAGTAATCAGTTAGGGAAACACTTTTAACCCCAATTTACAGTACAAATCTCACACTAACATGCACCAGAGCAGTTCAAATAAAACCACATGGCTACTTCAGCCACACAGAAGCTACATCAAGCTCTTATATAAAACAGGTCATACACCCTCAAAGGAGAAAAAAAGGCAGACAGAATTTTCACCTCTTTTTTATAATAACATATTTTGGGTTGCTGTTTCTATGTCCTGTAAGAATGTGATCATTGTAGACAAAATATTCCTCTTTGTCAAATACTTCAGATATTGTGAAACACAAAAGGCAGTTTATGGTCAACATCTTTCAATTGTATTCCAATTATGCCTCTTTTGGCTTTAAAATAAATCACGTTTGTTAACCACAGGATGCAAGAATTGCACTTGATAAAGTAAACTCCAAGATGACTGAAGATGCAGCTGCTTCTCAGTGGAAAGGTACATAACCTATTTTCAGAATGTTCTTTTTGAAGATAATGCTTTGCATCCACACTACTGATTTTTTATGCAGCTTATTCCAGTAGACATTCTTTTATACAATCTTGAGAAATATGTGACTTCTTGATACTATTAAAACTGTCCCAGTTGCACATTAAGCCATCTGTCAGGATGCAATTAGTTGAAAAATATGAATGGACTATTCAGTGCAGTATTCAATTTTCTGTTTCAAAAGGAAGCACAGAAGTATATCCTGCCTCAACACTTCAAAGGGAAGCTTCCTAAAAAATGCCCCAAAACTGCATTTTGTCCTAACAGTACAGTATAAGCAAGAGTCCAAAACATGACTCAGTTTTCTTGAGGGGACAAGAAGAACAATGAAAGTTCTCTACAGACATAGGATGCAAATTAAGCAAAATTCCAACCCAGGAGTCACACTAAAAAATATTGACTGTGCCCACCAGGGACCACATGCCAAATGGAGCAGGATGCATGCCAGCTATTCAGCTTCCTTTGATCACCCACCATGTGCCAAGAATTTGGAGTTAGGACAAAATCATGCATTCTTTTCTTGAATCAGCACTAATTCCAAACAAATACCTTAGTGCAAAAGATAAGACAAAAAGATCTTGTGACTGCACCTATTTTTATACAATTAAAAAGCAACTTTAATTAGTAGCCTTAAATAAATATATTAGTATATAATATATATCATGATCTGAGATGAATATTAGATGCATTTCTTCACAAAGCAAAAAGACCTTTTTTTTGTATTGCAAGCTACATTTTGAAATGCTATTTACCAGAAGCTTGAAAAATGTTTTATCATGAAAATGTCAAGAACACAACACCTATTGCCAAACATCCAGCAATCTGTCAATAAAATCTCTAACCTTCACACATTATTTGAGCCAGTATTTCAAAACTAACCAGAAGAGTAAATTCCTCTTGCTATGAATTTGAAGTTGACCAGAAACTCTGTCATGTTCTGATGATTAACCTAGAAATACCTAAAATAAATTTCAACAGCATTCCTACCCAGCTGTTTTGAAAGGATGTGTTTGCAATGAACCCAACCTCAGTCCAACTTCAAAGGCCTATAGTACAACATAGAATCTTCCATCTCTTCACAAACAGCAAGACAAACATTCTGATAACATTGCCGGCATTACTGAGTTACAATTAGGTGCAAACTCAAAAACGCATCAATACACATTTACTCAGGATTCATCTCTAAATAATTAAATTTTATTGACATTGATTCAGAAGAGAATCTGTCTGAGGAGAAAACACACATACAAAGGATCCAGAAAGTGCTTATTCCAGTTGAATGACTTCTCATTTTTTATTCAGCTGATTGGTTGATAAGAAAGCCATACTAAAAGATTCATCATCCTGTATTTGGGAGCTTAAGTAAATTACTTTGCATTTGCTATAGAGTTCCTACTGGTCAGATATAGATACGATATATATATATACAATATATAAAACTGTGCTACAGGGAACACCATTCTCCTCATCCTTGATGGCACACGACAATTCAAATATTATGGAAACCTATAGAAGAATCTTCTAACAATTACTTTGAGTGCTAGGATTTAGCTGCTCTGGGGTTTTTCAGACAAAATAATCATGAATCATATGTAACTGTTACCTGTGAATGAACTATATGGAAGTATCATAGATTCCAGTAATGCACATTAAGATGAATCCTAGAAGCCTCTGAAAAGACTCTTAGATACAATATGAGTAGTTCCTGCAGTTTAGGAGGAAAATAAGCTACTTACGTATTTGTCATCTGATCCACTGGCTATAAAGCGTCCACAAGGAGACACTGCAATTCCACATGGGTAGCAGCGGCTACTGTGCCCTTCAAAACGACGTTCACACCTACGGAGAAGTTTCAGTGTTATTAACACCAACTAAAAATTACCTCTTTTACTGCCATTTTCATGAAATCCTTCTGGTCTCATGTTTTTCTTAGTCTACAAATTCACTAAGGCAAATTCACAAATTAAATTTTAAATATATTGGCAGTAGGATTTTCTCAAAACTGGAAGACACCGAAGAAAGAACATTAATGACTACTAATCAAATGAACAGACAAAATTGCCCCAGGACAATGACCTTTGACCTTGTTTAGTTTGTAGGGATAGAAACATCATTAATAATTAGAAGGGAGGAGCTGTGATGCCTATCAGTTAGCTAAGGGGAAGGTGTTGTGAAAGTCTGCTCCATGAAGATTTATAAATCTCCCTCAAGTTATTTACATCAAATGAAGATGCAGTATGTAGAATCACGACATAAATAATTATTGCTTGCTTTTCTCACACCCAAATCTGGATATAAATATCCAACCTTTGTTGCCTATTTACATTTCTACTACATACATTAATTTATTGTACATGGTAAGTCAAGACAATATCCAAACATTCCAAAGTGAAAAATATATATATATCTCTCTCTGTTCCATAACTGTAGATAACTTCTTGCCTATCTGTGTTAAAACAGTCTAAAGGAAGGAATGGATTTAAAATTAATGCAAGGAATTATTTTCTTACTTTTCATGTTTATATTGCAAGAAGCATCACAGAATAAATTTTAAATAGCTGAGCACACTTGGGCCATTTAAAAATAACAATTTTTTAATGAGATGAATATCCACCTAAAAAGCACCACATGGTTGTAAACGACCATGATAGCTTTGCAGTCAGCACAAAACTAATGTTAAAAAAATATTATTTAATGTTTTCCTCAATATTAAAAGACATTTTAGTACAAGTTTCAACACCATTCAGAGCTGTCATTTACCTATGTATACCTCATTTCAGAAGTTTACTTTTATACCTTTGAGATATTATTTTAAAACAGACTTATAATAACCTATATTCTTCTTTTCTATTTATTATGAATGCTGTCAACCTACCCTTCTTATAAAACAAATTCACATACTTCCCCATAACGGAGATGTCATATATTCTTCATTTTTAATGTATGCTAGGTCCAGGAGCAAATTTGAAATAGTAAAATCGCCTACTAAATCCAGTGAAATACACGTTTTCCTGGCCAGTGAAATCACAGAAGCTATGTAAATTCAACCAACTGATCTTATGTGCAGAAAGCTCTAAACTTTTATACCATATTGTTCTGTTGTAGACACGCCTGTATGTGTAAGAATGTGCTAAATGCCAAGCTGGTTTCATTCATCCAGGTGAAATAGACATAGTTAAACAAAAATACTACTTTGTGACTGATCTAATAGCTATCACTTCTTAAAGCATAAAAAAGATACGTTTGAATGC
The DNA here is from genome assembly GCF_017590055.1 of Onychostruthus taczanowskii. NCBI lineage: Eukaryota > Metazoa > Chordata > Aves > Passeriformes > Passeridae > Onychostruthus > Onychostruthus taczanowskii. The sequence continues at coordinate 636,569 of NW_024497741.1, forward strand.
ATGAAAATATATAATTTTATAGAGCCTAACTCTGAACTTTACTGTATTCTGTATAATAAAACTACTGATATTAACAGACCTTTTGAGCATACAGTAACCAGACACATCACTTCAGACAAGTTTTGTCCTGAAACTGCCAAAATAACCCAACTTCAGAGAACACTACACTTCAAGAGAAGCAACTTATGAAGACAGCCAATTACTGTGACTAAGGTGTAAAAACATTTTTCAACTTCATTTTTTTCACTTTTTTTTTTCAGAGACTTTCAGTAACCAATGGCCACACTTGGTCTATTGAATAACCTGCCTCTGTTCAAGCTTCCTATTTACAGCAAAGGAGAATACTAGCTACCTCAGTCTCCTCAGCATTTTCCTCATTAGTTAGGCATGCACAAACATTATTCATTGTGTAGAGTAAACTTCTACAACTTAGCCTCAAGTCCCAGTTGCACTGTTTGCAAATTTCAGGGAGTTTTTTTTTTTTTTTTTTTTTTTTTGAGTGCCTTTTCATAGAGAATTTGAGGAAAAAAATTCTCTTTAACCTTATACTTGTGAGATACAACAGCATCAAGTGAAAGAAATTTCTTCATGAGAAAAACAAACAAAATTCATATCCACTGTCCCTCCCAAAGGTGTCTTCAGGTTCACCATTCTTCCTTAAGTAGAGCACTGGTCATCAGGACTACTTCTAAACGTTTAAGACCTCATTGTCAGGGCCTGTAAAAGATAATTTACTCAATGGGGTCTTCTTCACAAAAAGGACTCCTAACACTGCAAAAAACATTATTTCAAAAGAAATATCTCTGTATTTGCAACCAATAACTCTTTCACCTATAAATAGATACATAAGAACTAACAGGATTCCAAGGTTTTCACTGATCTTTTCTCTGCTATACCACAGCAGTATAAAGCAATGTCTCAGTCATAGGATAGTGCCCTTTCCTTGTGCTAGCGCACCCACAGTAATAACCAATACCCTGGATTCTATTTTCTTCATTGTTTTCTTGTTCAACTTTTCCATTACATCAGGATATATATTACATTACAAGTTCAGCTACTTCCCCAGCCTCTCAAAATCCTACTTAAAAACACATTTTTAAAAACAGTGTATTCCAATTAAACTTTCCACAGAATTAAGTTGACATTTTTTTTACTCAGTCTATTAACTTCAGATATCTACAGGTATCACAGCAATGGGAAAAAAAGTGGACAAAAAATCATAGCATTATTAGATACATACTATGTGTATGATTTTAGTGTATTTTAAGGATTGTCCTCTTTCAGGCACTTTCTTTTATTCTACTTTTTTTAAGTAGGAACAGGTGGTGATTGAAATTATTTTGGATATTGCAGGCTTTACGTGGCCAGCTGGCATGCTCTCCAGCCTCCTAAGAATGCTTTTCTGGTCAGAGCTTTTCAGGGGTTACCATGACAAACATCTGGTAATTGCATGGGACAGCATACAGCCAAGTTTTCTCTATGTTCTTCATTGTACATCTTTTAGTCTGCATTCCAAAACATCTTTTTATGTTGCAAAAAAAAACTTGAATAATATTAGAAAAAAAAGTACAATTTTTTTCTGTCTTTGGAAGAGAAAGATACTGGAATGTGTGTCTCTTTATAAATAAGAGAATACTCTCACAAAGAAGTCTATTTCATTCTACTTGATGCATTAAACAAAACCAAAACTACAAACAAAAGTTTGTGGTTTGGGTTTTTTTTAAACCACTTTCATTTGTATTGTCACTTTGTGACAGTGCTCCAGTATTTGTTCACAGACTTCAGTACCAGCAGATCTACTGAGGCTCTGCAAAAGTATAACTTGACAGTAGTAGTAGCAGCTACCTTAGATGTACTGAACACGTGCATTTCATTTCATTGAAACACTAAACCCTTCACATAGGAGCTGCCGATGTTTTCAGCATAGCATCCAGCAGGGACCACATCCCTGTGTTCCCCATCCTCTACACTTTCAAGCACCTCCAGTCCCAAACTTGGAGAAACTCCAGACACTCTTTTATCCCTCAGAATCTGGATAACTAGACCCAAAAGCCCCAAGGGAAAGGAAAAAAAAAAAAAATACGGCAAACCATGGGATCCTAATGTTCAGAAGAAACCAAGTAACCAGATTCTGATTATGTGTATATTTGTATCTTGCTTAGGATGATGTCAAGCAGTGAAGATGCAAACTGAAAATACCTCGAAATTCAAACTGCGTGTCTGACTCTAAGGTCTCAAAGTGCAAAAGTGAGAAAAAGTATGAGATGTGTTCCCTGTGGCTGCGGGAATTCTGCTAAAATATGTTGCCAGAGAAGCTTATGATCTAGTGGCACAGCATCATAACACTATTTGGAGATTTTGCCTTAATGTCTAATACTATCTTCATATAACTAGTAGATTCTTTCAGAGGCTGATGGAAGGTGAAACTGATTTTCTCTGGGATCATACATCAAAGCATAATTGTGCAGCTAAGTATTCTGCTGAAGCAATTCAGTATGTGCAAGTAGTTCAGTGTTCCTCAAGTCTTCAATGTGGTCCAATAAGCACCCACTGCCTTTTTGGTTTTTTCTCAGGAGACGAAAAATTGCTATTTCAGCAGTAAACAGCATAGTTCAACAGCTGAATTTCCACTTCTCAGCTGATCAGAGTGTGAGTCGGAGGCAGGCCACCATAGGTGTTAGTAGATTGGGTATTGGGAGCTCTTCCTAACACCTTGTCGCTGCTATTCTTAGTACCTGCAACAGCACCTACCACATGTACCTCCTCACACTACCATAGTAGCATCCCAGACTTACAAATTGGGCTGTACTAATTCTTCCCTGCTCTCTCCATTTCTGTGTAGGTAAATATGCACAGCACATCTGACAGCATAGCACAACTGTCCCTGTCCTGCCTTCTAAATTAATTTTCAATTTCAGTTGTTATTGTACATCTTGCTCTCTTGGTCAATATCACATCAGCTCCCCCAGCAAGTTTCCCATACCTTATCTTTTCTGTGGAAAGTAAAGAAAAAAATGCTATTTTCATAGAATCACAAAGTGACATCACGGTTGAGGTTGTTAGGCAACTTTGGAGGTCATCTTATCCAACTTCATTGCTCACACAGAACCAGTGTGTCTTCACCAATGCTAAACAGAGGGGAGGTATCACCTCCCACAACCTGCTGGCAACACTCTTCCTGATACAGCCCAGGATAAGCCTTCTTTTCCTCAAGGGTACATTTCTGGCTCATGTTCATCTTGGTCTCCTTTCCTGCAAAGCTGTTTTCCACCTAGTTGCCCCCCTCAATATATACTGGTGTCTCGGGGTAGCATTTGGTGCCACAAGGACTTTGTGCTTCCCCTTGCTGAACTTCATAAGGCTTCTGCCAGCTCATTTCTATAGACTTCCACAGTCTGAAGCAAGGAGCAGACTTCATGGGTGGGATTCCAAGGCTGCTCAGGGCAATTAAGGCCCAGTGGTGCAGTGAGGGTCCTCACAGTACAGCTGATAACTTGATTAAATATGCATCTGAAAATCTGATGTCGAGCCAGGTCACACAATTATTGACACAAAGAAGGATGAAGCTTTATTGCATGATGGCTTTAGCCATAATTTACTGATGAGCAGGGAAGGTCCACATCAGTGCTTAAAAGCTTTACAGGAGATCTGAAATATGCCTTGGGGAGGAAAATTTTACACTACTTCCCATTCTAAAACCTCTCTTGAGGAAGAGGACTCCTTGGAATGACCCATGCAAAAGAAGCTGCAGAAAACTGAACAAACAATTTTTCTCATTAGCATCCAGTCATGAAGATATCTGTATTCATGTAACTTTGCTAGTGAATGTGAGCTGGTGCTACTAAGTGTTTAGTCAATATTCTAAATGCATTTAATGAAGTGAAGGGTGCAACCCTATGAATTTATAGTTTCCTCCTAACAGAATGAATGAAGGAAATTTCCTTTCTTCTGCACATTTCAAGCACAGAATTATCTAATCTACAAGTCGGAGGAAGTGAGAAACTAAAAGGATTCAGACTGGTAAAGAACAATTAAAAACTGTCATACAAAATTTAAGTGATATATGAACATAATAAAGAAGCTGGTATTTAGTCTAGTCTGATACTTCCTGTTGTTATGAGTTTACTATATAAGGGAATTGAAATTTAATGTTCATTAATTCCTAAGTTTCTACATTCTTTCTATGCATTGTTTTTACAGCACTAGGATGCAAAAGTACATCTCACTGCCCTATATGCTCATGAGCACAGCCACTAAACACAGGTGGGACTGGCAGACAAGGAGGCTTAGTGTATTGGAATTTTCTGATATATCTGGCATCTGTGGCTTAAAGAACTCAGCAACTTGTGTCATTCCAATCCAGACTTTTCTGAGATATTAAGTTTAATTGGTGGAGACAACAGGTACGGCTGAGTATAAATCAATGCTAGATTCTTGAATTCAGAAAGAGTAGCAATGTCTCCAAAATACATTCAATACACACAGAAGTATGAGAAAGGATGGTAAAGTTTCTCGTGTCTTACATATGAATGACTCGACAAGGTTTCATCACAAAGAACACTTCAACTCCTCCAAAAATGTAAAAATGTATTAACTTTTTGTACCTCCTGATCATTAAATGCTTTTTCTTTTTTGGGAATCCTGAACCTGGTGACTATAATATCCGTCTCACTCAGATTTCCACATCTCAGCCTAACTCGTGTTCACTGCTTTCACCTTGGACACAAGAAGGTAATTTTACTTGTTCTCCAAGTAGTCATTCTTTTAGACAATATAGACTTAAATTGCTCTTCAGAATATCTTGGCAGTTGGTCAAAGGCCATTATCTTACTCTAAAGCATGTATTCATAAGGTCTCATAGTTTGTTATCCTAATCTGGAAGAAGAGTAGCCATAATTTCCTTCTCCCAAGAAAAACTACTTTTCTTGCTTCTTTATTCCTAAGTCTGGTTTGTAAATCATCTAGAGCTTTTCTTAGCTTTAGTTATAAATGAGGAGAATGCAGGAAAATTATAAAAAATACTCAAAATCTTCAAATGAAACTTTACAAATCCATGCATTTCAAAGCAAATGGAGCAGGAGTCTGAGTAAATCCAAAAGCCACTAGCAGTGTCCAAGATTCCCTCACTTATTGGCAAGATGACCTGGCTGTGTGAGGTTGGCGGACAACATCAGAAAATTAAAATATCTTTTCTTGTACCACCTTCAGAGGAACCCATGAGACATTCTGGCACTTGCTGAAGGAATCTTGGAATGCCTCCAGATCATCAATAGTGAAAGAGACAGACAAATTCACAGCTTTATTCAGAAAATATTATGAAAATTGAAAGTGCAAAATAATTTCACCAAATTCAAGAACATAAGTTAAATGAATTTTCACTGGGAAAAAAATTGGAGCTTGCTAGTACAGGCTGGATAGTAAAATTCTTGTAGAACTCAAAGCAAAAGTATCGATATATTCAGAACTTATAAAGCTGTAGTCCAAGTTAACCTGTTTGAAGATTTAATCTATGCAGATCAAAAAAGAACTGGAGCATCCTGCTATGATTCCTCAGTCAATTGTGAGAAAAGAAATGCATGTCATATGAAAAGGAACCATTATCAAAGAAACTGAATTAAAAAATCCCTAAAAGTCCAAGGGAATTGTGCAGTTATTCTGCAAATTATTTCCCATGCTTTCAACAGCAGCTTTGAAGAGCACTGTGCTGCATGGATTTTCCCCCCTTATTTAATCAAAATTTTGTACTTTCGTACTTATTTACACAATTCTTAAATAAAGTAACAATGGACAGATTCTCAAGGGCAACAAACAGATTAAAGAAAACCAAAACAATTTTCATTGTGGACATGTAGGGAAAGTATTTAGAACAAAATCAACAAACAATAAAGTGGAGATCTTGCAGTTAGTTTTACTATCCACAACACTGCCAACAGTATAAATGACAAGGTGGACTTACCTTTGCTATATTTCAAGAACACTGGACAAAGACACACTAAAAAACCCTATTTTGGCAAATGTAAAGCAGACACAAAGGTCATTCCAGAGGGACTGGAAACAGTTGTTGATATACTAACTTTACAAATCAACAACTTTAAGAGATTAAAGGTACTGGCCCACCATAAGGTTGTTTAGGAACAAATGTCTCCTGTAAGTACTCAACAGTGTAAGGGATGGACTGGATTTGATTGGACAAAACCTATGAACAAAAAAAAAATAAGCAAAAGTGTTCAGTCTGTGTAACTATAATAGACCTAACACTTCAGCAGAGACTTATTCCAAGTTCAAACAGAGCTTTCCAAACTTAGATATTTAAAATTTATTTATGTGAAAAACACCTGGTGAACACATAGGAAAATTTGAACAGTTTTACTCCTTTTGAGAACTCAGGAACAGATTTTAAAATATAGAAGACGCAGTCTCTGGTCTGAGCAATGGCAGAAAATTTCCTTTTAAAAAATGTGGTTTGCTTTTCTTTTTTCCCTTGAAAATTGCTAGCAAGTGAAAAACAATTATTTATTTTTTCTATTTATTCTCCACAAGAGTTAATACTACTGATCACTGTGTAATGTGTAACAAACACACACATATACATAGTACCTCACAAGCACCCTTAAAATATCTGTCATTAAGGACTTGAACTACTTTTTTGAAGCTTGGCTAATAGAGCACAGTGGACACTAGAATACCCTGACTTAGCCAAATTAAATATACAGCAAGAACATACATAAATTTTCTCCTTCTTCTCAAGACATATTAATTTAATTGATTGCCCAGATTTTACACTTTAACTATTTTACCATTCACTGACTTATATTAGTATTTAGAAACAAAGAGACAGATAAGTGATCTGTGAAAAGCTTTCTACTTTTTCATTACTCTTCAGCAACATAGTTTGAGCAGCTTATTAGAAAAACATAAGTAGGTAACATATTCCAACCCCAGCAGTCTCTAGTTTCATTACTTTCTGTCATTGAGTGAAGGTAATACAGCAATGATTTTGAAAAGAACACATATGCCCCCTATAGATTTAATGCATTCTTACCACAGAAAGATGGAAATAAACGAAAGGCTCATTAAGCATTGCCCAAATAGAAAATTCAGTACCAGAAAAATTATATGACATCTTTCCATAGATATCTTTACATACACAGAAAGCAAATAGGAAATTATTCTTTAAAGCTTAAACATCCTCCTGCCCAATCCCCTTTTCTTTTAAACATAATTATTTTGGCCTCTACAACAGAGCTTGCCTCAGGTATTACTTTTCCTGAGCAATGGTCCCTCCTTGATGTTCTATTCATTTGTCCCAAGGCTTTCCCAAAACTGAAAGGTGTTTAGAAACAGCGTAGCATTTAATTCGGAGTTTATGGTAATGTATCATTCAAACTTATAACACTACATACACGGTTTATAAAAATGTTGTTGCAATTGGCTTATATTTTAAAAGATAGGTCATAGATTTTAATTCTTTTAGTAGTAATGGCATGCTGTGTTAGAAATACCATTAGCATTCAATTTAGGGCGTCATTATATATATATATATATATTATTAGATCTACAAATGTGGGTAAACATAAGTGATAAATCCTAAATATTTAATGGCTTCCACATAACTAACTATAATTGAGGAATGAGCACTTTGTTTGGTCTCTAAAAGCTAGTAAACTTCAATTAACCTGTAGCTCAGGTTCCACATTGAAACTTCTACTGATGTATGAGAGCAAGTATGAATTCTGAATAAAGACAAAGCATAGCTTTTTATTCCAAGGTACCTAATTCATTCTTACCTCAGTGTTCTTAAATCCCACAGTTTGATGCCGTCACCTGCAGCTGTGGTCAGGAAAAGGTTGTAAGCTTCAGGTTGCTGAGTGCTGAAGGATGATCCCTGTAAAACAACAAATCAGTTTCAGGTAACTATTCTCATGGCATTAATTATTTATAGAATCATAGAATCTTGAGATGGAAGAGATCCATAGGAATCATCGAGTCCAACTCTCTGCTCCTTGCAGAATTCTGCCATATGATTAAGAGCATTGTCCAGATGCTCTTTGAACTCTGACAAGCTTGGTGTTGGGACCACTTCCCTGGGGAATCCAGTCCAGTGATCCATCACCCTCTCAGTGGATAATTTAGTCCATCTAAGAAATAAACAGTAAATATTTGGTAGATTATGTGAAAAAAAGCTTGTCTGCACACATGCAAAGTATCAAAGAGGAAGAGCATGCAAAGAGCATGTAGAGGAAGTCCCATAATCCAGTCAGAAAAATGGAGCACGGCCTCAGCTCCTCTCAGTGCTGTCCCAGGACAGCCATGAGCCCTTTGATCCAGGGATGACACCCACTAGGACAGACAGTGAGACAGGCTGTCTGAGACATCTCACAGACTGATGGGGATTACTAAAATCAGGCTGTGGGATCCATCATGTGAAGCAGGGGAAGATCTTTTTGTGATTGCACAAGACATTACAAGATGTTTAGGGAAGAAAACAAGGGCAGTGAAAGGAAGGGAGAAAAGGTTACTTCAACAATTAATTATAAGACATTGTTAGCCCTGGGCTAGGTGTCCAATTTCCACTGACTTCAGTAGCAATTGCATTCATTCATCACAAGACTAATTTTGGCTTCATACTTTTAAATAATTAAATCCAGTTTTAAACCTCTGATATTTTAACATCCACATTGGCAAATCCCAGCCTTTTTGCTGGCTAAAAACTTCTTTCTTCAGGGAACCAAACTGAAACAGTTAAAACACTTTCTTTCCTTTCCTTACCATTCACTTTCTTGATGTGGCTGAACACATCACAGAAACCTCAAGGTAATTTCCTGCAATCAGTATTTGACTGCCAGGAATCTTCTATTCATTATGAAAGCTGGTGCATAGTTTGCTCTAAGAGATGAATTAAAATGTACTATGCAACACATTTCCCAACAAAGTCTACACATTCTCACATTAGCTCTGTATAACTATAAAAAAAGAGTAATGCAAAGGACAGTACTCATTAAAAGTTACTGAGCACCCTTTCTGTGCTTTTGAAATATTTGCTTGCCATCCCTTGCTTCAGCCAGCAGTGGTCACAAGTGTCCAAAACAAAAAGTTCTACAGATACATACACATTTACTTTGTGCATTACTCCTTTACTATAGAATACACAGAATACAGGAAAAAACTAAAGGTAAGAAGTGCAATCCATTTGTTCCTTCTCTGCCCTGAAATTTTGTCAGCAATATACTTTATTAATACATATACTTGTACCTTCAAACTATATCTGCTTCTGAACATTGATATAGAAGACAAGAAAATATATACTAGTTGGGATAATATGCAAGCTGAATTTTATTTATCCCTTTGTTTTTATAGTCCATCAATTTATGATAATCTGATGCAAAAAGTAGCAGAATCCCACACACTCTTCAAAGTATGCTTTCATTCTGATACACAAATCCCTTTCTTCTGCGCCATCAGCCTCCTCATCCACCACTGTAATCCCTTCTCAGTTTCTCTAGATGAACTACATTGCAACCTTCATATAAAATTCGGCCACAAGGAGGATATGGTTCTATAGAATCTTGCTTTCCATCACTAATTCCTTATGAGAACCATTTATGTCATCCAAGGAGTGCAGCTGGCTTATGCTAAAGGCATATATCAATAGACATATCAGAAAGCACTCCATACCTTCTGGTGATCTTACACTTTTGCCAACATTGTAACTATGGTTAGGAAAAAAATTAACTGACTGAAACTTCAGTTACCCATTCCATTTTTCAGTCTTCACATCAAGTAGACTTCCAAACTAATGGACCAATGAAGATTGAAACAAAGGTGTCTGAACAGAAAATTGAAAATTTTGCTGTTTCTTTTAAAATGAGTGCACTCTATAACTGTGCTAGCAGAACATAATACCATCCAAATGTTTGTGGCTCACAATGACAGTTTTCTGTTCAAAGAATATGTTTTGCACCATTACAAATGCATTATTAACTCTAAACCTCTGAATCTTTGTGGTCTGATCTCAAATTGCCATCTATTTTGATATCTCAGGTTTTCCTAAACTCTAAGACAGGAAGATGATTTTGATATGTCAATCAATTCATTTTACTATGTCTCTTAAAATTGAGTATAAAAAGCAACAGACTGTGATAATAAGCTTAATCAAAACACTGAAGGCTGAGATGAATTTCACATACACTGGCAATTGCTAACAATCTCTAGAACAGATTAAAATAAAAATTTAAAATCAAAGTCATTACACAGCAAATTACATATACTTGCTTCAGGTGTTTTTGTCTAAAATAAAAAATAAGATAACATCATGCTGATCATCTAGGTTTCCAGGACACCCTATGTACTTTATAATTTGCTAACAGGTTTGTCCAATATTTAATTGGTACATACTTTCCCTGTCATCTCCCATGACCCCCAAAATACATTTGCTTTTTTATTCATTTAAAGAGTAAATTTTATGATTATACCCACTTAATGATTATCCAAGTGGAATCACAAAACAGTCTTGGAACATGAGAACTGATTTGCATGAATCTAAACTAGAAAATGCACTTCAAGAATATACATACTGCAATCACAAATGAGTATTTAGTCCACACAATGAGTCTAGGAATTGTCCAAAGGAAAGCCTTCATAAATTTTGGGGTGTAGGCACTGCATCTTCAGCACGAACTGTTTCTCTCCACAGGTTTGTTTCCATTGAATCATGCCTCATAACTAGAGAACCTTAGATTCCAGTGTGTTTCATACTTTAAACAGGATGTAGTTTGCACACAGCATTCTGCACATTTTTATAAGTCCAATTTGCTCTAATAACTTTAAACTATCCAATGTAAAAAAATAGTTGATGTGTAATTTTCCTACTGACTTATCTAAAGTACTAGTTTTATATAACTGAAAAGAATAGAGAACCTTGATGTATAATTGTCCCCCAAAATGGTCAGTTTCCTTTGCTATACCACATACATCTAGGTTTTTTCCCCCAAGTACTTGCCCACAGCTTTAGAGTTTTTCTTGATTAAATAACCTGAAGGCACCAAGCTGATCCAGCAAAAAGAAAAGCCAGAACTTTAAGCCTATATGTGTTACAAACAGTACTGAAATAGTTAGCACAATTTTAAGTGTTTTACCAGATCTCATCTATAAGGAAAACCCACAAAGAGTTCTACAATGGTAATAACAAGGACTGTTTTAAACCCACAGAAGCAAGGACTTTCCAACTGGGAATGAAGCACTACATTCAACCAAACCTAACACAGCAGGCATTCCAGAACATATGCTACCATAAAAACTACAAACACTCAAATCAGTCTTCAAGGAAAAAAAATGAAGAGCAAGGTGAGGGGTTTTAAGTCATCTATTCTATTGTAGTACTGAGAAATTTTTTTTTGGTTGCTGTTTCCAAAGTTTCAGAATAAATCACACAGTGTCAGATTGAACTTCAGAAGAGAACACTTACATAAGGAAAAATTCCTGTTGAACTACAGTATTACAGTCTAGCACAAGTAAGGCAAAAGATAATAAACACTTCTCTAATAGCAAGATCATTCAATCAATCTCACTGCTCCCTCCTTTACACTAGAGAACAAATGAAATCTGTATGGACCTATCACACAGACTCATGTTCTTGCCCATCCTCCCCAACATATAAAAACTTACCGATTACTATAAATTCTACTTTTAGCTTCTGATTTCTTTGTTAATGATGCGGTAGTGATACTACAAATGAAATTCAAAAAGTATATACCTTATTTTGGCAAATCTGATGGACTGCTCTAACATGAGCTTCCTGTATCACTGCTGTGCTGCAGCCTGCATTGAGGTCGAAAATTTCCAATGCTCGGTTGCTGCCAGCTGTAAGTACAATATCTGTACAGTTCTCTGTGTTAAAGTTAAACTTATCTAAAGGAACAAAAGTGTATAGATAGATAAAAATACAGATAAATAAACACATATATAAACACTGTTGTATTTATTGCACTATGAGCAACACCAAAAATCTTACAACACTAAAAATTTATGTCTAAAGATGAAGTTCAACATCACAAAAAATTACAAGTTTTTTACTCTAATAGAAAAGGAGTAGTAAATCATCAAATGCTACTTACCTTAGCTGATGTACATGTCATTAAGTCCAAAGAATTATAAAGAAAATAAGAAATACAAAGGATACAAGAATAGAATTCATTTACTGCTGAAAGGCTAGTAATCTCCATTGCTGAAGTCATGGGAAATTTCTGTACCAATTTGAAAACACTCCTTTGTTTGTATCTGCAAAGAATATCAAATGAATGCTAGTGTTAATGAAATTAGTTATGATTTTTAGTCACCAGTAAACTCCCACTGGAACCACAAATCAAAATGCTTTCTCTCATTATTAAAAAATAAAGTTGCCTTATTGTTGAACTCTATTAAAACTTGGTAAACAAACTTATTTGGATGAAAAATCCCATGATATTCATATATAGAAGGCTGATTGTCCATCAACATGAAACACCATATACTGTATGTATACTGAAAATGTTGAAGAGATTAAAGTCTGCAAATACCTATATTCAGAAAGCAGATATGCCACTGGTTTCAGTGTAGCATTTAATGTGCTGATGATAGGGCAATCAGGAAGAAAATGAGGAAGAAACAGTGAGGAAAGAAAAATTTCCACTTAAACAAAAGAGGAATAAGGAGCTGATCACAGACTGCCAAAGAAATTTTGTTTCCCAACACACACAAAACTCTTTAAGGCCCTGTGGGTTACCTCCCAGCTCCATGCAAAGGTGGCAAACATGCCAAAACCTCTAAAATTACTTCAGACATTTTTTATTAGACAACACAAAACTGTGTTGTAATTCAATATAATTAGAACTTTCTGTTTACTGAAATATATCCACATAGGCAACATGGATCTGTTCTTATAGTAAACAGAAAACAAAACTCCATGGATATGGATATGGATATGGATATGGATATGGATATGGATATGAGGGGCAAGGAAAGTGTGATTTTCATAGAAGTCACCTAAGGAATAGAGTCAATAACAACTGTACTAGGTCTGGTTGGGATGGAGTTCATTTTCTTCATAGTGGCTTTTATGGTGCTGTGTTTTAGACTTGAGATCAAAACAGCTTTAGCCATTGCTGGACATTGTCTGCACAGTGTTAAAATAATTCCTGTGTAACAGTAAATATTATACTTGCATTTTAGCATGTCCGTCTAATGAAAGTGCAGAAGTCCATGCATGACGTGCTGTAGGAATCATTACTGTTTCTTTCCAACAATGCTAAAAGTACACAAAACTTTTCATTTGACAAAAAGCAATATGGTTGTCAGCCAGATCTGTTCAAAAGAAAAATGCTTAGTGACTTGGCTTTTGCTTTTTGTTGTTATTCTCTAACAAAGATCTGCTGCTCTTTTCAGATGGACATCAGAACCACTTCAGTAGTGATGGTGAAGCAGAAGATAATATACAGAGTTTTGCAATTTAATCCAAGAACCTTTTGTAATTTCCACAAGTACTTTATTCAAATAAACTGGAAAATAAACTGCACTAGACTTCAAGAGCAAATGATTTATCTCTATTTTGGGGTAAATCTACCCAAGCTAACTTTAAATAAGCTGACTGATAAAATAGGTACAATCTAATGAAGGCCGTATGAAGTTTCCTCTGGTCCAATCTACCCTGCTGAAAGAGGCTAATTAAAACAGTTACGTTTTTCCCAAATGCAAGAACAATTGTTTGAATTGGCTGAAGTACCGTGCTTCTACACAGCAGACTGCTACACAGATAAATACCTCACAGAGCATGGTACAGGTTAAATTTCACATAGAAAGCAAACCAACAGTAAACTGAGATGAAATTCATCAAATGCAAGATATGAGAAAACTGAACTAAAGTAACAGACGGGGGGGGGGGGGGGGGGGGGGAAAAAAAAGGAAAGAGGAATTTTATCATATTTCAGAATATTTTTTTTTGACACAATGCATTTGTTACATGTCCTATATATCTTTAATTCAAAGTGCAACTCATTTAAAATTCAGGCAGCTATTGTGGCACACTGAGCTGGACACTGTACATTTATTCTTGTCTCTTAGAAATTGAAGTCTATGTAGCAATTTGGATTACCTTTTTATTGGTTTATTAATATGCCCATCAACTAAGAATTAACAAGTAAAACAAACCAGGTAAGCAGATTATGGAAGAAAACAATGCGTAATTCTGTCTGACCATTTAATGTTTCAGTGAAGTTCCACATACGAGGTTCATGCCTCAACCCAGGAAAGCACTCCTATTCCTAAACATATTTAAGCTTGTGCTTAGTATGTTTTTCTGTGCAGCAGTAAAACTACCAAGGAAACAGAGGAAGAATCTAGACCAGCTTTTCTCATCTAAGGACGCAGTCCAATACTGTCTAATATCATGAACAGACAGGACATACCATTCACAATATCAACCAAGACTTCAGTGTTGTAGCCCTAATTCTTCTTGTTCTTCCATTCAAAAGAAAGATATTTTGGAAATAGCTTTTACCATTTGTTCAGTTTTTTATCTTCTATAATATTTTTGCCCCCTCAGCTCACCTTACCACACACAAAATCTCAGATCAAACTGTTCAAGAACTTTCAGTGGTCTGTTAATGAGAAAGGAACTCACCGTTTTAGGTCATCCTTGGTTGTGTCTAGATGGAAACTTAATAGATGAAATTCAGCTCCACAACACAGCAATATAAATGTATCTATAAAATAAAACTGTGCAAAGCATGCAGTCTTATGGAACTTCTCTTTACCCTAAGACAAAAAGGAATTTGTTAAGAATGGATTCAAACATAAATATTTTTTGTATGAGATTCCTCGTGTTAAGGCAGAGCCTCCCTGTCATCCTGATCATAGACCAGGAGGTTAAACTCTACATAGTGGCCCTTCTTATTTTTGACATCTATTACTCTCAAAAAAAAAAAAAATCATTCTGCTTAAATTAGCTGGCAGTATATCTGTAGTCATTTGAAGCTAATACAATCTAGCTTCATACACTGAACTTCTTTTTGAATGAGTGAGTGCACTAAAGTCAAGCAGAGCTGAGATAATAAAAATACTACATACAGACCAGACAATAAAACCAAAACTTCCAGACATGTCCACTAGATGGTTTTTTTTCAGTTTTTTGTAGGTTTTTTTTTTTTTTTTTTTTTTAACAAGGTTGATTTTCTCTTTTCCTAAATTATCAGGAGAAAATCCTATTTTGGAGTCAATGGAGATCACTCAGATCATTATTATCAGTCGGTGTCACCACTCAGTAGTTCTAGAAATTGGTTCTTTCTAGAAAGCTTTTAGAACAGAAGTAGATGAAAGTACAAAACTGTGTTCTCTGTGCCCAAACAAATGGAAGTTTCCAGTTACCAGAATTAGGGCAGGTTCCTTATTGCAGACTGACCAGACCCTTAAAGTTCTGTCTTCTGATGCAGAAACTAACCACTTCCTGTCATGACTCCAGCCAACAGAGTTAACTGCACCATCATGACCTAATAAAAAGAATAATGTCTTGCATTAATAAATTTCTCTAGAGTTACTTGTATTGCTTTAATATAATTATGCACAACATTAAAATACATTCTAAGTACAGGTTTCAAATGGTTGGATTCAAACTGGTAACAGTATACCAGCAATTGAAATTTTCTCCCACCAAAAAACACAGGAAAATGTCTCTCATTAATGAACAAACAAAGATAATTCCAACTCTAATTTTTCAAAGTTATTGGGAGAGCACTTTAAAGAAATATCCTTGAAATCAAATTTAAGTAAAGATTCAGTATTGGAAAAAAAAATCTGAGTATTATATTATAATGAAATTTTATATTAAACAAGGTCTGGAAACCCCTTAAGACATCAAAAATAGTTGAAATACTTTGGGGATTTTTATTAACCTTTTATTATTGAGCCAGCTATTTTTGGCAAAATAAAATGAGCACGCCACTTCAATGGCTTGTTAAAAACAAGATTGTAAACTTACAAAGAAATAACTTTAAGAGCCAGAAACAATAGTCAAAAGTTAAATTATTAATTTGATCTAACATTATGTTGAAGCTGATAAAAAAGATCAAAAAAGAACATGCCAATCAAGTTTTACAGACTTTGATGCATGTTATTGCAATTTGTCAGACGAAGTCTGATGAATTTCATCTAGCCTTAAAACATTCAAAGTTCTTATGCTGCCCTCTTGTGCACATTTTATCTTTACTCAACATAAGTTTTATATTAAAAAAATAGTTTGCTTTAAATTACAGGAAGGCTATTAAATATATCATAGCAACTGACATATTTAATTTTGTAGACATATGTCTACAAAAAGTATTATAAATTAGATATTTTAATTCCCAGTTACCAAACAGCTGTAGAATTTTTACCAGAAGACTGCACAGGTACTGCACAAATACACATGTAGGTATCATTTTTATTTTGTTCATGACAGAAAGATTTATTTAAAGGCTTTGATTTTCTAAAAATATTTGGAAGCCTTGAATAATCTGCGTTAAAGAAAAAAAAACCTACACACAATACCAATCAATCAAACAAACAAACAAACAAAAAAAAAAAAGAAAAGAAAAAAGAAAACCACAACAGAATATACAAAATGGTTTTCTAAAGTAGTAAGGAAACCGAGAAACTTTAGGAAAATCTGAGGTTTGGAAAATTGGAAGAGCCACGCAAAGACCCTAAGAATCTCTGCTCTCCAGGCCCCACAGTCCCAAAGCACAGTGAAGGAGATGCCAGCTGGCTTGAAAGAGCCCAGTAAAATTCAAAGCAGGCATTACTCAGAGCTCACCAGCCCTAGAACACATTGAGAAATATAGCAGCTGATTTTGTAAAGAGACTTCTTCAGAAAGGCCATGCTGGCTGTAACTCTCCACAGCTGTTCAACATTACCTGCACTTCACTACAGGACACAGACACCTGAACAGTCACCACTGAAGAAGAATGCAAAACAACCTAAATCTGTAACTCAACACTTCAGGGAACAAGGCTGAATAAATTAGGCTAACAGCAAAAATGTTGTTATACCATTCTTCTGATGCTGCCTTATAGAGCCATGACTTTTGATAAGCAGCAATATTCAGATGTTAATGCCACCTTGAAACTGAATTTTTTTAGCAGAATAGATACAATTTCCATTTCTTGAAAAAAATTTTACATTGCCATTAATTGCAGCTCTAAGTAAGAATAATGCATCATGGTTTTTCACATGATGCAACACATCATGACACACATGGCACTTCTAAAACAAGAGCAACAAAAGTAGAAAGCAAACAGGTGACTGCATGGTAATCTGCATGGTTTTCTGAACACATTGAAACAATGTGAATGAAACAAGCAGGCAGCTAATGGTTTGTGGTTCCTAATCCCATGCATTACTTTACCTGGCAGTTCAACATTTATGTTGCTTTTGGAAAGAACTACATACATGTTAGAATGTGGTTTACATTGCTTTTCAGACTTGTGCATAATTAAAAAAAAAAAAAAAGACACAAATTATTAAAGGCATCAATGAAGTAAGTCAGTGAAAAACTTCAGAACTTGCTATTGTAGAAAAAAAAGACCCATTAGTCTGTCCACAAGACATATTTTTGTCAATTTCCTCACACGAGAAGGACAATATCAGTAATGTTGCCTCCTTTATGTCACTTCTTGCACTAAATATAATGGAAATTACTCAAAAAGAAAAACTGTTTTCACAAATCAGTTTTCAGAGTTATTTACTTAGAAATAATTCTCTAAAATATCTTTAATTAGTCTGGTTTTAATAGTTGTTAGGGTCAGATAGTAAAAAACATTTATTTTCCATTATGAGCTTTCACAGAAAATACATGCAGCAGGACTGATTTAAAGTCACAGTATTTACAGTTACTAAAAATTTAACAGACTGTTCCTGTAGAAATTTACACATAATCTGGTGTTTAAGACTCATTTAAAAGCATACATGTTTACATATGCGTACACTTTTGTAATTTTGGATTTCTTCTTAGGAATAGTCCCTCTTTGTTTAAATGGTTATTCTCTAGAATTCTGGAGTTGCAAAGCAAACACATCTTTTGCCAAGTCATCACAGTAATTTTTGGCTAATAAACTATCAGAACATACTGCTATAATATGCACATGCATTATTATTGCAATATATTGCCTTTATTTTTTCTCTTTAATTATGGTAATACATATTATACATCACGATGAAGATTTTAGTATATATCATCATAGATTGCCTCTTACCCCACAAAAAAATGAGAAATGGGAACACCTGGTAGTCACTTTAATTCTAGGACAAAATTAAGCAATCTGAGAAATAAATTTTACATCTTGAATCATCAATACTTCCTCTCTCTTGTTATCAGGATGATGTAAGTGGAATCCATCCCATTTTAGGTCAAACTCAACCATCAACTCTATTCATATCTTTTATAATATAATTCATAAATTTACCTGAAAAAACATTATGCACACCAGTGAGACTGGAATTGAATATCAGCACAGTTTTGTCAGCCTGGCCACAAGCCAGCAGCTCTCCATCCCCTATAAAGAAGAACATTTAATGATTTACATCTGAAAGGAAAAAGGAGCTAATATGCTGCTTCTCTTAATCATAAAAATCATTTATGTCACTACAACAAAACAAAACCCAGATATTCATTTCATCTGTTTAACACGAATTTTTTATGAACATCACAAATTAGTGTTGTACAATTTGATAGGATTTTGTAGGCAAATTGATTTCTTGTCCTGATATATTCTCTAAATAACAAAATTTTTTAACTCAAAAGAAAAGTCCGAAATCTTTGCTAAACTGGGGTTATTTAGTGTGTGCATGCATGGGTGTGGGAGAGACAAAGAGAAAAAGAGAGTAAGATGTTTCTTGCTCAACCTAAAAGAAGGTTTATACTTAAAACGTACTAGCAAAACTCTCTAGGGAACAGATGGTTGAATATATCTTAGCAAAGTTGCTGATTGCAACTAATTGCTTTTATTTCCTGAAGGTGAAAGTTGTTCTTGTCCTCAAAACACTTACAGATATTTAAGTTTTTAAATATTTTGAAAATATTTTGCCTTGCAGGGTGTACATTGACATAATTATAGACGTTATAGAATGCTTGACTGCTAATCTAGGAAGTGCTTTCTGCTTAATCATATTTACATTGGAACTGACTAAACCTATTGCAAGAGTCATTTATCCAAAGCAGTTAAGAAAAATGCCTCTCTTTGGATCACACAGGAGAATTCCTTTTTTAATACTTCAATTTACAATAACTGAATAATATATAAGAAATATGAGTATTTTGAAACAGAACTTCAGTATTTAATACACCCTAATGAAACTAAGTAAATGTGTTAGAAAATAAATTCCTTAGTGAAAGAATTTTTATTTTCAAGTAGTAGTGGAAAAGTCAAAGAATAAATTCAAAAGGAAACAAGACATAAAACCAGAAATAGAATCCTGTTGCATATGTAGTAACAGCTTGCATGCTTTTGCAAGATAAAAAATTATGATCAAACAGTATGTGGTATTGCCAGAAAGTTTTCTGTTAATTTATCCACACTAAATCCCCAGTCTTTAGAAATTATGCCACACAAATTTTGGATTTCTTTCTGCACTCTGATATGACTGCACTTTTTAGAAAGCCTATACTTACCAGAATATTGAACACAAAAAATTGGGGTTGGTTTACAAGTGACAGATATCTCTTTCTCATATTTGACTGGAGGATAACTTTCCAAAGGATATTCTTTATTTTTACTTCAAAGAAGGAAAAAAGAAAGAAATGAGTACATCTTCATTTCATTTATTTAATAAATGTGCTCTGGAAATTATTCTAAGCATCTTTATATAAACATTTGCTAGAAAAAATATGTCAAATCCAATGTAGGAGACAAATTAATTTTAAATTGTTATATTTAAACCACTCCTACCAGTAAGAGCTGTGAATTCACAAGATCAAGAATTAACATTGTCTGGCAAAAAAATAATTTCTTTAGTCATTTAAAGAATGTAAACTCTACCTTGTTTACAAGGACCTTGTGGCAAAATGCAATATTAACTAAAAAAAAATAAATTTAAATAAAAACCCACACAAACCTTAAAATACTAAGTAGCTTAAAAGTAGCTTAACCTATATAAAACAGTGCTAAACCAAAGTTGAAATTATCTGAAGTACTCATGTAAAGGCTTCCTATGTGTGCAAGGTTTAGAAAAATTTAGTCTTGAGCTAGTAAGTGGGTTTCTTAACACTTTAACAGCTCTTTTAAAATGAGAAAAATTATGGCATCAATCATTCTTTGCTTTCATGTTTGTATTACATAAAGCAAAGACTATATAATAGTAAAGAGAAAAAATGTGTGCAATATCCTCATTTGACATTTCATACAAATTAACATGAAAATGCCAGCTTTAGAAAAACATACATTCTTTGTGATCAGTGATAAAGATTCCACTGGTGAATTTATACTATTGCACAAACTCTGTTTAAATCCACTGGAGTAAGTTTGCATTAACTTTAGGTAACAAGATTTTTAGAGGTGAATGAGGGACATGATCTGAAATCACTTCTCCCTGTGCCACATTTAGTTTTTTTCAGACTAGAACTGCAGCTTAAGAACATGTTGGGACTTAGCTTCCAACCATATTTAGCACCTGTTCTTCCTACCAACACAAATCTAAGAAAATAGATATGCATATTTTCTTTTATATGAAGCACTCAAATTTAATTCACAGCCTGATAAACCAAATCACTTGCTGCAGTGATAAATTTTATATCAAATTTACCAAGCCTTAGCTGTAGTGGCAACCCTTACTAAAAAATTCCAATGACAGAAGCATTTTTAATTTGTTTAATTTGTTTTAATTTGTTCTTCCTCTAACAGAGTCATTATATGACTTACCATTTGCAACTGGTCTTCCACTTTGATGCCTCTTTTTTTTTCAGGTTAGTATTTGGAGCAAACATGGCCATTCTACGAGACAGAAAACATACACTCTTATATGAAATATTAAACCTTACATGGGAGAAACAGCTTTTTTCAAACCAAAGCAATCCCATTTCTTTCTTACTATTTTCGTCTGTGGGTAATGTCAATAGATAAGAGAATGTACACTTTGATGACAATATAAATGTCTAATATTCTAATGCCTAAGTTTGGACCTTGATTTTTGTGAGTTATTTGTTGAATAGTACATTCTGAAGGTCAGAATCCACACAAATAAAGTTCTCAGACAATTCTTTCTGCAAGCTGAAAAAACAAGTCCAGTCAGATGAAAGAATCAGGATGCCATATATGGATTTCAAAAGGAAGTTGGCCAATGACCAGATGCTGTGAACATTTTGGTTTACAAAATGTTTTTTTTTATTCTTTGCTTTGATAACATAACTATTTTTCACAGGTAATTAATTTCACATTCATGAGACTACATAGTTATGTGAAAAAATATCACAAACCAATAAGACAGGGAAAGCAGTTATATTTCTACTGACCGTGGTGCTGCTCTATATCCTGATGACTTAATTTTATTATGGAAAACCAATGGTTTATCCTTCTCTGTGTTCTTTACTCCTGTAGGAAAATAATTTAATTTACATTAAAATGTCTTTTAACATTATATTTTTACAGTGAAAGTAGGTAGTTTTGCACAATCTTGATGTTTCTTTATGCTACAAAACACATAAATGACCAATCACCTTAAAATAATGATAACTGAGAAAAGGAAAGATATATTAACTGTTACATTGTATAACATCCCCCCCTCCAATTACATTAATAAGTAGGAACTTCTTTAAACTTTGAAGTAGCAATATTCTTCTGAATCATTTTTTTCACCATTCATTTCAGTTAGAAAATGTGTTTTCTAACTGCCTCTGCTTAGACTTTGTATGCATTAGCTATAATGTACTCACAGCCTATATTTGGACTAAGGAATGGATCTAAAGATCATTAACAAGCTGACTGGTGGGTACCTATAAGTATTTGTGTTCCTACACAGCTCAAGTAATGTCTGTACACCCAGTGCTGAACTAGGAAGTCCAGTGGGAACCCCTGAGCTCCAAACTGAGTATTTCATATCAGCAAACTAACTAACAAACTAAGCAAATAAATGTTACAAAGGAGGAAATTTTCTTGATATTCCAAGGGAAAAAACCCAGATGCATTGGGACACATTTACTTATGCTGAGGATAGAAGTCCCATCACATGCCACAAACTATGCTTTCCCTTAATGCAGCAATGAGGCACAAAAAAGGCCCTTCCTGAGAAGTTCCCAGTACCACATGCCTTAAGAGGCCAAAGGATTTTGTTACAGCACTTATCTACCTGACCATGAGATGTCAACAAAGGCAGCACAGTTGTCAGTGCTGGGTGTCCAAGGCAGCCTGGAATTCTAGATAAAACTCTGTAGATGCATTCTGAAAATACCATAAAACCTTAGAGATACAACCTTTGACATTCTAATGGGCACATTATGTGCAAATGGTAAGGATGGAAATGTCTTTTTAAAATATTTTTTGAGCTTCATTGTTGCTCACCAAAAAAAGCTACAAGTGCTTCAATGGCAACTGGACATCAGATCTTCTCTTTTTTTAAGCAGTAGAATATTGAGACAAAAATTAACTTCCTTAACAGTCAGTATTGGCAGAAGATTATTCAGAACAACAAAATATACCAACACATCTGTTTGGTATATTTCATAACCAAAGTTAAGAAAGAAATTACAAATTATACAGAAAAATTTACTGCATGCTATGGAAAAAGAATGACTTACAAAAATGTAAACCTTCTACACTCTAACACATTTATAATTCACAGAAAATTCTCAAACAATGTTTTTTGAAAAAAGAAAAATACTAATAACCATAATTTTCAACTACATGTTTCATACATGTGTATGACATGAAACATTACTAGAAGTCTAAAATTCTTCCTACTGAAATAAAAATATAACAGAATATATATTTAAAACAAAAATTAACGTATTGATTATATTAGGCACAAGCCAGCTGGACATCAGCTACTGTTATTAAAAATATAACTTTATTAATTTTAATTTCAGGATTGGTTTAGACTTACCAAGTATTTTATTAGAAGGTTCTTTCATGTTCTTCTTTAAACCTTTACACAATGGAGAATTTGCTAATAAAGTACACCTAAGTTATAAAATGAAGCACAAAAATTTGATCAATGCAATGAACAAAAATGTCAGATTATAAAAAGGTGCCAAAACTCCTTTTTAGTTATTTGTCTGCACATGTGTGTGTACACATGCAATAGCAATCAGATTTTAATGAAAACAAGTTAGGCATAGTGGATCAGTTACCATCTCAGATACCCAGCAGCAGAGACAAGCCTTGGCCTTGACTCAATTCACAGACCATTGCTTTTACATACTGGATTCCAGTTTTGTGAATATTGATTGATGATTTTATTTTAAGCACTGAAATCTGCATTTCAGTGTATATTGCAGGGGATTTTTCATCTTCAGAATGTCAGCATTTTCTCATAAATCATTTCTAGGGTCATAAAGGACAAGAAAGTAATAAACAGCAGAGATTCACCAAGGGGAAGTCATGCTTGGTCAGCTGGATAAACTCCTGTGGTAAAATGAGAGGCTTGGCAGATGAGGGGAGAGCAGATGAGGATACTGTCTACTTTGACTTCAGTAAGCCTTTCTACACCGTCTCTCTTAAGAACCTTACAGAGAAGCTGATGAACTGTGGTCTGGATGAGCACACATTGAGCTGGATTGAAAACCAGATGAACAACCAGGCCCAGACTGTCATGATCAAAGTCTAGCTGGAAAGCAGGAACTAGTGGAGTGACCCAGAAGTTATAACTCCAATCCATATAATTCTATGGATATAATAATTCCATTCAACATCTGGATTAATAATCTGGATAAGGGAGCAGAGTGACTCTCACCATGTTTGCTGATGACTCAAAGCTGACAGGACTGTCTTAAAGAGCAGAAGGTTGTGTTGTCATCCAGGGAGACATTTATTGTCTGCATAAATGGGCTGACAAGCAACCTTGTGAAGCTCAACAATATGAAAGGCAAAGTCCTGCAGCAGAGGAATGAGCCCATGCAGCAATACAAGCTGTAAAGCAGACTCTAGAGCCAGGCTCTGTGCCCTAAACCCAGCAGCAGGACAAGAGACAATACACAAAAAAAGAAACACAGGAGGTTCTCTCTGAACACTAGGAAACACTTATTTTTACTGTGAAGGTGATTGAGCACTGGCACAGGCTGCCCAGAGAGGTTGTGGCATCTCCCTCCAGTGACATATTCTAAAGTTGTTTGGACATTGTGATGGTCAAATGACTCCAAGTGGCTCTGCTTGAGCAGGGTGGTTAGACAAGATGACCTGAGGAGGTGCCTTCCAAACTCAACCATTCTGTGATTCTGTGATTTCTCCCTCTCAATACGACTAAAGCATGATAAGAAAAGAAGTAAAATCAAACCATGTCCACAAGCAGCACTGCAGAAAATCATATGACACACTGTAGTGCCAAATAAACAAACCCATCATCCAACATGGAGAGAAAATATTTAATAATTCTGTACCTGGCAATAACTGATAGACTTTTCTCATTTTCACATGGGAGAAAATCACTGTGCTGAGTTCTCACCAATGCAGCAAGGTTAACTTCCAACACAGCAATCATATCTTCAAACATCGAGGCAATCAAGCATAAAACCTGCAGCAATCACCATAAACTCCATTTACTTAATAATTTAAGTTCAAAACATAATGCATTTATAATAAAAAAAAAAAATCAATTTCTGAAATTTATAAAAATTAATCAAAAATATCCATGGGTTTAGTCATGAAGAGCATTAAGTGGTAGAGTGTTTAAAGCTACCCTTCAAAAATATGCTTATGTTGCTTAAATGTGTTTTAACAAACTTATGTACATAACAGTGGCAGAAATTCCAACATCACCTACACTAGAGACAATTCTGCAGCAAGAGTTGTGAGAAAATAAGTACACATGGAAGAATGGCTTCAGCAACATGATGAGAACATACTAAGAGCTGAATTTAAACAAAATCCTTCTCTAAAGCAAAAGACTTCTACGTTAAATATGTAGCCTAGACTGAGCTTACGTCTGTAGGAAAACTGCAAAATCAAAAATGGAGTATACAGATAAGAATGCCTTCCATTTTCTTAAAATCACTTTTAGGGTCTTTCAACAGAAATTTTCTCACAACCCAAATAGTTGTGAGAAAACTTTTTGAAGTAGCAATATTCTTCTGAATCATCCTAACTTTTTTTTTTGAGAAACAAGGTATAACAATTTTTTTCCCCCTTAAAAGATTTCCTATGCTTCTTCAATGGTCATTCTTAACATTCAAGGTACACCCAGAACACTGTAACAATTCACCTTTTCCTTATTAATCACTTTAGACTGTATATAACCTGTGAGAGCTTCAAAACAGCAGATTCCATAATGAAGAATCAACCCTCTTCAAAGAAATTACTGTGTAAATCATATTAAATAACATAAATCTGTGCACTAATCTGTTAGCAAAATATGTAAATATTTATTGAAAATAACTGTAACTGTTAACATTTATTAAAGCAATGTTTACTGTATACTGACCTTCCCATTACCTGCCATCCTTGTTAATGCACATGATCTGGCAATCCAAATGCTGAGGTCACTGTAATCTTTACCAAGAAGAACAAAGTGCTATAAAATAATACCTGCATTTCACAAGAAAAAACCTATCTCTAAGACACACACAAAAAAAATCACTCATACTAATTTGACATGACCCTAATCCACTGTCTTCAGAGTGTATACTTCTATTTTACCCTGAAATTATAATGGAGTAGAATAACTTGTATTTAACACTTGTATTTAACACTTATGAACAGCAAAATTGAATAAAAATTCATGGCTAGCCACTACACAGATCTAGCAACAAAGTGTCTTTTGAGAAAAGTCACCAGGGCCAGGAAAACTTATAAAAACTATTAGCAAAAAAGTTTAAAAAACATTTGGTTTCTATTGTATTCTGCTATTTCACAACCTAATTCTTACACTATTTATGTCAGATAACAGAAGCAATCATATTATCATGTAACCATATATCTTTTAAACATACCTCTGTAAGATAAAACAGCTTCTAATTCAAAGTTTGCCAAATTAATTATTAACAAGCCAGTAGAGGTTCCTATCCAAAAATAGCTAGTATTCTGGGAAGAATATCTATTAAAACAAGGAGAAAAATATCTCTGAGTAGGATAAAGAAGCTTTTCTTATTATCATACAACAAACAGACATAGGGTTTTTTAATTCTCATTGCCCAGACCCAGTACAACAATAATAAAGCACACACAGAAAAAAATACATTAAATTTAAAGCTTTTTTTTCCAAATCTGTAGCTCAAAGTTTCAAGCAAAATTGGTGAAGTTCTGAAAACTAAGAGCAGAACGCAATCCTTCATTTCATGTAAGTGCCTCATGGCACATCTAAAACTGCACAGAAAACACTTTTCTTCAAAAAATTACTGTGGTTTGTAAAGATTTTGGAGATGCTGTAAAAGCATTGTATACACAAAAAGAAAATTCAAATCAAAAGGCAAATCCACTCATAGTTTACTTTTACCACTCTTATATGAACACCCAAAACTCAGGGAAATTCAATGTATGTTTTTACATAATTAAAGGATAGGAGAAAAGCCAGCACAAACTGAAGGGGAAAAGCACCAGGCAAGTCTGGAATGTCTGTCTCAGCCTGCGCTTAGTGGCAGCACTGTTGCAGTCGGGTAATGAAATCCAGCTTCTGCAAGCACCACAGAGTAAACCAGCAGGTTTGTTAATTTCAGTTACCAGCCTCACAGAAGAAATATATTATCAAGCATAAGACAATTGTAACAAAATAACAGTTGTCTTTCTCAAAAAAACTAAAAATTTTTTGATGCCACAATAAATAAAACTGGCATCAATATTTTAATAAATTTTCCAAATCGGCGTCAGTAGACTTATTAGTTTGATTTAAAATCAGACCACACGAGTTGAAGTAAGGGTATGGAAAAATATGAAGCTGTAAATTTATTCAAAAAAAAAAGGAAAAAAAACGCCAAATGTATACAGTCAAATCCGTTAAGAAACAGACTGGAATAGATAGTTTCATTTCTGGTTTGTGATAATTTTACATTATATTAATAATTTTACTTGTGATTTGCACTACTTTCATTACAGCAGTAACAGACTGATTTAATTTGCAAATTCTTTGAATTATGTATAAAGTGTCACTAACAAGTAATTATGAACACCATAAAGTGATATATCCAGGAAGTTTAACTCACTCTGACTTTACAATAATAAAATCCATTGTGATGGGATTGCTCAGTGTCAAAAAGCTTAGGAAAGTGTGAGATGTCTAATTTTGGACATCAGTGTTCCAAAAATGTTTCATTGCTGCTTCTCACTGCAGGCAGGAAAAGCAGTATTTCAGGGATTGCTCAAATGTTCAGACAAATCTGAAGCACCTGCTAAAACCGACACACTGTCTTTAAAAATAAATAGAGAAAAATTTTATAAACACAAAACTCTCAACCCAAAATATAATGGAACCTAATTTAACACTAAAAATTTAATGACCATGGTTGTTTATAAGCAGAACAAAACCTTCGACTGTGATGTGATAGCTGAAACAACAAATAGACCTTAGATATACAACGTGAAGCAGTAACTGGTGGGAATAGGAAAGTGATTTTATCTCAATTCAGAAAATTATTTCAAATAATCTGTCATTGTGGATCCATTTCAGGCAACCATGTCCCAAAAGGGGATTGAAAAATAAATAAGATTGAATTTCAAAAATTTCCAAAAGCAAATGTTAAAAATGTTACACAAAATATGCCTTCTACAAGGTACAAACTATTTTATCCAGAAATAACTTGTTCATGAGCTGTAATTTGCTATCCAAGAAGGGAACATGATAGTGGCTGGCACTGGACTATCAGAGCAAAAAACATACTAAAAGCCTGTATATGAAAAGGGAGTAATTCAGACTAGAAGTAAAATTGAACGAGTCAGTTCCTGGAATAATTTCACTACGAACATGGTGGATTCTTTATTGCCAGAAAACTTTTTATTTTTAAAGATCTGCTGCTGTTCAAATCAAACTTACAGGTGTGATGAAGGCAAAGCTTTGATGCTTTGAGAGTGATATTATACAAGCAATAAGACAGACTGTAATAATTCATTATCTGACCTTCAAGTGCTGTCACTGCATTAAAATATGGCTGAGATGTGCATCTTAAAAGTCACCACTTCCTTCCTCTAAATGGTGGTACTTCTAAATATGCAGGCATCATAAAAATAACCATGAATAATTACTTAAATTAACATAAAGACAACCAAAATTGTCCAGGACTGCAGGATATTTTTCTTCGTTTTTTATCAAAATTATTTATATCTCTAACCAGAGATTAATCAGTTTCATCTGAATAACCCACGACAGAGCAAAGGTTAGGACAAGAGTTTTCTAAAACATGGAGTGACTGAGAAATTTATGCAAGTGACAATCATAAATTACAACACAAACAGGTTGTTATTTGAGACAGTTCTTGTGGGAGTGTCCTGAACAGATCTCCAGGTGCCTGATGATATGGTTAAACTTCTCTTCAGGAAAGAAATGCAATGTAAGGATTAATTCTACCTCGCTAACCAATTCCATGGGAATGAGTAAAAGCATCATATTCTGAAACATCCGTCCCTCTGACAGAAGTTTGACTGGAGCAGATTATGTAGTTCAAAAAGTATTTAAACTTGGAAGACAAACTGACAAAGTCACACAGTGGCTGCATCAGATATTTCTTTAGGAAAGCAAACTCAAAATAAATTTGATTTATTAATTACTTTTTAACTCATCTTCCCTAATCAGCTGGTATGAATAGATGTTACAATGGATATTCTCAATTACATTTTTATAGAATTATTTTTCAGAATAAAGCTCAGTTTTAACTTCGTATCAGCTTATGTACATTATCTTCCTAAAAGTAGGCCACTAAAACTTGCAGGTCACTAAAAACATTACTTGATTTTCCTATTGCATTTTTTAAAAAATACAAATTTGTAGTGAAAATAATCCAAGAACCAATAGAAACTCCAATAAACGAATTTGACTGAAATACTAGGTGATATTTTAAAGGACTTACATGTTTTCTTCATTATGGAAACATACAAAAAAGTCACAATGCTCAATTAAGAGGATAGGCAATGATGTTTCCACTGATCCTTCTGGTCTCATGCTGTCTGTTTTGCAAAGCTTGGAATTATTTTGCCCTTCACCTAAGAAAGTCAACAATACCAGCTATCAAAATACTACAAAATAAGGGAAACAGACAGAATTCAATAGAAAATTTGTAGTAGTCATGAAAAACTAAGACCACACTCAAGACACTTGTATTTCAAAAGATGGGTATTTCCTAAGTCCCAGTTTTCCTCATTATTATGTGAGGTTTTTTCACATACCTAGAGACAAAATCCAAAGATCCTACTTATGAACTGAAAATGAGTTTGCAGATTTTAGATGTTTTCATCTCAAGAAGTGACACTGGAAGTCATATTCCAACAATCCTTAAATATGCTGAGTATCTTTCCACTTAGCCTGAAAATTGTCTTGAGACTAAAGTTACAACATAATCCAAAAGCAAGATGAAAATCCACCTCAGTCCCCTGTTCCCAAGGAGTCTCCAATCCATTCTGCATGTGTAATTCACACTCATGAACTACTAGCATCAAATTCAGCATTAGGCACAGACGTTACATCACTCTCTTTCAAATGTGAAAGTCAGATCCATAGATTTCAAATAATAACAAGAAATGTAGCAGTCTTTCTTCGTAGGTTAGGACTTCAGGATTATGGAAGCAGGACCGCTAGGCAGGTAAGAATACAACAGTCATTGATCCAGAAAAAGAGCAAGCAAGGAAAACCGGATTTCCCTTTCCCTAGGAAAGCCATAGCAGTGCTGAGGGGACAGGGGTCTGCACCTCACCAGTGAGCAGGTGACCTCCTATTGTACCAAGGCTGTCACCTACTCGTGCCCATCCTGAGGCACAACAAGGGAACAATCAAACCAGTCTGATACCAGGGAATCACCCTGCTGGGGTTACCAGGGCAGCCTATAAAGACTTATATGTACTCCGTGTTATACCACTTGAAATATTGCAGCCAGAGAAATACAATATTATGAGGGTACTGGTATAGACTAAAAAAATATAAGAAAAAGAAAAAAAAAAAAAAAAAAGAGAGAATCATAGGAACTTCAAAGGTAACTGAGAAAGAGTACTCGGTTTTGACAAGGGATTAATTTTTAGATAACTGGTTCTGTTCTCACTGAGGCCCTGGACAATGAATTCAATCAAAACAAATACTTAAGAGTGCACATAATGCAATGTTTCATGAACAAATGCACTGGCCAAGAATTTATTTCATACATACATACATGCATCATTCCTTCCAGATACACCAATACCCAACCACATATCAGCTCCAGTAAGAATTCCATGCCACAGTCTAAGACTCATAAGTTTATCACTTACAATAAATTACCATGGTAAAAAAAGCACACACTCAGCAGCCAGTAATAATGAGACTATACCATAAACAGCATTCTAGGAGCATTGTGCTACCTATCTCTTTGCCAGATTTCCACACTTTATTACAGAATTTCTCTTGCTCTTTCTTTAAGTCGATATGTGCTATGCAACGGTAATTATGATCACTGACTAAACTGAAGATCCAAAGCTGCAAGAAAAAGAAAATGCTATTGTAATAACCTTTTGACACTAAAGATAAAACTTACATGAATACAAACTAAAGATCCAATATTTAAAACAGTAGATGTAATTAGTGAGCTTTTGTATATAGCATCTCATTTTGCACAAGAACTCCAATCACATGTATCCCTAAGATTGTTAAAGATAATCAAAGCAGCAATTATCAGTTTGAGCTGTACATTTTAAAAAAGCTCCCTATAGACTATTTCTCACAATTAAAAATCACATGTAACATGCATGTAATTGCTCACTGGGTCATATGCATGAATTTCATTTATACCTTTCTCAGTTTAGACACCACTACAGTTAAAGCTTTCATTTTCTTCAGAATTACTGAACAGTAACATTGAAAAAAAACATCTGGAAATTATCATGTAAATATATTCGTACCATTAAAGAAGTGGTGAAATGGATATTCACATTTACCACATTTTTATTAGAATTCTCACATGCTGAAATCATAGCATCTTCCATTTAATTGTCATGCATTTCTTTTTTTTGGCTGAAATAGGAGAATCCTATTTTTCACCTTTTTTCTTTTAAAACAGACATACTTATAGTGTCTCAGTGTGCTCTTCTTAAATAATCACTGATTGTGCTCTTAAAAGTTTTCCTGGTTTTCAGAAAAAAGTTTCTGTGTTGTAATAGAGGTCTTATTTACCACTTATGGTTTACACTAAAAGCACTGAATTATGCTTACTAAAATAACTCTTTTAACAATTCAAAAAACTTAGGCAGCTTGTGAACCTTTTTTATAGACAGAATAGTTGACTCTTGACAAAGAGACTGAGTTTAATGAACACTTCTTACCTGTCCCTCAGCACATCCAGTGATAATCTGTTTGTTTTCTTTATCAATTAGCAGACTTAGCAAAGGAAATGCTGCTCAAAAAAGAAAGATAAAAGCATTTCTAGAGTAGACACAAGTCAGATATTTAATTAAAATACCTGATTTAAAAACGAATCTTCTTATTTATAAAGTCAGGTGAAAATAGCCCTTACTGCAGTTCTCATGGTTGCACAGAGCTCTGTGTGCCTCAGCCTTTGTGCTGCTGAGGGTTTCTGTTTGCAGGTCTCTGAGCTGCCCGTCACCTAAATGCCATGGCAGTGGTTTCCTGCACCCTGTCACCCAAGCTGCTGTGGCATGGTTTGCAGACTTGTTTATGAAACTATCCACTGGGAAGCAGACTTTAGAGGAAAAATTATTTACTGTTGGCTTTGAAGGACAGGATGTTTACTGTTACCTTGTCTATAAGAATTATTTTCACTAAATCAACCCCAAACTTCTAGAATAATCATAGATTATTATTTAGAGATAGAAGATTTTTGCTATGCAAAAATGCATTTAAAAATAGAAAAATTACCTGTTATTATTCCTGACTGATATATTAACTGGCTGGTAGAATAGTCCCACACCTTGCAATAAAAAAAATATTAAAAATATATAAATATAGGTATCTACTTAGATATCTATGGAAAACACAATTTTCACAGCCACCATATGGTGAAAACAGAAAAATGCAGGCATTGAAAGTGATGTTCTTAGGAAAGAATTTCTTTTTCAGCACCTGTTTCCATTTATGAAGAGTTTTGTCCAACTGATATTCATCCCTGGTGAAAAAGGCAAACTCACATTATATGGATACAGAAAGTATCAATTTTTCTTAATTTGATCTCTCAGTGATTTTAGCTAAATTTATGAAAAGACATACACAAAAAAGAAGAGAAAAGAGGAGAGGGGTGCATTGCATACAGTAACCCAGTCCAATAATGCCAAAAAGGAAAATTCAAAGGTATATCAGCAGACTCAAAGGGAATTGTTTTCCTTCAGCTCAGCATACCTGAAACACTTCAGTTACAGCCAAGCTGATCAAAATATTTTATTTCTATTTGCCAGATGATAGTAATCACTGAAATTAATACTTCAGTGTGGAAAGTTCTGAATATACAAAACCTGCATTGTTATTTTAAAAAAGAGTAATTAATTTTTGTTATAATTTCCCAAGCAATTCGAAGAAAAATGTCCTTATCTCCATAAAGTCAAAGATATTTTTTACTTAATCTTCAGAGCATATTTAAAGGGGAAAATAAGAATACTTCACATATTCACTAAATTATTCTTTTTTAAGTTCATCTCTACAAATTCCTTGCCTTAAAGGTTCTGTCTTCTGACACTGATATGAGCATATTTTTCTCCCATGTGCAAAACTCAGCAGCAGTCACTGGAGACAGATGTCCATCCAA
This sequence comes from Onychostruthus taczanowskii, assembly GCF_017590055.1. Lineage (NCBI taxonomy): Eukaryota > Metazoa > Chordata > Aves > Passeriformes > Passeridae > Onychostruthus > Onychostruthus taczanowskii. The sequence continues at coordinate 669,634 of NW_024497741.1, forward strand.
TTCAGCTAGTTTAGCTTCATTCTGTGATTAATCAAGTCAAAAATAAAAAAGAATGGACTTCAACATAAAATTGACAATTACGTGTTTTAATAATTAATAACTCTTGCTAAGCATTGTCAGATTTGTTTTCAATGTATAATTCAAAAATATTTTTCTTATTGAAATGGAAGTCCTGTACACCATCCTGCTGGCAAAGCCACTGCACATTACTTTTGCTTCTTCAGACTGAATGATACAGGAACAGTTTTCCAGATGACCTAAGAATATTTGCTACTTTTAAGTTACTTAACTTTTAAGTTATTGAGATAACTTATCTCAATAATTTAAAAGTTATCTCAATAATTGAGATTGAGAACTTTTAAGTTATTGAGATACTGTTTCATTTCAACTCCTTAAACATAGTATTTTATCTGATATAGGATGCATTATCAGGTGTCAGTTCCTATTTATTTTATGATGCAAAATGAATATATTTGCTTAATTTTACTAACATTTCTGTATCATGATTTGAAAGTGAATAAGTAAAAGAAATACCAGTACCATGGCTACAAATAATGCTATCTCACCTTTGCACTTAACATGTAGATCTGATTTCCAGCACATACTGCCACTTGTTGATCATCTGGACTAAATCTTATATGAAGCACCATTCCCAAAAGAGTTCCTATAACAATTCCTCGAGGTCTAAATCCTGCAGCAATTGTATTGTTAATGAGACTCAATGAAATATAAAAATCTGGTGCAGTGAGATTCTTAGAAACTTTGCATAGCAGTTACTAACCACAGAGCTGTCCCAGTTTCTGTCAGGAATATGTACAGAAAAACAGTTTAAATACAGCAGGGTATTGGAAAGAAAAGCATAGAACTATGGACCACCAGAATTCCTCCATGGGCCCTGTTGCCTAGATACAATCTCCTTATGATATTAATAATTCCCATCAAATCATGCATTCTTGCTTCCATTGAAGATTGCAAAGGAAATGATTTTTGGAGCAGGGTGATGTGCTGCCCATGGAACCCACTAGTGCCACATTCATTTTGGAGGTAAGAAATCGTAACTGAAACCCAGCAAAATACAGCTTTGAAAAACACTTCTTCTGGGAGAATATGCTAGTTGCTCAGCCAAAAAGTAAAGAGGATTTTCTCTCTCTGCTTTTAATTTTTCTGTGGGAAAAGGCTGAAAGTACACCATTAAATATTTCAGTCAGATAAGACTAGATCTGAGAACAGGTAATGTTTCTATCCTGTCTTCATGATTTCATTCTGGTCATCTCACTGGTTCAAGCAGATTGGTTTCTGCTGATCTCTATTTTACAATGCTGCCTTTAATGATGTGAGGATAGTTTGGATATGTCATTAAATTTTAGGATTTCATGGGGAAAAAATTATCTAGAATACAAGCACAACTACAGGCATCCTTTCAGGCTTTCATATTAGACGGTGTGGAGTCTTTTTACAATTTATTAACAAGTCAAGGTCACACAAAGAATTCCTTAACTACTTTGACACAGTTTATAAGAAATAATATGAGAAAACATGCCAAGAATGTGCAGAGGACAGTCTGTGGAGACAAAGTCTCTACTACAGCATCTGCTGAAGAGCCTGTAGATGGAGAGAAAATGAAAAAATCAAGCAGCAGACAATCTGGATGCCAAATGCCTTTGTATCAAAACTACACACACTATTTATCTCTCTGCTACTTTCTATTCCTATCTTCCAATTTTATTTCCTCCAAATTCATAGTCCCACTTTATTCCCAGTTCCTGAAGTACCCATTGATTGTCTATGTTACTCTTACATGTATTAAAACTTAATACTGACCTTCATTTATAAAAAGCACTGATATTGTTAAACTTTTCTTTACAACATTAGTTTTCATATTACATAGATTTTCAAATTCAAAATGGAGCAGAGTACAAGAGAACTCTCTCAAATTAAGTCATCGGCAAATCTCCAATCATAGGTAACAAGGAGGAAACTTTTAATAGTGGGGACAGTACCATGCAAATTTAAATACTGTCACCAAAAGGGGACAGACTGTCACTGGGAATCCAAAACTCTGGAGATCTTGCTCTTTTTTTTTTTTCTTTTTCTTTAATTATTCTTCTACTTTCCAATGAATTTAAGCTTGCAGAGAGGTTAGCACTGCTCCCTAGAATCTAATGCCATTGGTTGAGGCTCCAAACCAAGATGGTGGTCAGGACACTAAAATTCCTATTCTTTGCGTGCTATGTCCCCACAATGCTCTTTCACTCATGCACTCTTCTCCCAAATGGTCGGCCTCTCTCTCTCTCTCTCTCTCACACACACACACACACACACACACACACACAATGTTCCAGAGACAGAAGGAGAGGCAAAGCAGTATACAAAACACTAGTTCCACAAGTATTCCAGAAAAGGAAGTACTTTGGCATTGCATGTTTAATTATGCAGTACTGCTATTATTAATTTTTCTTCTGTCCATTTTTTTCCCCAGTGGCACAGAGTCACTACCTCTGCCGCGCTTCTCTGTGTTTGCCCCAAGGTTGCCGGCAGGCGCTGGCTCCCGCACAGCACCTCGGCCAGCTCCCGACCCAGCCCAGCACCGCCGTGGGGCCGCCGCCGCCCGGGGCCGGTGGCTGTGACAGAGACAGGACTGGCTGTAATGCCGGCCTGGTTCAACTCGGCATTGCCGAAGAAGAACAAGAGATAATCACAGCATTAATATGGCTGTTCCTGCTGGTGCATCTGAGTGTCTGGGGCATGCTTCTCAGAAATAAAACAATCTCATTATAGAAGGAGCCATGGGAGAAAAGGAGGTGTTGGGGTGGCCTTCCACGGTTGCTGTTGCTCAGAAACTGGTTGGACACTGGTCTGAGTGACTGGTGGTGAATGGCTGCCTTTGCATCACTTCTTTGCTTATACAGATGACACATATATATTATATAAACAATACTCTACCTTCTTGCACTTTCTGTGTACATTCATCAAGATTCCACACTATCACGCGTTCATGAGAGGCAGAGCAGACAAGAAGGGGATTGATTTTATTTCCAAATGACAATGCAGAAATTGAGTAATGATGCCCTGACAAATATAATGGCTGACAAATGTAGATAAAGAAGAGTTAAATTAATAACATCAAACAAAGATTATGAATCATAAAAAATGACAAATGGAACAATTAATTTTTATTTACAGCTTCAAAATCACCTAAACTACAGTGTAGCTGTACTGGTTTGGCTGGGATGGAATTAACTTTTTTCATAGCTGCTTGTGTGGCACAATGCTTTGGATTTTGTGACAAAAACAGTGATGATAACACAGCAATGTTTTGGCTGTTGCCAAATGCTGTTTGCACAGCATTGAGGACTTCTCTTTTTGCTCACTTTTTCTCATTTTCCCCATCCCAATAATAAGTTGAAGATGCATAAGAGGCTGGGAGAGGACACAGCTGGAACAAATATTTCAGTTTGCTGAACAGGCAATTCCCTACCATGTGATGCTTTGTTCAGCAATAGAACAGGGGTATTCCATGCAAAAAGGTGTTGAGAGTCTGGGACATTGACTCTAAGATGGCTGCTGTTCAAAACCTGTAGTGGGATTAGTCTGGTTGTAGGGGGTACCTTGGTATAGCTTTTTCCTCTCTCTTCCCTTCACTCATTAAACTACCTTTGAATCTACCCATGACGTCTCACTTTTTCCCATACTATGCTCTCACTTACCCTGCTGGGAAGGAGTCAGCAGGAGACTGGGTAATGGTTTAGGTACCAGCCAGGGTCAACCCATCACAACAGCTTATTTTATTCTTATCACAATAAAAAAATTCATAAAAAATGCTAGTACCCTTCCATCATTGACGTGAAACCTGACACTTCTACATTGCCCTCATTTATTTATAAAATAGTTTAAAGTAGCAGCCTATGAAGGGCTCTATTCTAGCTTTACCTGAGCAGTGGCTGTGTTCCAGATGCACAACCCATTGAGACTCACAGGGAAAGCGAAATGGTGGTGACTGCACGCCAGCTGAAAGAGCGGCTCTGGCAGTTTGCCTTTAAACAAGTGTTTTTCGCAGACAACGTCAGGATCACGTTGGCTTCCTCCAGAGGCGAAGCCGGCCCCGGCGCCCTCCATCCTGCGGCAGCGAACGGCCCCACGGCGTAGCCGACCACCGGGGCCGCCTTCCCCCGCCGGCTGCGTCCTGACCGCGGGGGCCGACGGCTCACGGCCCCGCTCGGAGCTCCCTCCCGCTGGAAGGCGGAGAGCCCCAGCTCCAGCCTCGGCCTCGGCCCCGGCCCCGGCCCCGGCGCCGAGTCCGCCGCACCCGGCCCGGCCCGGCCCGTAACCAGGGCAGCGCCGCCGCTAACGAAAGGCCGGACGCCCGCAGAGCGCGGCGGGCCCGCGGCGTCAGCCGCTGTCCCCTCACCTGGGCAACGGGCCCGGCCGCCCGGGCTGCTTCCTGGCTCTCCGCAGCGATGTCCTGGGCTGCACAGAAAGCAGCATGGCCAGAACGTCCAGGAGTGCCCCACTCTTGGGACGCCAGCTGGAGCACTGCGCCCAGAGCTGGGGACCCCAGGACGACACAGACAGGGACCTATTGGAGTGGGACCTTAAGGAAGATGTGAACATCTCTCCTATAAAGACGAGAGGAGAGATTTGGGGTTCTTCACAGAATCACAGAGTCAGAATAGGTCAGATTGGAAGAGACCTTGGTGCATCATCTGGTCAACCTCCCTGCTCAAGCAGAGTCATTCTAAAGCACATGGCACAGGATTGCATCCAGACAATTTTTGAGTATCTCCACATCCATATCTTGAGAGAGACTCCACAACCTCGCTGGGCAATCTGTTCCAGTGGATGGTCACCTACACAGTTCTTCCTCATATTCAGGTGGAACTTTTTCAGCCTGGAAAAGAGAAGGCTCTAGGGGCACTTTATATGTGAATATAAAAGTGAGCATATAAGAAAGACAGAAACTTTTTACCAAGACCCTTAGTGTCCGGATAAGAAGCGAAAACATTAAACTAAGAGGGGGTTGATTTGGATTGGTCCGAGGAAGCATATTTTTTACAGTGCAGGTGGTGAGGCACCAAGACAAACAAACCTCCTGTTTTCCCCAAGTTTATGGATGATGCCAAATTGGAGGGAGCAGTCAGAAACAGGCTGACAAGAATTTAGTGGAGTCCAACAAGAGTAAGTGGAATCCCATGTCTGGCACAGAGTAACTCCATGCAAGATGAAATGCTGAACGATGGCTCTCTGGGAAGGGGCTCCCCAGAAAAGGATCCAGACATCCTGCTGGACAAGTTGAATATGAGCTACCACAGTGCCCTTGCAGCAGAGGCAGCCAACTGCATCCTGGGCTCTGTTAGTAATAGAGAGTAGCCAGCAAGTCGTGAGAGTGATCCTTCCCCTCTATTGGGCACCTGTAAGGCCACACCTGCAGTGCTGTGTCCAGTTTTGGGGGTTTTGGTACAAGAAAGATCCTGACATACTGGAGCAATTCTAGTATAGAGCAAGTAAAATGGTCAGGGAGCTGGAGAAAATGATGTACACAGAGAGGCTGAGAGAGCTGGGTCTCTTCCGCCTGGAGAAGAGACACCTGAGACTTTATTGTTGCCTACAACTACATAATTGGAGGATACAGGAAAGACAGAGAGACTTTTCTCAGAGGCACTCAGTGATAAACTGGATCCTGGGAAAACCCAATTAGGGTCTGTCGCCCTGATTTTGTAAGACTTTGTTAAGCCTTCTGATGTTTACATTCTTTCAACAAACTTTCTCACACACAGTTCTGTAAATAACCTATGTTTTGCATTCTTTCATGGAGGTGGAGAAAATTGATGGACCCTTGGTCTGTCCAGTGGCATTGGAGAGGTGGCACTGTCACCCTCCAATCCACTGTCACCTTTGGAAAACTATAAATGTTGGAGTCAGAAAATAAAGTGCTTCTTTTTTGTTCCCCTCAAGAGCAGCAGTGTCTGTGTCATCATTTCATGCCTTATCACAACAAGGGTCATGTGAAATCAGTATTTAATTTTTTAAAATATCATGACAGTAGGTGAATATCAGAACAAGTTTCTGAAGAGAGGTCATGGATCTCTATATCTCGTGTTGTCCAGGAGTCAAATGGACATGACCCTGAGCAACTTAATTTAATTAGAACTGTTTTGAACAGGAAGGGGTAGACAGGAGGAGTCCAGAAGTCCCTTTCAACCCGAGTCATGATTTTATGACCAAGTTTTTGATCTGCATCAACTTAAACCATTTTGGTGCAAATCAGCCAAATCAACTGCTTTTCAAACAGATACTTTCTATAGGGATGTCTTAATTGTGTCTGTCTGTAATTAGCACTACAAGAATTTCTGCCTTATATAAGCATCGGATATACATTATCACTGATAATGTAGTCTCCCTGTGCTTGTTAGTTTTGCCTGGAGAAAGTACCAGTCCAAGTTCCCTTTAGTGTGTGCATGTGAATTTGGATAAGGCCACTGTATTGAGAACCATCTGCACAGAGGCTACTCAGTGCACTGCACATGACAGTGTTTTTCTGAACTGCGACTCATGGCTGGGAATATTAGAGGAAATTTTATTGTTAATATGCTGGTGACAATTTTCATAAGCGATACAGTCACAAATGTGTTATGGCAGTTTAGTCACTTGTAAAGAAAAATAAATGCTGACACAGCAAAAAGGGTGTTGTTCTGACATGCAAACAACCCCTGGGAATCTTAAAGAACTTATTCTGAAACATGCTGTGTCTCTGTAACTGCTTTTAGACAGTTAAGTACTCTTTTTTACAATTTTCACCTGACTTTATTTTCACCTTTCAATGTTTGTACCTACGACACTTTCAACAATCTACTATCCATAACAACTAGTAGCAATCCAAAGAAGTATCAGAAATCTTGGACTGATTTCTTGACTGATGATTATTAACTTGTAAATGTGCAGGAAGAATTTTATACCTCACCACACCCCCATGAAACACCTCTGACAATGTCCTGTTTCTATGCAACACAATGCTAAAAGACCTTGGCTCCACATATTCCCACACCTTGAGTACCCACCTATTTCAAATCACAGAATCACAGAACCAATTAGTTTGGAAAAGACTTCTGAAATTACTGAGTCCAGCTTATGACTGAACACCACCATGTCAACTAGACCATGACAGTAAGTGCCATATCCAGCCTTTCATTATACAGTATAAACTATATATATACACAAAGGACAGTGACTCCAGCACCTCCCTGGGCAGCCCATTCCAGTGTCTAATCACCCTTTCTGTGAAGAATTTTTCCTAGTGTCCAACCTACAGCTCGCATGACAAACCTGGAGGCCACTACCTCTTGTCTGGCCTTGGAGAAAAGACTAACCTCAACCTGGCTACAGCCTCCTTCCACATGGTTGTAGAGAGTGATAAGGTCTCCCTGAGCCTCCTCCAGGATAAACAATCCCAGTTCCCTCAGCTGCTCCCTACAGGACATGTGCTCCAGACCATTCACCAGCTCCATTGCCCCTCTCTGGAGTCATTCCAACACCTCCATAGATTGACATCTATGTGGAAAAATGAAAGACTGCTGGAAATAACAGTTCCACATCATATCATAATATATCATATCATATCATATCATATCATATCATATCATATCATGCTTTATCATGCTTTTGTTCCAACACTGTATTTGTAGTGTCTCAATACTCAATCATAAGAACTTTTAAAAATGAGGTCTAGCAACTATATTTTAATGTTTTAAGCAGAATAAAAGTCTTTATACAAACAAAACTGATTTCAAAAAAGCTAAAATTTATCAGAATCTGAATTTGGCGGTCTTATGCAGCCAGTTTGTTTGAGCTAGGAATGAGGAGAACAAGTTACATGGGTTTGTGAAATTAGAGGGCTTTGAAAATAGAACATTAGCTCAGTTAGCACAAGGCCCTTGGGGTACATGCGCAGGCTGCCTTGAATCTATTAGTACACAATGCACTCCATGTAGATTTTTTTCACACTTTCAAACTTTCACTCTTGCTTATGATTTTAAGCAGCTCAGCAAAGTCAAGATAATTGCTGAAATCAATGGGTATTCAAAAACAGTCCTGGGTTGTTTTATTTTTTTCTGTCATACTGCTTTTCTGTTCTGTGATCTTAGGTGAGATTTATGTCAACAGGCAAAAAAACTGTCACTAACCCACGGAGGGACACCTCTCCTCCAGCAAACATCTTACATCCAGTCTCAGTGCAGCTGAAGGACGCCTACTCTAATTCCAAGCTTTCGTGGTGAAAAGCGCTTCACACGGCCTACCAACCCCTCCCCGTTCCGCCCTCGGTGCCTCCCGCCCTCTCCAAGCCCTGCCCTCAGCCCGCCCGCCGCGCTCTCGCGATACCAGGAGGGCGGCCGTGCCCGGGACGGGGCGGGAGTACCCGGCAGTACCGCCGGCGTTCGGGGGCAGCGCGGCGCCTCCACCCGCCCCCGGGCTCGGCCGGGCGCACTGAGCGGCTCCCGGGGCGCGCAGGGGTAGCGGCGTCCCGCCCCGCGAGCCGGCTCCTTGGCGCCGGCCTCCTCTCGGTCACCGCGCTGTTGCGGGCTCCGCCCCGGGGAGGGGCTTTCCCGCGCTGCCGCGGCCGCGCTACCGCACGTCCGCGAGTCCCCGCTGCTCTTCCTCGCCGTGGCAGCGGCCTTGCCGGAGCCCGAGCCCCGCGGCAGGTCGGAGGTGAGCCGAGCCCCCGGAGCCCCGGCCGGGGGGGCGACATCGGCCCGACGCGGCCACCCGACGGGAGCGGCGCGGAGCCGCCCGCTTCCCTCGGAGCCGCCGCCGCCCCCGGCGGGGGTTCCGTCCGCTGGGAGGCGGGGGCGAGCCGGGGCGGGCAGAGTTCCTCGTTCGTAGCTCTGTCCAAGGTCTCTTGGAATCGCTTCTCCTCCAGAGCGCTTGGCCAGCGCCTTGATACTTTCATTCTTTCCTAGATAACTTTAATTATTTTCTGGTCAGATGTGGAGCTCCTCCTGTGGCTCCGCTCGGCTTTTTCATCACTACTTCGATGGACAGGTGACAGGTAGCTCCCTCTTACGGTCGAGACAAAAGACTGTTTTTTCCTGTGGTTGTAGAGGGAGTTCTGTCAGTCTGGCAGGTTCAGCAAATGCTGCACTTCGTTCTTTTATGCTGTCTTTGCAGAATTTTGACCTTGCAGTAGAAAGGCCTCTGGGGCAGAAAACGTCAAACTACGGAAACAGTTAGACATTATTTTCTATTTTTTTTCTCTCAAGGATCCATTCAGTTGTAGAACTTTTAACATTTAAGTGACATCTCAGTGGAATGTAGTTTGCTTTGATGCTAGCAGGGTATAAAACGAGTTACAGGCAGCTTTTTGGTTTCAGGCAATTGTAGTGTCCTTTTGGAAGGAATGAGGGGATGAGAATCTTCCTCTTAAACATGAAGGTGTTTAGGCTTGTGGCTCATGTGATTTGCATGTCAAATTCAGTCAGCTGTATGCTTTGGAAGCCTTCAGCAAAGTTTGGAAGTTGCGGCTTTGCACACAGAGACTTAGCGCAGCTATTCAGAGGGCTGGAGTGTGGCAGGCATGCTCAGGCTGCCCGACTGGGAGCATGCAGCAAGGAGGGAATAGGCTTTTAAGAGCCTTGATCTTGCAGCAGTCCTTTCCATCTTCCCCTTGTCCTGGTACTTCAGCCTTATCTTCTGTATGCAAGTGCTGTAAAGAGCTGAGCGTTTGTACTGTAACAAAACCTTCTTGAAATAAATACATTTTTTTCAGGGAAAATGTGCCAAATTTGGTCCTAGAAACAAGCCATACATCAGGATCATGAATTAAAGTATTACCTCATTAGATTATTTGTTTTTATTTATAAATCCATCCCAATGAAAGCTGGAATGCCTACTGCTTCAAGTCCACATCCAGATTTGCACCTTTACCGTCTTTTGAAGTTGAGAGGATGAGGATGGGAGAACAAATACTTTGCCCTAATTACCTCATATAAAGTTAAGCATCTTCTAGCATGCAAAAGCCTTCCTTTCCTTAACTGTTTTTTGGGTTTTTTAAAGTGAAGCTAAAATCATTATTGGGTTTCATCCTTCTGGGTGACTGTCAAGTTTGGCATGCATGCAGGCAGAATGAAACTAAAGTCTCTGTGTCAGTTCTGTTGAAAGAACACTGGCTTGATTAATTTCTGTTTAGCTTTCAAAAGATGTAAGCCGTTTTATTCTGACAAAGTTCTGAATCTTAGCACTGGTTTCTGTGACTATTAAAAAATACAAGTTAATGAACACAATTGAAGTTAAATTTGTGTGGACTAGAGAGGATTTATAAGAATTACCAAATTAAAAAAAAAAGTAGATTACTTCCAAGAAGGGACTATACTAAAATCTGAATTTTACTTTATATTCATAAGGTAGCACAAGACACAGGAAGAATCCAAATACAACTGAAGACCATGGCAACACACTGGAGAAGAATCCTCACAGTATTTGTGACAGCTCAAGTACTATTTGTGGTAAATGCTTTTGAGGAAGAGGATGTACCTGAGGAATGGATTCTTCTTCATGTTGTCCAAGGTCAGATTGGAGCAGGAAACTACAGCTATTTGAGACTAAATCATGAGGGAAAGATCGTTCTTCAGATGCGGAGTTTAAAAGGTGATGCAGACTTGTACGTGTCTGATGTGACACTTCACCCCAGCTTTGACGAGTACGAGTTACAGTCTGTGACTTGTGGCCAGGACATCGTCCACGTGCCTGCACACTTCCGCCGCCCCGTGGGAATAGGGATTTATGGCCACCCCTCTCACCTGGAGAGTGAGTTTGAAATGAAGGTGTACTATGATCGAACAGTTGTACAGTACCCGTTTGGAGAGGCTTCTTACAACCCTGAAGAGATGGAGGCAAACCAGAAATACTCACAATCTACAGAAGATGAATCTCAGGATGAGGAGTCTGTTTTCTGGACTATACTTATTGGAATCTTGAAATTAATACTTGAAATCCTTTTTTAAATTGATACACACTGGACTTAAGTCACACTTCATCCTGTGAAATTGGTATGAATGACTTGCTGTAATACTCACTATGTTTCCTGAAGATATTCAGGTTACATTTCCAAAACCGGGAAGGAAGTGGGGAGAAAAAGCCATATTTAATTTTTTATTGTAAATCCTCCCCAATATGTAAAACGAGCAACCAGGACAGTATTTGCAGTGCTCTTCAGAGATCAGGGCTTAAAAATGAATGTACAGTTGGGATCTTGTTAAATTCGCTTAAAATAGGTGCTTAGGAAAATCAATTCCAATTCAGTATTTTCTATTGTTTTTTTATAAAGAAAAATTAATGAACTACTGCACTTCAGTCCCCTGTCAATTTAGAGCATATTTAAAAATAAAACCTGCTTGTTTTCTGAGCAAGCATCTCCAGTAAAACTAATCAGCAACATGTTTGAGTGTATTCATGAAGTTGAGGAACTAGCTTAGGGTGAAGGAAGGAGAAAACAATCAATCACTTAAGGGAATAGATGGTCTGTTATTTTGACTGCATGTGCTCTACATCACACCAGCCATCTGTCAAGCAGAGGTTGATCCAGTCACTCATCACCACTACAAATCCATGACCTGAATCAAGTGCATGTTGCTTCTTTGCTATTACTGCAGGGGGAGGGAGACTTCAGCTGTTGTTACTTGTCAATATGACATTTTCGTCTCATTAAAAACAACACAACATATAGGTATCTCAAACTTGAGATGTGCTTTCTTACACTTCTCTTGATAGCTTTTTGTGATTTTTTTTTCAAGCACATATTTATGAATAAGTCATTAGCTTGCACACAAAGTTTCTGCTGAAAGGGATTTGCAATATATTGTAAGAAGGTCATCATGCCTACTCTTCCTTAGAAATTACTTTTACCAGGAATACTTTTCGCTTTGGTTGAGTATTTCAGAATAACCAGTTGCTATGCAAATGAAGTACATTAAATTGCTCTGTAATTTTCTTTTTACAGAGATTACTGATAAGTGCACTGAAATAAAGAAGTATGTTGCTATAATTTTATACCAATGCATGTATAATTTAAATTTCATTACTGAAAAACTTTTCTTTTTTGAGTGGTAATTTGGCTTGCCTCTCTCAACACCTGACAGGACATTAGTGACTTGTATCACAAAAAAATCACTATATAGACAAAGTTTATTTAGTAAAAAGAAAAAAGTGGTATTGCTCCTCTTATAGAGTGGTTGATTAAATAGCACCAGAGTATCACTTTAATTTGTGCAGTTAAGTTTTGGACAGCAAGTTTTTGGGGCTTTCTTATCCCTCCTTGCTGTTTTTCCCCCTTCTTCCTCCTCTTCTGGGTACAGGAGGGTCTTTCTGACAACAATCACAAATCCAGCGACCTAAGAAAAGAAAATTATCAATTACTGGGAAACTAAGTTTGTTACTCTCTTACTTATTTAGGCAGCCCTTCATCATTCTGTTAGGTGCTTATCTATTTGCAGTATTTCCTTTAAGTGAACAACAAATGCTTTTAAAATTGAGCATCTTTTCTGTAAAGCAGCACACACAATTCATGCTCCCTTGCAGACTCATAACGTGTAACCACTGGCTACACCAATCTTCATGGACCACAAGAAGTGCCAGCACTCCAAGGAGGTGGTTATTAGGTAAGAGCTTTACAAACAGTGCTCGAGCTTGCCAGTCATATTTTCAGGTGAATGACTACAGTTTAAGGCTGTGAAGTTACCCAGTGCAGAAATCAATGGCAGCTGGAGAAGCATTTAACTTTTTATTACAACAGCTGGAATCAAAGGCTGTTTTGGCAATTTTGTAGTTTTGTAGATATATAATCTACTTGATTATATTCTTAGGTCAGCCTCAAAGTGAAATCAGCCACAGAACCTGTACGGAAGTGACAGCTAGCTGCAGTACTTCCCAAAATGGGGCAGTACAGTGTGTTTTAAGTACTGTCAGGGAATACTGTCACTGCCACTGAATACGTATTCATGAACTTAACCATGGACGTAGAATTACATGTAAAGCAACAGTACCACCTGCTATTTTTCTTTCTACTGCCCCGAGTTGGCCACATGATACGAGTGACTTGACAACTGAAAGCTACTGGCTTGCCTACCTACCTATGGAAGTACTTCTGTTGCAGTTTTGATGTTTAAGAATAAAAAAGGGAATTAAAGGGTTTAAAGAGATATTTACAAATATTGAGATTACTATTTCTTTTAAAAGCTGAAACAGTACAATTAATGTGAAAGCTATACTCTAGCAATATGCAGCAATACAGTTTCTTTTACAGGTTTCTTCAATGAAAAGAGGTAATAATTGTCAGTATTCTGTGGATATGGAAAAAACATAGTTCTGAGTGAGCCTGTTTGGGTTATGCTGTAAAAGCCAATTATATTTCCTGCACAGGAATTGCGAGGTTTAACTGTGCACAACCAAATATACAGAAATAAAGCTTAGTAAAAAAATCAGGTCCTATAGTGTGACTGCTTTCCTATAGTGTTTCTTATCCTTCACACTTGTTTTAAACTATTCTTTCAAAAGAATATGTATTAATTCATTGTTCATGTATTAACTCTGAGAATGAGCCCAGGACTCATAGGAAGTGGGAAGGGAACAAGTAACTCTTACGTTATTACCTGAAGGGATAGCATCAAGCCCCACACAAAAAGTGTGATAACCACGGTCACATACATCACAGAACATCATTTCTTCTTCATGGTGAGGCTGCCCACATATGATGCACGTTTTACACTCCATACATTGCCAAGGGTAAGTCTTAATCATAGTAACAAGCTCCGGGGTCATATCAAGGCAAGAAGGGTGGCCTAGATTAAAACCAGTATTATTACTTTTATGCCTGAAATGAAATTTAAAATTAGTTAGACTGTTTGCTTTTACCAAACATGAAGCTTAGCTCACCTCCAGGTGAGATCCCACAGTGTGAGCACAGAGAACACAAAAGAGAGATGGGGTTGTAACAAAGGAAAGGCAACTGAACTTTTGCTACACATGGAGTACACTAAATATGTTCACAAACATATCTGGATCCTTAGGATGTAGATACTCACCACTGTTGTCACATTGGGAGCAATGTATAAGAGCTTCGGGTTTTCCTTTCTTGTTGGACTCCTTACCCTTCAGACAAATTCCACATATAGCATTTGGAATGACCTTTGGCTGGAAGGGTAGAAGAGGGCTATAAATTCATTCCAGAAGAATTTACAGATTAACAGGAAATGTCATCTATCTCCTTAACTATTAAAATCAATAAACTATCTGTCAGGACGTGTGAACCCTAAAACATGTGACAGTCAATGACAAGCAGCAGCACTGAAAAAATAATAGATTTAACTACATAAAATTTTGCATTTGTCATGAAAAGTGAGTTATATGTAAATCCAATTGGATCAAAAGCACGTACTTGCCTCTTCCTATTAATTCATCAGCTAACATTCTCCTCATGGCAAACTAAATGTGACATAGGGTGAAAAATTTCAGGAAGATTCTTCCAATATAGAATACTCTTTATGAACTTCTGTGTGGATTTCCTGTTTATGAAGGAAATATATATATATATTTTTTTTTTTTGCATTACATTTGTCCCTACATATAGAAAATTAATTATAAAAGCAATAAACTTGATTTTTTTCTATCTTCAGTTTCAAATTATCTGGTTAGCCATGCAGGGCTGTATTTCTTTTACCGTTCCTTCTTGTATCCAGTCATAATCATTTAAGAAACAAAAGCCTTGCATTTGACTAGAGATTTACATTTATAATTTTTCTAAGTTATCATCTAGAGTGTGTCTGGGTCCATGAGATCCATTTAAAGGGTAAGGAAAATAGTAGGCTGTTCAAATGCGGAACATCTGCCTAGGTATTCTGTGTGTCAAATCTGTAGCTACAACAAGAGTTTCATCCTGATGAGGCCTGAGGAAGAATTACAGCATTCTGAATTTCAGAAACATGGCAGTAGTCACATTGTTGAGCTTTGCTGCATAATTAAATTAGTGAGAAATGTAGTCAACAATTAATGTAGTATTCACTGATGTTAAAATGACTAGTGCCAGTTTTAAAAAACAATGTTACTGCAAAGACCCAGCTAGCAGAGGGAGCTGAAGGTTCTAAACAGCTTGTCAGTAAGAATACCAGTCAACTACCAACCACTCGTGGGGAGAAGAATGAGGTTTGATTTTAAAACAAATTTAAAAAGTGAAAACACTAACTAAATAAATCAATAAAATTACAAAGATCTTTTGCAATACAACTTAGCTTGAAGTGTGTTTATTTCCCCAGGCAGTTTTTGAGAGCACCTAGCAAGGTATTTAGTATCTTGACTCATTTTTAAAGTATAAGGATGTATTGCTTTAAGTTTTCTGAAGTTTTCAATGTGCTTTTCATGTCAAAACATGGCTACAGCCTGCTTCAAATTGTTTGGTCTAAGGAGTTTTATTAAAGAAAGCAAAACACCACACCAAATATTTATAGGTAACTTCCTTCAAAAGATGACAGAGGCATTCATTGACATTTTTTTGCTTATTTATTTTAAAAAAGCAAAGTCAACCTGTTTTATACATAAATATAATAAAACAGTAAAAGAAGTCTAGCACACAAACATCTCTACAAAATAATAAATATAATGGAAGGAAAACCACGCATAAACTCTTTTACTGTTAACTATACTATGTGTCCTACATGTATACCTTTATACCCTGCTCCTCCCAACAAAAGTGGCACATGCTTAAACCTTGTCAGTGTGGCAGCATTTACCCTTCCATTGTTTAGGCTATTTTTTATTTTTAAATTGTACTGTCATCTAAGAAACCAAGCCTTTCTAGAATAGCAAGCAAATTTTTCTAATCAGACTTCTGGCTTGTTACAGATTTGCATTTTACTCCCTTTAATACACAACAGCACACTCCCCAGTACTCCAGCCAAAGCGAGCTGCATTTTGGACACATCCAAGCATTACAGGTGTGTGTAGTTCACATTCTGATACACGTAACTCTCAAGGTAGACATTGCTACAGATGCATTTATTAACAATGCTTCCATCTAG
Source organism: Onychostruthus taczanowskii (assembly GCF_017590055.1). Classification (NCBI taxonomy): domain Eukaryota; kingdom Metazoa; phylum Chordata; class Aves; order Passeriformes; family Passeridae; genus Onychostruthus; species Onychostruthus taczanowskii. The sequence goes on from NW_024497741.1 coordinate 685,689, forward strand.
TCTTAGTTCACTAACCTGTATTCATTAGGAACTGTGCATATTGAGGGGGGGGTGAGAATCACAGTCTTTTAAGAATGAAGTTCCAACAGTATGGAAGTATTTTTACAAAAACAAAACAGAACAAAATTTTAAAAAATCAAGATTATTCACATTTTAATCCAGTTCCATTCTACCACCATAAATGGCTTTTAGAAATGCTATTAAAAATCTGTCAATTCCAAATGGGAAGTCACAATATCCCATCTCATTAGAAGTAAATTTTGCTTTCTATATTCCCATCTCGTTGGGATAAGATATGAGAGAAAATGAATGCGGGGTCAAAATGATGACTGCTGTGTAGGTTTTCAGTTCCATGCTGCTGCGCTGCAGCTCTCAAAGTAAGCTTTCCAACTACACCATTTTTATAACATCCTATTCTGAATGCAAAGTGTTACATTTTCATATACAGTGACCCAAAACAGAAGTGTTGCAAAATAAAGATACTCAATACATTTCAGTTTTATGTGCAAAAAAATCTCTTGTACTTTTAACAGTACCCTGTGTGTGCAATTGTAGCAGTCAGTCCTGCAGTAACAGACTCACTACTTGTAACATGAGCAAATGTAAAACACACGCTAATCGTTCTTTGTTAAAGAACTGACAATAAAAAAGACTCAATATAATATACAGTATTTCTTTTACTTGAAAATAACTCAGTGGAAATGTATGGAATCCTGTAATACTCATAACGTGGCTATACATATATATATGCTGATGCCATAGCAATTATCCCTCAATTTTAACTACATGTAACCAAAAGATTAGTGTCCTACAAAAATAGTCCAATATTAGAGAATAATATAGAACAAAATTATTACAAAGATTTCACAGCGAAACATTTTGAGTCAGCTAAGCCTTCGGCTCAAAGTGCCTTAACATGTATGGTTAATATACGGCACATATGTTAGGTATATTGTTATCTGGTGTTTTCATAGACTCACAAACAAGAACCATTCTGTCTTGCCACTTAAAACAGCTCATGTAATTTGTCTTATTGCAGTATTTCAAATGTTCCCACAAACAAGAAAGCCAATCCTCTCACTCTCCTAACACATCACCACCATCCCTGACTTAGCAACAGCCGGATGGTTGATGCAGGCAATGTACACTGACATTGTACAGACGTGGCACTGCAAGTTATAGTAAGACCTTGCTACTGACAGAATCAGTGATTTTGACCCAATAAGTAATGCTGTGGGAATCCATTTTCAAAATGTAATGCTGTATACTACTACAGCTCTTCTACAATTTTAAGTTCAAACCAAAGTTCTGCTCCACCAGTTCTCTCTCTATGCATTTATAATTCATATGGCCATTAAATAGATTCAACTAACCAAACACTTGGGCATCTTGCAGGTAAGTGAAGCTTCTGTAAACTAGTGGCACACAATTTCTAATGTCAAGTTAAACAAAGTTAAAACAAAATTTCAGCCTTCATCTTTGGATTTCATGTTCATGGGAATACTGAAATGCATTCTACTATCTACAACTTCTTGCAAAGTTACATCTAAAAATATATATATATATATACATATATATATATATATATATGGTAATCACATTCTAAATCTACACAGTTCACGCATTTCCTAATAAATTCCTGAAAACAGAAAATGCAACTGGAGCTTGCTGTCTGTTATGAACTTGTACAGATACTGTATATAGAGGAAATTTATCAAAGCTGTTCAATTGTTGCTGGAAATTACCTTCTTATTGTAAGTTATAGTTTATTTACTATTAACTTGGTAAACACAGATAGTAAATATTTATAAACATAAAATGCAAGCCATCAACAGCTCACTTTTGCTGAGACAGATTCTTAGTATGTACAAACTTGTCACTGACAAAAATGTTCCCTGTCCTGTAATTGCCAATAAGCATTCCTGACTGGTAAACACTCAACCGTACCTTAACTTAGTGTTTTCCCTCTTCATGGATCTATTCCTGCTCCCATTTAAGTCAATGGAAAATTCTCATTCCTCTCAGTGGAACAGGACTAGACAATTACCTGCTTTAAATGTGTTACAGTTTATTCAGATTCTATCTCAGTATGCAGAATAGTAACATATAAACAATGCATGTCAAGATTGGGGTCTTAGGTTCAGCAATCACTGCGTGATAGCTGAAATGCCTTAACATCCTCACCAAGTTACTAGTTTAGATAAAAGCATATTGCCACAAACATACTACATGGCATGAACTACACAAAAAGCTATTTTCCAAATACTATTACAGGGGTTACATAGTGTGACCTATACAGCTGTAGTAAGTTTTTTGCCCTCCATCCTATACATCATAACATCCCAGGATAAAAGGCTGTATTTAAAATTAATGTAACAATATGCTCAGCCATACAGCTGCACTTTATAGGACTGATCTCTTGGTATGCTGCCATACAAAACAGGAAAAAAATTAACAGTGAATGCTTCAAACTGGCACATATTTCTGACTGCTATGTTAAAGCAGACAGAAGGATGTTGAGTTCCAATGATAAATCCACAATGGATACTTCTAGCATTACTGCCTATTAATCTAAGAAGTTAACCCAACAGGAGGCCACTGTACAGCTAGGGTAAAGAAAAGCCCCACGCAAAATATAAGCAAAAAGGAAATAAGGAAGCAAACAGATGGAGCACACAACAGGAGAACAGCTAGTGAAGTACAGCAAGCAGAAGTTCCACATTATTAAAAAAACCAAATACTTCAGGAAGAAGATGGTGAGTAAAATTCAGTCAGGGGCTTTTTTCTTCTACCTTGTACCCAGGAACTGATTTGGGTAATACAGAACGTTTGGAACCATCTTTTCTTGGAGTAGCACTTTTGTCTCTTGTTTTTTGTCTTCCCTGAAAAGAATCCTCCTGGTTGTCTGTGGCGCAATCACCTTCAGATACATTGCCAGATGAATTGTCCTATAATAAAAATACCATAGCTATATTTTTTTTTTTTGATAGACAGACAAGTCTTTCCTATGCCCCTTAGAGTCAACTAAGGTAAGAGAAGGATATGTCATTCCTTCTGCAAAAGCATGGGGTTTATCACAATCTAGAACACCATTGTTCACAACATTCATCATCTGTTTTTTTCTGGTTTAAGAGACTGGCATCAGCAGTCATGTTTTTGCAGTTGGTCTTGGTACCAGTGTGGAGAGCACAACACTGTAATTCTCTGAAGTGTTTTCATTAGAAGTCAGCAAGAAATCAACTAAATGCAATACGCTGTTTACAACGTAAAGGGCCAGCAAAAAGTTAAAAGTGCCCTTGTCATACATTTAAAGCATACAAGTACTGCCATGAATTAAAACACGTGAAGGTTTTTTTCTGCCACCCTCACCTACTGTTTTCACCAGGAGCACTCTAAGTATTTAATTTGGACTGCAGCAGAAGAATGCCATCAATGGCAGAACATACTTCCATATTTACAGAACCAAACAACAGAATTTATTTTGCACTAAAAGCTTTTTGCCTTTTTTTTTTTTTTGAGGAATAAGGAGGCAAGAAAGAGGGGAAGAGGTTTAAAGATGTTGAGAGATCAATGTAGGCATAATTAAGAGCAGCAGCACAAGACTTTTCTCAGAAATAAGTTAATAAAGGCTTCCAAAAAGCTCCAGAAGGAAGCAGTGTGATTACTCCATTTATTACAATAAAACCAAGAAGCCAAATAACAATGGTGCCCTACATTAAAACACACTGTAAAAACACAACAGTAATCAGCCTGTGCCCTAGGGTCTAAAATCAAAACAGACAAAACAGACATAGAGCAAATGGCGGAGTGTAACACAAAAGCAGATTGAACTATATGTGGCAACAAGAAATGGTATATTTCACCAATATTTTAGGGGAAGGGTTATTTAGGTCAGACCCACTAAAACAGTACAGAAAAGAAAACTGCTACCAACTCCAACAATGGAGCGGGAGGAGGTGTGAAAAAGGAGACGTTATAAAGCATATTATGGCATACACCAGGGAGATCTGACAAATGTCAAAAATGTCCAAATCTGACCATGTCCCACCTCTGTGTTTTTTCTGAACTATATGCTCCCCGCAATGACTACCTAGCTAAGATCCCCTGATCCCGTAGCCAAAACCACTTCACAGTAATCTGATTATCCATCTTCCGCACTTCTCTATGCTATTCAAACTCAGGGACATTTTTCCTTCTGCATTCTGTCACAAAAAAAAAGATTTCTGAGCCTCTGTGAAAAATCAAAAGCATAGTCTGCTTGGTCCAGTTACTTTTCTTTAGCATTAATGAGAACGGAAGTAAATGGAAAAGGAAACTGGGAAAAAATGGTTAAATACCAAATGACCAACTGTAAAAAAGTTGGAGTGTGATTAAACCAAAAATTTGAGTTGACATTTAGCATGCTATGTTTATATGATTTCTTCTTCTCAAAAAAAATGCAAGCAGAAACAGTATATTAAACACCTCTCTCTCCTTTAGTTAACCTACAAGCTGACCTTTTCCTTTCTTCAATTCTAAGTATCTTACAAAATTCAAAGATAAATATTTACATGACAAAATTTAGAATTGTACATATCTACTGTCAAACATGTTCATCAATCATGCTAGAAATTGCTAAATGTACTGTGACATTGCACTGCTGTTAAAATTAGCGTTAAACTTCTGGAAAGAGATTGTCACTAACATACAAACTGCACCAATACAACAATGGTTCAGTTGTACTCAGCTAATTTGAATCTCAGCTGGCTCTTGAGCATTTAAAGCACTATCAAGGAACATACCTGAAAGTTTCCCTTAAGTTTCAGCTAGCAGTTAACTTTGCATTTGCGTAAGTGGAGAAAACATAAATATTTTTTAAAAGATGTATTGTAAAGTAAAAACACACAGTGCTTTTTACCTTCTTTTAAAAATGGAATGAAGTTACTGTTTCTATACTTAGTACTTGCTGCTTCCATATCACAAAAAAAAAGTAATGAGGGTATCAACACCTTTGCTCTGGGGACAGATTCTCTGGGACTTCCAACAGCAAAATATACTTTGACCTGAACTATAATATTCATTCTCCTCAGAAATGCCAGCAACTTCCCCTTGGGAAAAAGGCTATAAATAAGAGCTGCATTGGGAAGTTTCTTCAAAATTTCTTTAAATAAAACAAAACAAAGAAAATTTTTAAAAAGGTCTGAAATGTCAAATATTTGTTCACTTTACTCTGAAAATGGACCAAAACCAGAAAGCAATGGAGAGCAATGTTATGAAATAAACAGAAGTACTAAAAAAGGTCTTCCCTTCATTTTGCAAATATTGAAAGATTCTAAGAAACTAATTAACCTAACAAAAGTCAAGGAAAAGGATTTTTTTGTTCAAGAATACTTTCAATTTGTCTCACCGAATTGCCTTTGGTTTTCCTTTTTTCATCACCTCGCCCTTCCTCTGCATCATCTGAATCTCCATCACTGTCCAGCGTAAGCAGCTCCGGATCCAAAGGAGGTTCATAAAGAGCTGTGTTTAACGGCAAGTAACGAAGTTCATCTGGAGAATATCTGAAATTAAATAAAATGCATTCATTCATGCGTACTTTATGCGTAAGTATTAAGTCATACAGTACACAGGGACTTTAATAGGAAACAGTCTCCTTTTTTCAGGAAGTCACATAAAAACATACAGTTCATGAAAACAAAGGAAACACACTAATTTCTCCTCCCAAATGTGGCGCCATACATACTACTTTGTCTTCTTTGTAAAGCAGATACTCATGGAACATAATTTGCAAAGTTTTACCCAATCCATGTTACTATGCCAAACAGACCATACACTTTTTTAATCAATGTACAGTGCCACACTAACCCAGGGCACACAAACATGTCTAAAGCAAACAACAGAGCTGTTTAGCTGATTATTGAGAACAAAAAAATGCAAGAAAACAAGAAAATGTAATTTCGGATGAATGTAAAGGTGTAATCTCACTGCTTATAGCCAGATACAGCTCAATATGTATAATCCACCCTTCTTTTTAACCGTAAAGACTAAGAAAAAAGTGGAAGCCCTCTGACTGCTGAGGACAAACATTGTAAAGAACAAGATACTATTGTGCTGCACATTATGAAATGCCATGTCCTTCACTGAGATGGAAAAGCAGTTTCACTAGCAGCTTACAAGTGCAAAATAAACATAACATGAAGTAATTTTAGTTCAATTGATTTAATAAAATTGAAATCCTTTAGGAACATCCTGTAACATGCAAATTTGGGGTGGGCTGTATGAACATGCACTGGAAGGAGCAAGGCACATGCAGATAAAGAGCTTCTCAAGAGAAAACCAAGCACATATAGCATGAATACCATCTCTATTGTACAATAGTAAGACTTCAGAAAAATCTTCAAATCTGTACAGATTTGTTCAACGGTAGCATGCTGGGAGTAAAATCTTAAATTTATGTCAACAGTCAAGTAACACGTTTTTCATTAAATGTAAAGGTCCAGTTTGCAATGTCTTTCTCTCTCACTTAAAAATCCACCATCAAACTTAAACCACAAGACTAAACTTGTAAAGAGTTTCTAAAAATTCAAAATAGAGCATCAAGACTCGTGATCAGAAGCCAGCCTAACAACACTTTGATACAAAAACATTCATTTTAGCACACATGCAGAAGCAGATGATAAGTAAACAGGAGGGTAGCAGGAGTGAAATCGATGCCCCTTTTTACTGTGGTAAATACCTGAGCAGGCCACATCTCAGGCACTGCAATACATCAGCAGAGACAGTGCTCTTGCAGTCAGTACTGTTTTCTTAACAACAGCTGTCACACTATGCATCTTTGAAGACTATCAAGTGTATAAAATTAAAATTAATTTGAAACCTTAAAGGAAAGACAGTGAAATGTTTTCCACCTGCTAGATGGAGACAAAAGAGATCAGTGCAACAGAACTGGCAGTTGGAATGCTTTTAAAATACCTTTTGTAGTACTCCTGGAACTGGCCGGGTATGAGAGCCACTGGATAAGGACTAACCTTAGTTCTCTCGGTAGGCAGGACTTTGTATTTTCCTTGAGGCACCTGGATAATCTGCATTGTTTAATATAAAACAATGGCATTTTTGTTTCACATACGAACAGTTGAGCCTTCCTCACCAAATACTCCTCCAAGTATTTTTTTAACTTGCCAGTTTTACTGAATTGGATCATCTACCACAGTTCTCCCATGAGAAATTCAATGCATTAAAATTCTAAGAGACACCAAAACAGTATCATGGATTAAATCCAATCCCTAAGTATCTAGTGGATTGAACAAAGATTAAAGAATAAAACCCCTTTAAACAGTACACTATGAAAAATAATATTGAAATTTAAATCTAGCAATTGAAACAGTAAACATTAACCTTTGTAACTGGCATCTTTAGCAAGAACTATTACTGTTGCTCCATATTGCTTTAGAGTAGAAAGAACCATCTATTTCTGAAACCAGTCTGTACTATAAAAAAAATCCATTAATAATACAAATACATAATACAATGGAAAGGAGAAGCTTACACAATAAGCCTTCCTTCTCTTAGAAGGAAATAGACGTAATTATCCACTGTCTTGTCTCTAACAACACGGTCAATACAAGAAAAATGAAAACTTTCCATAATTGTCTGCCATGTAACAATTTGCAGAGAAAATTTTTGCTTTACTGCCTTTATAGAAGCAGAACAGCACTGCTTCAAAATGCCAGATAATTTTTTTTTTGATCAAGCAGAGAGGCATGTAACATATGCAATACAAAAATAATATAACACCTAACAAAAAGCAAGGGCATAGTATTGACAAGCACACTTTTAGGTGAAAAATAGTTTTCTTTTTTACTTCAGGTATTGTCAGGCAAAATTTTGGAGGTATTCAAAAGAAAAATTAGCCATTTATATGAATAAACAACTGTCTTAGTTTTATGCTACTACTATCAGAATAAAGACATGGTAACGAAATAACAGTGAGATTTTTAGAGCTTTCTGAGACAAGTATTTTCAAGTTTAAAAAGTCTGCAGGTTAAATACATTTAGATTATTATTATTTTTAGCAGTATTGCCATTAATCACCCCCCTGAAAATAGTTAAAATGGTAACAAAACCGACTTCACTAAAACAAGTAAGGAGCTCCTTCCTCACAATTGGTAAGAAATTTAAATCTACCTACATGAGTCTGTAAATCAAAATAGGCTCTTCTTTCTTCCATCCGCTCTCGGTTTAAATTGCTGTTGAATTCTGCAGCTTTCTTGGCAGCTTTTTTAATATATTCTGGAACTTTACTAGCTTCTACCTTCTGTGTGTTCTGCTGCTGCATTTGCTGGAATAAAAACAATTATATTAATTCACATATCACATAATACACATTTCACTATCAGTTCGAGAAGAACCCTTTCTCACACTCCCACTGCAGATTTGGTTCACTTAAGTGGTAATTACTTACAGAATACTCTTTGTAATGATCTGTTATTCGCTGCCGTTCTTTCTCTTGCAGTATAACAGAATACTCAGCATGTTTGGCAGGGTATTCTTTAATCATAAGATCAATTACTTCATCACTACGCAAAGCTGTTAGACCTAAAATAAATAAAGTAGCGATGATGCTATCTGGCAAAAGTAACTGTAGGTTATTTATATCTCACAATGACCAACTCAAAGTTTTTGAGTAGCTAAAGACAACAACCTGCTGTGCACAATGTTTTTTTTCCCAAGCAGCAGCAAACTTGTGCCATTTAGCTTTCAAGGCTGACTAGGACTTTGCTTGTACCCAAGGCTCGTGTCATTACTTACAGCTACAGACCCCTTCACATTGACTCAATCACCTACTTAAACCCACTGGTGAGGCAAAACCTTTGTTCTAGATGGGACCTCGTGTACTCTTAGTTTCAGCTTCCAGTGCTGCTGAAGTTTCATTACCCTGCAGAACCTGTACTGAAATTAAGAGGTTTACATAAGTCTCTATAAAAATCATTAGGAGAGCAATTCAGAGCAGCAAGCTGCACATAAGACTCCTGACTCCCAAGTAAAGCATTTCATGCTCAGAAGTCAGAATGCCTCAGTTTGCAGCTACAATGCAGATGTCCTCCCCTGAAAGTTCCAACACAACTAATCTCCAGACATGGACAATAACATAGAATGATTTATGTCACTACCACTGATTATAATTTTAAAAACAGGGAAAGTTGGCACACATCTCTATTGGATACGTAAGGCAGAATGTAACATTTTACCTCCATATATAAAAATTAGATACGGTTCTCTTATGCATAGTTAAGTTAAAAAAAATAGACAGCTCACAGGTGAGAAATAAAGATGGTATACTAAAGATTGTTAGCATGTAAAATGACATTACATTTTCACAGACCCATGATACACAGAAAAAAATCCATGGCAGGATAATTTAAACTCTAACATGTCCAAATCACATATATCAGAAGAGCAATAAAAAAAGCCCTTTCAATATAAGCCTCAGAAATTACATCAATGCATTTCAAGTATATTCAAGTGATTTAAAACACACTCTTCTAATTTCTAACATAGAAGCTGAACCATTTAAGATACACTCATGTCTGCTGGCCTCCAATGCAATGCAGCAAAATAAGACTAACATATATAGACACCCTGTATATATATATATGCAATATATACCACCACGCATATATGTACATATACGAGACCACACTATTATGGTGGTCTTTTTTCTAAGAGAAAAAAAAGGTTCTACACGTTAATTTAGAATACAGCAAAATCCCCTCTAAGTAATTAGAATACATCCAAAATATATTTGTTAATAATAAATCTGGAATACTGATACATTATGGCCAATTTACTAAGCCAAAAATACACCAGTTTTAATTTCAGAACTTATGTTTCCAGTTGAGAGGGATGCAATTCTTCTCTACCAAACTGGACCCCCTTTTTCAGAATGCCATACTTTTTATACTGGAGTAAGAAGTCTAACAGCTTGTTTTCTTACCTAGTGTGCATTGAGTCTCTGTGATAACATTTAGTTCTCTGAGGTAGAGTTTCTCCTTGTGAGATAAATCTCGCCTTTCTAAATCTCAAAAAAAAAAACAAAAAAAAAACCCAAAAAAAATAAATAAAAATGCGTGCAGTAACTGAAACTCCCCCATAAATACTGTCAAAGTATTTAAACAGTTTTGTTTCCAGGCAGCTAGAGCCTGTATTATATTGCTATTCCAAGAAACATGACTTCATACATTAATTTTAAATTTAAGAAACAATGTAGGGACATGGTAAATTTTCTTGACCTACAGTAGGACAAGACCCTGCCTATAGTTATGATTTACAGAAAAACACAAGAAGCCTGATGTATAACTTCAGATACAGAAAATTTTACCAAGCACTGAAAGTGCAGTATTTTTTCTTTTATCATGACTCTTAAAAATAAATTCCCCAAGAAAAGAGCCAGATTTGACAATTCTGAATGATGAAGGTTCAAATACTAGAACCTCCACAAACATCTTTTTTAGTATTTTTCACAGTGTAAGAATGTTGCCACAATTCAGGAAACAGAATACAGAGATCCAGTTATCTAGTAACAAATCATCAACAAATCACTAAAAATAAAACTGACATCAGTTTTCAAACTGTACGTGTTGATCTAACCCTCAAATCAGACTTGTTTGCAAATTTTCAGTGTCAATACCACAATGTCTTCTATTACTTTGAAAACCAGTGGATACATTATATTTCCAGTAATGAAAATATGAAGTATAATCCAGGTCTACTTTTCCTGGGTCCTTTTAACAGTTAGCGCATCCTATAACCAAAGAAGCACAGACTTCATCCAAACTGTTCAAGGACACAAGCTTTTAGAACAAAAACTTTAAAAATAAATACCTGGATATTTTCTTTTAAAGGAAGTGACACCTAAATATTCACTGACTTGCTCCTGAAGCATATAGTATTCTCCTGTTTCATCAGGTGGCCATTTATATTCTATCAAATTTTCAGCAGGAAAATAACTATACCTAAACATAAGAACAATGTTACAACAAATCACAACAATCTTTAATAATACTACTGACATCTCTAGAAATTCAGTAATTCCCATTTATATGTCAATGAACAGTAACTACAAAGTTGGACAAGCACTTTAAAACACTGCATCCTGTTAACCCATTTCAAGTCACTTTGTTGTACCCAACTTCACATATATTTCTCTAAATCTCCATTGATCAACATGCTAAGGGACAGAATCTGAAGAAACTGATATCCATCATAATGGAGAGGATACCAGAAAAAGAAACTACTACAGAGTCAAAATTCATTCAAGTATGCAATGTCTTAAAAACACGTAAACTGTGCTTCTGATTGTAACATTTTGTGGCATTCTAAAATAAAATGCCTTAAAATATGCTGGGAGCAACAGACATCGAGCTATTTATATGACATCACCTCAATTTGTAAACACGTATGACGAACACACAAGTAATAAATAAAGAGCTAATACTTAAGCATGCTGAACAATAAAGTCAGACTTACAAAAAAAAGTAGGAATTGCAAAAAACAGTATTACCCAACGTCTTGACTGGAAGTTTCACAGCTCCGAGAACTGTCCCCTGAGCCCATACGCCGTCTTTTGGATGGCTGGCTGCCATCATTGGAATTTTCTTCTGTGTCATCCTGAAATGAAAATAAATATTTAAAAAATGAGACTACTCCAAAGATAACGTAAAACACCAAAAACACTGCAAGGCAATCCACAATTTAAATATACTTGAACTGCTAAGCCATTCTACGACGGTCTTAAACAACTCACAAAACAGTCTACATAACAAATTATTCTTTGTTATAAACTATCTGCATGACATGTGGTAGGCCAGCAGAACTGGGCAGCTTCTCACCTGTGGCAGAGGCAGAGCTCTGAATAGACAGAGCTGTAGCTCTGACCACCAAGTTCATAATTCCTGACGTAAACTACTTCTTGCACTTGACCAGACTAGCACTCCACACCAAAAGCAAGTGCAAAGCAAAAACCCCTACTCCTTGCTGACAGCTGATGCTTACAAAATCAGGGAAAATTATTACTGAAAACAACACAGGAGTTTATAGGTATACAGTTAAAATAAAAGGACTATCTTTGCAAGCAAATAGCAAATACATGTGTCTTGAGATGAAAAAATATACAGAAGAAAAAACCCAATTTGGTATTACAATAGATACAAAAGAGAATAAGGTTCTTACAAGGGAACATTCAGACAGGTGTCATTATTCAGATTTCATGTGATCAATATAATGAAAGGGAATAAAGTATGAAGAGGAGCAAAAAAAGACCAAAGCAAAACAAAGAGTTCTGTAAAATCTAGAAGACAGTGACTCAGTTTATGTTGCATTTTTCACTGCTCTGTTGTCCCATAATGCTGTGCAACTCCTACCTGCATCATTAACAATCTCAAAGCATATAGTGACCTACTCTGTCTGATCATAACTGAGATACAGAAAGCAGAAATCTTTAGGCGAATTGCCTACAGTGACCAGTAGTTGAGTCAAGAACAAAACAGTTCTTCAAGTAATTGAATTTCTGAAGTGGAGCAGAGTGACAGAATTAATTTCTTAACTTCTGTGAAAAGTTTAAACAAGAGGAATTAACCTGTCAGAAATAAATGGCTCAAGCCCAACTATACTTACTCATTTAAAAATTACAACAATGATTATTAGGTCTACCTTTGCTAATGTCTTTCATTCTAGTATGTTTAGCAATGTATGACTTGAAATATCAATTTAAAAATATTCCAGCAAACAAGAATACATTACTTTTACTAAGCAACATTTCACAACATTATAATCAAGACAGGCCATAGACAAAAAGCATTTTTCTCCGGGATTTTTGGCTTATTTCTTCTTTTCTTCAATTTTTTACAAATATTTTTCTTCCTCTTTAAGGAGCAAGAACATCTTTCACACAGTAGTAAAAACTGAAAAGCGAATTTTAATGAAACTGTGTTTTCTTCGCACAGCCATCCTCAAAAAAATGCAGTATGCAGCATCTCCACCACATTGCCAGTAATGCCACTTCTTAGTATTGCTGAGACTATGCTGTGTGAACTCAGACAAATGAAGCAGCAGCCCCAGTCAAAACAAGATTGCCTCAGAGTATTTTGTGACACAGCTGTCCCATCAGTACTTCATCTCTACTTCCCACAAGAATATTCATGCACTCCAAATTTTTTAACTGCTAGACAAACACCTGAACAGGGCCAAAGCAACCCTCTGGTATATCAAAACTTCCAAGACTTCAAAATGTCATTAAAAGACAGACCTCAACCTGACAGTTTGGTGGAAGTGCCGGATATCAGTTTCTCATTTCACTTTGTAATTTTTCATTGATTATACCCGATACTATTACAAAGTATGAGTATTCACAACATAAGAGATCAGTGCTCTCTATTTCCATACTTGCTTCCTTATTTGCTTAAAATTTCACGAAATTCAATGACACAAGTTCAGTTTGTTGCAGATGACTTGGTATATAAAGCAAAAACATCTGCAATCTAAAGGCACAATGCTGTTCAACCACCTTTACTGTTCAAAAACAGAAAAAAGGGGATAGCTCTGTGGCTCTCTTTACATGAAAAGTCAAGCACTGTCCAAAAAAGCCCCTTTCTCCCTGAAAACGCACGTTTTTGTATAAAGCTTCTCAGTCCTTACGAAACATGGTGACGTTACAAACTTCTGGTAAGTCTGTCACTCTTAAGATCGACGTAACATTGCTTTATTAAGCGATCGAGAAGCCTGAACTGCCCGAGACTATATCAAAGGGCGACTGCCGATCTGCGCTGGGAGTCTTTGGCGCCACAAGCGCCCGCGATGCCTGGGATGCGCGGGAGCAGCCGGAAGGGCCAACGCGGAACTGCCCGCCGCCAGACCTAAACTTTCCCGGCTGCGGCGCTGCCGCGGTGAGGACTCAACTGCCGCGCCGCCTCCGAGAAGACGCAGAGGGACTTTTGGGAAGGAGGACGGCCCCGGGCACCCAGCCCCAGACCCGCGCTCAAAGTTCGCCCCAGGGCGCCGGAGGCCGCCGGCCGCGGCCCGGCTCCCCCAGCGGGCGTGAGGTGAGCCCGGGGTGGGCTGGGCGGGTCGGGTCGGGTCGGGTGAGAGGCGCGGGTCAGGGCGCCCAGGCGCGGGGGCCGCGCGAGGCCTCCCGCCGGGGCGGCTGTTGCGCCGCAGCTCCGCGGCCGCCGCCACCCGCTCTCACCTTGAGGGACTGCGCGCCGGGCGTGGCCGGGTCGCTGTCGCAGAGACGCGGGGACAGCACGGCCGCCATGGCCGCCGCCGGCTGAGCCAACAGGAGCGGCGACGCCGCCGCCGCCGCCGCGCG
>NW_024497741.1:700056-815250 GCF_017590055.1 Onychostruthus taczanowskii
CGCCGCTCGGGCGGCCGCGCGGCCCGGCCGCGAGCGCGGAGCCGAGCCGCCGCGGTAGCGCTTGGGCAGCAGCGCGGGACGGAGGGGCAGCATCCCCCCAGCAGCGTGGTCAGCGCCGAGCGCAGGAGCTGGCACCCAGCAGGGCCGGGCTGCTCCGCTCCGCCGGCAGGCTCCCGTCTCCGGGAACGTCAGCCGGGGACGAGCTACGTTTGTGAACCATCAGCCCCCGCAGGAGGGGGGTTCGGGGGGCGGGGGGCGCACTCGGAGGAGCCACCACAAGCGCGCTCGCCCCTGCGACGGAGGGAGGGCGCGTGCGGCCGCTCCCCGCCGCTGCGCTGTCGCGCCGAGCCCGCTGCGCGCCGGACCGCGCCGCCTCCCGGTGCCGGTGCCGCCGGTACGGGCGGGCGGAGCTGAGGCGCAGCCCTCCCTCCCCGCCACGGGAACGACCCTCAGCCCGGGTACCAGGGCGGCGCGCTCCCGCACGCACGCAGCTGGTCTCCGTGGGCGCGCACGGCCCCGCGCCGGCGAACAAAGCGCACGGCCGCGCCGCAGCCCCTGCGCCGCCCCCGGCCAGGGACTCCCCCGGCCTCGCGTTTGCGCCCACCCGCGGCCCGGGCTGCTCACCGCCTCTCGAGGTTTGCCCGGCCGCGGCTCCAAAGGCGCTCAGACCCAAGCTGGCCACGGGGTGCTGGGAAGCACCGTCGCCCCGTCTGCGTTTGTTTTCAGCTCCCAACAATAGAACAGACGTGGCAAAGACACCAGCGCTAGATTTCTACGCACAGCAGACCCAAAAGCTGATGTCTACACACTTCACAGATCTGCGAGTCTCATTTAAAAAACACAATCGGTGCTGCCCTTGCCAGTTACAGACCAATTCTCAATAGCCTTGCGATTGATCCCATCGTCCTCTTGCCACTGCCACCAGAAGCCCCTAGACCAAAGCGACCTAACTTGCTCAATTCAGTGTTTGTCCACCAACCAGACCGTCGGCAATACTTAACCTAAGGTTGAGACCCGGGGAACCTAATAACTGAATTTACACTTCATTCAAGGCAAACAGCTGGAAATGTGCACAAGTTTCTAGGACTGCAAAACATAGCTTCCCTCCCAGCCAAGTTTCTAGGCAGACTAGCATTTTATCACAGATACCAACTATGAAAATGAAAAATGAACACTGCTTTTTCTTACAAAAAGAATGCTTTTAAGCAAACTGATACCTGCAGCTGCATATAAGCATTGGTGAACAGTCCTAGGCTCTCGAGAGACAAGCAACATTCAAAATTTTGCAATGTTTGGCCTTACACCAGCTGCTCCCACTTCCACAGCAGAGCATTACAACAGATGAAGCCCATATGTACTCAACCATAAACATTTCCCAAGCAGTTTTGTTTGTTGTTTTTTTTTTTTTAACAGAGCAAAACCGAGCAAAATTATCTCCTGTATGTCAGTTTGAATGTATCAACACCAATAGGACAAATATGAATACTAAAATAATGATGTTTTGAAAATTTTCAAATATACCATGTATTGTGATGCACGAATGCAGCTGTGACTTTCAGAGTATTAGTCGTAATAACAAGCCATTACCAAAGCCAGTGCAATAAATGTATCAGTTTCACATTTAGCTGAAACCCAAGTGTCTCTTTGTGCATCCCAGAGGCATCTGCTGGCAACCTAAAGGGATAAAAGAGAGAAAGTTACAAGTGAACCTCTATACATCAGTTTTACTATTTATTTTTAAAGAACACCCAACATTATCTAAATGCTAATTAACCATATTAGGAGAGTTAAAACTATTAACAACAATGCAAAAGTTGAATAAAATTAACAATTCCTATTCAATGTTAAATACATGTTCTTGCTTCACAGTAAAGCTCCCACACATATAGATCCAAAAATCTCAGCACCAAATCCCCAATTCTCTCTTCACTTGTTACAATTTAACATACAGTAAGAGCACCCCTTCAAAAGCAACTGAATGTCAGTGTGAATAGACATCAGTTTTGGGAACATATACAACCAAGAAGTCACATCCCCCACTCCTCCACCTCCAGCTTACTCCAAGCTACTTGTAAATTTATTGGACTCTCAGCCTTTTTGATAAAATTGTTTTCAAAGCTAAACTGTGTGAATTGGTGGCTGGAATAAACATATTCCTTGGGAAAAAAACGTTAACTTGGACCACTTCACCAATCTGTCTGCACCTACAGCTCCTCAGTCAAAGCACCCCTTAAGAGACAGCGTACTGTGAGATGGCACCAGAAAAGCACGTAGATGCAGGCACCTCACAAACTGGATTTGGTACTGAAGCTGAACCCTTCAAACATTGTTTCATGTAACTCACTAAACATAGGTTGGTTTCAATCAGACTTTAACAACTGATGATGAACACTCCAAAGCAGAAGTGCTCTTTCACACTCTACTAGACAGATAAAAGCATTCTAAATGCCAATGGGAGGTCCAAGCTAGTTGGAATACTAAATTTATACACCGACACAGCAAAATCTAGAATCCTTTTATTTTAGGTCTTCCAAGTTCAGATGACTGGTGTTAATTTGAAGTCCCAGGAGCATGTCTGGTGGCAGCTGCAGTTACCATCCCTTTCTTTTCCACCCTTCTGTTCCATGACACCCCACACTACAACGATATAGCATTTTGCATGGAATGTGAGAAACCAAATGGAGATCCAAGTACACCGGACAAAGAAAAACAAAATTCGCTGAGCTCATGCAATTGTACTGGCACAGCAGGCCGTGGAAACAAGTGGGTGACAGGAAAGTGCAGCTGGGGCTGTTTACCACTTACTGAACCCATGAAGACAACAACCTTCAGAGAGTTAGGCAGAATCATAGCAGCACCTTGAATTATCACCTGGGATACTATTACCCATAAAGAACATAAAAGCTTCAGGAGCACCTCAAACAAGTTAATCTGCTGAAAATAAAAGAACACCTAGGAGATAACACACAGTTCTAAAAGTTGTTTTTAATTTTCAAAAGGTGTAACATATAATATGTTTGCTTACAATCATTGCCTGATTTGCCTTTTCCACAATTAGCACTGATACCACATACTTATAACGGTCATAGTCCAATTCCTTCACAGCATTTAATATTTCTTCTGAGATTGAAGCACACAAGAAGGGACTAGAAGCTCCATCATATGTGGCTTCTTGTAGTTTATTCTATCAAAAACAATTTTGAAAGATCTTAGTTTTCATCCTAGTAGTCTTTTGCATAAAACACCCTTAACAGTAATTTTCATCACAAGAACATGAGCAGAACTGGTGAGTTGAACAGTCAGTACAGATGATGGTCTCAAACAGCAAAGGATGCACTTCTTTTACTCTGAAACGTTTTATCTGTTTTTTTAAAGGTGACACACAACCAGTCTCCATTGGATTGGCCCAGCCAATCTCCATTTAACAATCAGGAGTGTACTCTTCATTATTTGGGCTCAGTTCACTGGAAAGCAGTGCTACAAATATCTGTTCCAAATACCCAAGATATGTCTTCCAGACAACAAAATTAAAAAGATCTGGTTATAACTGTTAAAAATACCACTAACAGCTTTGGATTATCTCAACAAATTGTTTTCTTTCATATTTGCTTGATTTGTGTATGCACCAGTCTGACTGTCAAGGATACCAAGTAATTTTATGCAGATCCTGTGATATTAGCAGAATTAATAGAAATCCACAAATTTGATGTCATGATCTTTTGCTAACTGGACATTTTGTGGATTATGGTACTTTGAACTGTGCTGTAGCTCAATTTGATTTAAAAAAATGCAAGAGTTTATGAAGCTTCAGCTCCACCTAAAGAGCACATGCTCAGCAGTGACCTTGCAGAGGCCCTTCTGCACTTTGCAAAACAGAGTACATTCACATTACATTCAGGTGCCAAAACTCAAAAGACTGCAGAGATGTACGCATGTTTAAGTTTATGCAATATTCACTATTCCATAAATACTTCTTCCAGACAAGCTAATTTTGCCATGAGACAAGTAACTTAAATAATACTATACCGTTAGTATCGCTTGAGCTTTGTCTCTTAATAAACCATCCTGAACTTTAGTACGTGGCTCCAGTCTGTACGTGTTACGGTTTTTTGGCTTTGCCTTTCCTTCTGTTGGAGCCGTGCCTGAAGCATCCTGAGGTGCTTTTTTTCCTTTTGACTGTACAAAAGAGTAAGAAAAAATCCACATCACATGTCAATATTTTAGAATTTAAAGACTTATATACTTTATGGTGTACAGCTAAGAGAAAAAAAACCCCAACAATTAGTCTAGGAATATGTTAACAAAAACCACAGAAAGCTAGAAGCTGGTTATCATCTTCTGGCTGTTTCAACACTACTGTTTTGCCTGAAATAGGAGAAATGGTTGACTTCCACTCAATTTTAAATTCTTTTCCAGCGAAATCCAACTGAACTTTTCATTTAAGCTCATCAATCAGATACACCATATTTCCACACTGAATCCACTCCCTTTTCCAAGGAAAAATACACAGATATTAATGTACCCATGCAAGACTGTTAGCCACAAGTTCAAGCTTCTCATTCAAATAGCCTACACAATACCCAAAATAAGACGTGGTTCATTTACTACTTCATCTTGCTCGTCCTTGCTCCTTGTTAGTAAAAATAGTAGGTTATGTAATGATGATTTAATTTGCTCATTAAAAAAAAAATAAAGGAAAAAGTAAGCTCCAGTGTGCAAAGCTTTGTAATTTTGCTTTGAACTTAAAACCAGATCTCTGAAGATTGCGTTTTCTCCCCATTCAGCTGTGTACTCTATCTCTTCAACACACATAACAAAACTTGTCCCTCTATGAATGCAAGTCTAATGTTGCAAAAGAAAGTCACCTGCTGTCCACCATGATGGCTTAACACAGACCTGTAAAATAGTAACAGAGACAGAAAAACACAAGGAACCAATGAGATCATAACAAATGCCACAGGTAATGGTCTTCCATACCAGCTACTTCCTAACAAACCACTTCCAAGTTTCACCAATTTTTCAGTCTTGGCTCCACTTCCTGACTACTGCTAGAACCTAACATTGACAGAAAATCATTGGTTCCTTTCCAAGAGAGCAGAAAATAACTCAAAGGTGAAATAACATCACAATGCAAGGCTTATGCTAAGAAGTACAGAAAAAAAGTCACTTATGGATAATATAAAAGTCTAATGAGAATTATTTTAGAAAATGCACTACTAAAGGGCTCACAACTCTTTCCATCTGAGGAGTTTTAAGAACCTGGGAAGAAATGCAGTTTCTTCTCTATGAAATCACTTGCACGTTAGTTCTGTCAACAACTATGGACATTACCTAAAAGTGTCCTCTAATTCCTTAAAAGCAGTGATGTTGGCAGCCTTAGTGCAAATTGCCTGCTGGTGTTTGTTGAACTCTGAATAGCACTTACTCTGAATCACAAGGACCAAACACATTTGCACTTAGCCTGTGAGCACTCATTATCTACTAACTGCAAACTCAGATCTCAAAAGACTAAAGCCCTGACATGCTTATCACAAGTCACCTAACAGAAGAAAAACCACCTCAAGTCTTGCAGCTGAGGTCTTCAAATGAGAATCTCCATCCATGTGAGTAATAATGAACTTGTGAAAAAGGGTGCAGTCCAAACAGTGATTATTTGCTGACATGGTTCAGCTTGAGCCACACTACCTTCAACCTCTATCACTAATGATGGAATAAAACTCATGTCTATAGCACACAACTTCTAACAATGGTGATACTTAAAAGTTTACCTGATATTTTTAGTGACAGGAGTTTTCACAATCACTGGCAAAAAGTCATTGCATTTACTAGTGAAGCAACTAAAAACCTTGATTTCTCTATACATGTGGCTAGTAAATAAAACTTCTGCTAGAAAAACTTCTGGTAAATAAACCTTTTTCTGCTAAAACACCAAGCTGTAGCACAATGTTGCAATTACGATTCTGTAAAATATTTGCACTCACTGTGAATAAAACTCTCAGAAGTTCAAGAACTGACTAGATTTGAACACTTGACCAAAAATGCCTGTTCTTAGGCTACTCAACTTCAGTACACTGGCTTATCTTTGGACATATGGAAGGAAGTATGCGAAAAGAAAAAAAAAGCTTTTGCTATTTAAATGAAATTCTGTTTGTTAGTAAGTCCATTTTAACAACCAATAGGTTTCAGTTGTTAAAACAAACTGGAAAAATTCTTGTTTATTGCTTCAGAAGAGGGTATGGCTTCTAGTTTAGAGCAGCACCCCGAATGGAGACTGCCCCACCAAAGGCAGGACACCCCTTCTCTTTACCATCACAGCAGCTCGGCCTCCCAGCGCCTGAGCCAGAACACCAGCCGCAGGGCACGCGTAACCACACCTGACCAAGCAGAAATAGCGCGAGCTATCCCAAACCGGGCGCTAACCAAGAAGGAACAGCATTCCTAATACCAATTTTCACAAGACCACACGCGCCTTTTAACCCGTCTTCTCCACGCCCCAACCTTCCCTCCCAGCTGAAGCGCCGCAGGCCCGGACCACCACTCCCGCCCCGGAGCCGCTGCCCCCGCTCCCGGCGGTGCCCCAACCCCGTCCAGCTCAGCCCCCTAGAGCCCTCCCCTCGCCCTGGCCACCGCTCACCGTGTCTTTATCCTGGCGCTTTTTCCCTCCCTCCATGGCTGTGGCGGCGGTCCTGCTGGGCGGCGTGCGGCTGCCCGGGCCCTGAGCGCGAGCCGGCCCGCGCGGGCAGCGGTAACGGAGGCGGCCATGGCGGCAGCGGTAGCGGTGCCGCCAGGCCGGGCCGGGCCGCGCCGCGGGGAAGGGCCGGCGCTGCGGCCTGCGGGCGCCGCGGCGGGGACGGGTCAGCCCTGCCCTGCTTCTGCCAGTGCCAGCCTGCTTTGCCTGCAAAGGTCACCGCCCTGCCCCTGCCTGGCCCGTTTTACATAAGTGATAGTAGTAAAGGATGGCAGAGGTCGTGCAGGTTTTGCTCTGGCCTTCTGTCTCTGGCAGTGTAAACTGTGAAACGGGAAGGGGAAGAGACAAAAATGAAGATTGACTGAATGATATGTCTTAGGAGCATTGTAGATTTTTAATTTTTTTTTTTCTTTAAATAGCAGGTAGGTACTCCTGATGGCAGCTAATAGCGGTTTTCGGTGGGAACTGTTACTCTTGCTTAGTGCTGATAGCTATGTGATAAATAGGTGTGATTCGTGCTGATAAAATTGAAACAGTAATCAATATGATATAAATATTTCCTCTGTCCTTGAAGCCATGAATTCAGAAAGTACATATGTGAGGGTCAATTCTGCCGCTTAATCAGAGGGGAAAAATGTTTTTAATTCGACTTTAATGGCATATTTATCATTATTATTAGTTGTGGTCCTTCATTATCAAACAACTTCTTGTCTCTCTAATGAATGAAGAAGTGTGACTCTTTTAACTAAATCAGGAGCATTTTCATCCTTGTTAGTATAGGCAGTTTTATCTGTGCAATTTTTAAAATTTAAATGTGTGCTTCTGAATCAGTCCATTTTTTCTGTTTAGACTAATGTGAAAATAGCATGAATGCTTAAATTACACTAACATTGATACAGAATTCACATGTTCTTCCGCTGCCTCCCTCCAGGGATCTTCCTGGTTTTAAGGACTGATACTCTTGGTTTACTTGAAGTAGCATCAGTTTCCCTGCAAGCTCAGATTATACAGAACATTTATGTACAAGCTGGGATATTTTGCTTCAGTCTGTATTGCCATGTTTTCAGTAGATGTAACCATTCTGAAATAAACCATCCTGACCTTGTGAAAACAGAGCAATGCTTTCCCTCAGTTTTATTACAGTGACTCTGGTAGAGAGTTCCTTTCATCACGTGTGTGAATGAAACTTGCATTGCAAACCCAAACAGCGTGTTTACAGACACTGTATTACTGTCTGCGTAGCTGTGCTAATGGGTATGTTTTAATATTTTTTTTTTGTTCTCATGTGCTTTCTTGTTACAAGAATTCTTTCTGTGTATGTGTTTGTTCTAGATGGCGTTGCCAGATTTGGTCACTACTTGCCTTTCTCAACCTGTGCATTATGCGATTTGCAAACTTGGATTTGAGAAGGAAGACACCTATGATATTAATAGTATTTTATGTGGAAATGGGGAAGTATGTTGGCAAGCTGTTACAGAGCATGTGTGTTATCTTGAATCAGGTTGGTGTTTACCTGCTGTAGTAGTGATGCATGTAAGACTGATGCAGACTTTCTGTATAGCCCATAGCAATCCTAGCTGAGTTGTGACTGTTACAGTACACTGTTAGCTCTGCTGTAGATTAGAGTATGTAGAGTTCATATCTACAAAGAACTTTAAATTTTTCATCTGTGTTTGGTATTTGGCTTTTGCTGGCTCCTAAGTTTTGTGTAATCTCTGCTACCTAAGTAGCTCCTACTTTGCCTTCGTCTTGGTTCCCAGCTTAATGTGCCTGTAACATAAGGGGTTCAGTTCTGCTTCTCTCCAACCCCATAACTGTCTTGTTCTGTGTTCTTTATATTCCTTTTGTACTAAATTTAAAATCCTGGGGCCATCAGTATTGCTACTGTTGCTTCTGTTTGTGTTTCCCAACTTTAGGTTGTACAGAAGTATGGTCTTGTTTCCCTTCTATGTGGAATAATTTGTAGTTGGTTTTTAACCAAAACAAAGTATTTATGTCCTGATGAATTAATTGAATTTTATTTTGCCAAATTTCATCATGCAAGCTCTGTTATTAATTTCCAGAGGTGGTAGAAATATCTTTCAGTAAACCATAAGAATTTGTTTTCCTATAAAAAGTGTCCCACGAAAAAGAGGCAGTGGTACCACTCTGTAAGGTACCGCATCCATCTGCCTTCTTTAAAGGCCATAAGTGGTGCAATTTGACTCTTGCTAAGCCTGCACTAGCTTCTAGATTAATATATGGGATTTCTATAGTAATTCTAGTGGGTCCTTCACATTTCAACAAAAGCAGAACACAATGATCCTATTTACTTTCATATTTTCTTGTGTTAAGTTTTTATTGGGGTAGAATTTTTGGGTTGTTTTTTTGTTCTGTTCAGAGAAGGTGCTTGATCTTACCTAGTTTTGCATTGCAGTTTTACTTTTCAATACCTTTTCTGTGTGGTGTTTTGGACAGTAAATTGTATTGTATTTGTTGCGCTAAAATAGTCAGGATAAAACTGTCTATACTAAATATGTACACAAACTGCAGCAGATTTTATCCCTAATGAGTTTTAAAATATTAGACCTTCAAGATGGTTGGTACCCTAATCACCTTCTGTTTTTCAATTTAAGATCAAAGCGTGGATTATATCAGAAGCATACGATCATTAGGACCTGTCTGTGAATCTGTTAATTCGTACTTCAAATCTCTGACCAAGGAGCAGTTTGTAATTCAGTATGTGTCGTGTTTCCACTGGACAAACTGCACAGAGGTATGGAAATTTCTGTTAAGTTTGCATTTTGGCACCTGAACTCTTTGTGGAAGTTTAGTGTGAGAACACAGAAGAGACATCCATGAACCAAAATACTTAGAATTTTTAACTAATTGTACTTCTCTGATAGATGGTTACTTGTAATTTTTCTGACTTTGTAATTAGATTTTGTGTTAGACAGCATGAGGAGCTTTGGGCCTGTTCTAACATTAGTTTGTAGTATTTTGTTTTTCTAATAGTCTGTGCCTAATGCCAGGTTTTACCTTGTAAAGTTATTATGGACAATTTTAAATATCTAAGGAACTAAACGTCAAGAGGTACTCTAGGGAAATTTCTCTTCAGCTAACTACACTTTCATTTCTTTGGCATAGTTTTCTTTCTACATTTGCATAGCAACTATCACAGAGGAATATTTACGTTTCTCTGTGCTATTGGCTATGTGAACTTTCCTCTTGAATATTGAACACAACAGTCTTCTTCTCCCCCATCATGCAGGTATTTCTGGACGTGTTTGATGTTTTACAATCTACACAAGCTACAGAGGTTGCTCTTGGCTTAATGAAACTAACATCATGCTTGGAGCGTGCCTTGGGTGACGTAAGTGCCAGCATGAGGAGTCTATCTTGGCTTTATAAGATGGGAATGAGCTCTTGGATTTAATTGTACATTGAAAAAAGTGATATTACCCTGTTCTGTAGTAGTACACTAATAGCCCGCATGCATTTTGAGTTGGACAGAGGTTCTTTCCTGGATCCAGTTGTGCTGATGGAAACATATGTGGGGCTCCTTCACCAGTGCTTGTGGAGTTGCTTGTGCATGTGCTGTTACTAACTAATTTAATTGGGAAAGAGAAATGTTTGATTGATCACTGTACACAGTAGGTCTTTATTAGTTTGATTTATTTAACTGAAGTAGGGTAGCATAGCTTCCACAGAAGATCTGATGGTGTATTAACTTCTGTGAGGGTGGCATGCAGTTGGAAAAACAGGCGACTGGTAACTTCTTTCCTAGGGAGAAACAGCTACTTAAACAGTTTATCTCCTGGGCTGTTTTACAGGCAGGTAAATTAAAATGGGTAGTTGTTCAATATCTGTGAGGAGCTCTGGAGAAGGAAATGACAGAGAAAGAGCAGTGGGATAATTCACAATCCAATTTGCCCAATTGTGGGGCATGGTAAATTTTTCAGTAAAACAAATCACCAAAGATTGGAAAAAAATGTCAGGTAGAGTGAGTACAAAGAATAGAAGGTGTGGTAGCAGTTGAAACTTGAGATGCTAATATTGTCCAACAAGGGTAAAATGTCATTTAAATAGCAGTCTGAATCAGAAGATGAACCCAAAATCTTCTCCCTTTCAGAGTGACAGACCCTTTG
This sequence comes from Onychostruthus taczanowskii, assembly GCF_017590055.1. NCBI lineage: Eukaryota > Metazoa > Chordata > Aves > Passeriformes > Passeridae > Onychostruthus > Onychostruthus taczanowskii. Next base: position 710,872 of record NW_024497741.1, read on the forward strand.
TTTTTACAATACAAATAAATTTGTATTGTAAAAACAAAATACACTGTAGAGCTCTTGGTAGAGCTTCTCCCCTTAATTAGGTGTTCTTGTTGTGTCTAACTGGTTTTTGTGGGATTTTTTGGAAAAGAAAAGCAGTATTAGTACAGACCCTGTGAAAAGCCTAACTATGGTCACATTAAGCAAAATATCCACTCTTTCCTGATATGTTGTCTAAATTTTAATTTGTCGTGAAATTACAGAATTTAAAGTCTTTTTAAGGATTTGGTGGGTTTTGTTTCATTAGTGTTTTTACAATAATGAAAAAGGTTATTGGGTAAAATAGTCAAGGTATATATTTGAAATACAAAGAAGTATACTAAATTATTTATTATCTGTTCTGCTCTTTTTTCTTAATAGGTGTATTTACTTAAGGGTAACGATTGTCCTTTCCTTCTAAGAGACTTGCTTGCATCTGAGCAGCTTGCAGATGTCTTTGGACAAGCTGTAGTAAGTACATAGTTTTGAAATAAGGAATAACTACTGGGCTGGTTTTCTTCCTACTGAATGTACCTTGTGTTAATTTGCATTAAATTACACTGAATTTATACTACAAGAACTAAGAGCTAAACTTGATCTCATTTTTTTGCCTTTCATAACTGTTTGGGATGTCTAATAACTAGTTTGATTCTTCCCGTATTATATTCTGTCGCCTTGATTTTGTAAGACTTTGTTAAGCCTTTTAATGTTTGCATTCTTTCAACAAACTTTTTCACACACAGTTCTGTAAATAACTTATGTTTTGCATTCTTTCATAGAAGTGAAGAAAATTAATGGACCCTTGGTCTGTCCAGTGGCATTGGAGAGGTGGCACTGTCACCCTCCAATCCACTGTCACTTTTGGAAAACTATAAATGTTGGAGTCAGAAAATAAAGTTCTTCTTCTTTTTCCTTTTTGTTCCCCTCAAGAGCAGCAGTGTCTGTGTCATCATTTTGTGCTGTATCACAACAACATTCTATATCATGTACAAATAAGCTGAGAGATTCTCCTTCAGAGAATACTGGGAATTGCAAATTATGAGTTTCTGTTGCTGTGACAAGTGGTGGCCAGTCATCTTGAGAGTAGACGTTGTAGTTTCTCAATAACTTCTGAACTTTTCTGCCAGGGAAAGGTAATAAAAGTAAGAAGGGTAAGAAAGGCAAAAAATAATAGATTTCTTCATGCAATAATTGCTTTGTTTATTAATAGATGAATGTACTGAGGGTATTCATTGGATCTCCACATGGTCTGAACCTTCGTAATGTTTTGTGGCATGGGTTTGTGTCACCACAAGAAATTCCTGCCAAGTAAGTTACCAGGAAAAGAACACTCCTTTTCTTACCAGTCAGACTTGTGAGTTCTTGGAGAGTGGTTAGTAACCATTTACTTCTCTAATGGGGAAAAAAAAAATTCCTTGCTGCTTCTTCTGCTTCTTTTGGAAATGGATTTCCACGGAATACTTCAGCCATTACAAAGATGGCCAGTATTAGGTCCAGCAGGTTTTGTACTATTAGGGAAAACATGAAAATTTATTTTTTTTTAAAGTCAGGACAGTGAGGAGTAACTTGTAACAAAAGACAGAGGAATAGTGTAGAAGGAGGAGCAACAGCAGCCAATGTACAGTACAGTGATGCTTTTTTATCTAATTCTACGCTTTTATTTTTTTTCATGCTTGTGAATGCAATTCATTATTCAGTGCTCCTACTTAGATGAGGAGTGTATCTTCTGGGTGTTCATTAAAAAAGTAAAAGAACCCCTTTGTTCCTAACTCACAAATGTTGGTTCTTTGCAAAAAAATTTCTTTGTATAAGCTTTTCTAATATATTGTGGTCTTCTCCCTAGATACTGTGCTATGCTGCTCTTTTTAACTGCAGGATTGGGTCAATTGTTACAGACCTATCTTCTGCAAACCAAAAGTGTTTTAGTACATCGATCTTATGTGATCTTCATTAGCTTAGAGGAGCTTGATGCATTTCCAGGCAAGTATTTAATGACTAGCAAATTTTTTTTTATCCTGTGTTTGCTATTGTTTCCTTGTCCAAAAGTGCTGTTGAAAATAATGTATTTCCCAGAGTTTCAAGATTAAATCTTAACCAGAATACCTGCATACACCGTCATTAGGTGAACCAGTCATGCTGGTGGGGCAGCTTCTTAATATGTAGACTCTGACTATTGAGTAAAGACCTACTGCATTCTAAAATAATTTTAACACACTGAAGCATGAAATATGGATGCTTCTAGAAGACTTCAACTGTATGTTACATTTTTTGATTATGAGAATTAATTTCACGTAACAGTCATCTAGTTTGCCTTTATGAAATCTAACTTCTTTTAGAATCAATGGATTATAAACTGCAAGGGTCCCAGCAGAAGTGCCCTCAGTCTTTCAGGGAAGGTAGTGTTGAAACCGAGTAAAAGATGGTGACACATCTTTATTACAGTAATGCTCTTTTCAGGGAAGGATTTGAAGTGTCAGATTAAAATCTTCTCCCTGTCCACAGACCTTGTTTGGTTTATTCCCACTATTTTAAGGTAATAATAGCATGTGGGGAATCTTGGTGTCAGTGGTGATCATGGTCAATTTGTCGTGCATAATCAGTGGAACATCTCTCGAAGAAATTGAGACAGGGCTTTTGGGAACCAAATCAAGTTGATAACATTCCAATATCGATGTAGTAGAAATCCTATAGATGTTGATTGGCTTTGAAAAAACTCCTACTACAATGAAGTTACACTTATCATTTCAAGTTTTCTCTTGGATAAGACATTTATAATGTGAATTTATAAGTGTGGGTTTCATTACATGGTAGCATTGAAGTATGAAGTGTTAGTTTATTATACTGTATTTTCAACACAGGAAATTGATAAAATAGGAACAACATGCTCATGTTCAAGTGTTCATACTACTGTATTTCTATTTCTGAATATTAATGATTCTATTAATCATTTCTATTCTGGCTGAATAGAAATGATTCATTAATATTATACTTTTTAAAAGTTATCTGAAGTATTATGGAGAACAACTCAACAGAAGCTGGGTCCAGTTGCTGTGTAGTCTTTCAATAAAAAGCAAACATGACTTCTTTAACTGGTTTTACTCTGTAATTTTATATTATCACCACAAATGCAATCTTACATATTTAAATTCTGATCTTAAATATGGCTACTGTTGTACTTGCATAGTTAAAATAAATTGGATGACTTTAAAATCTCCCTTTAAAAAGATTGAAATACTATAATATTTTCAGTGAAATAGTTAAAATTCATTTGTGAAATGTAGATTATATGTAATTTTTCAATGTTAGTTTTTTAACTTGCAGATCTTAATAATGAAATCCTTTCCATAGCTGAAGAACTAGTAAAACTGTCCCGTTTTGTATTAAAAATCATGTTACCATTTTGGGTTGCTGCTTTAACAGCTTTCAAGCAAAGCAGGTAAGATTTTTCTAAATTTTTTTTAATAGAATCTAAAAAAAATATATATTCTTTATTTTTATAACTGCATTTCCAGATTCCAAGGCTTTGTACTAAATTACTTCACAGCATATAATTATGCTTTGTTATGGTGCTCTCTTGAAAAGTTTGAGTTATGGCTTTGTTTTGTGCCAACTAAGATTTTAAACTCTATTTTGAAGCCCAAAAAGAGCTGTTGGAGATGTAGCAAAAAAGGAGAGGTTTACAAAGCAAGTGGAAATAAATCTTCATATGTTAAATCACACATATTTTGGATTTTTAAAAAAGTGTATTGTTTTGTTTTCCTCTCACATGCTCCATCTTTTTGTCAGTTATTATCATCTCTAAGCTTGAATTCAGTGGCCAGTTTCTGTTTGGCACAGGTAGTCATTTATTGTTTGGTTACAAAGTGCATTACAAAGTAATTTTGTCAGGGTTGTTTGACCCGAGACTGTAGCACTGAAATGGTTTATATTTATAAGGAATAAAAACACCCTTTGGATATCTCTGTTACTTTTTCAGGTATGCTGACAGTGTGATTCTCTTACTTCCTCAGCTGGAAGCTGGACTTAGATTGCTCTTCACTACAACTAATAAATGTCCAAATAGATTGCTAACAGCAGAGGTAAACTTTTGTCTAAAGTCAATTATAATTTAGTGATTACAATATTTGCAAAAGAGTTATTCTAGAAGTGTAGTGTCTGTAACCATTTACAGATTTACCCCACAAATTTTCAATCAATTTTTGAACATTATTTACAAATCTCCAGTTGAGATTCATGAATGCCTTTAATATTTTTTTAAATGTCTGCCTCTAAAAAGTACTGAAAATGTAGTAGAAGATTAAAGTTCAGAAGCAGTAGTTTAGGGTGAAAAGCGGGACATGGTATATTTCTTTTAAAAAACTCAGCACAAAATCCCAAAGTGCCTTTTTTCATTCATAAGGGGACTTTTTTGCTATTCATGCACACCTCTGGTATCTCATGCAAATGAATAAACTTAAGTTTTGTATGCATGACTAGTTAATTGATTTTGTTTGAAAACCAAATAATATAATTTATTTTTTGTTCTAGTCTTCTGCTCTCTACACCACTTTTGATGAGGTACTGTGATTTTTTTAAAGTATGTATCAGTGTCAGAATTTAAACCATGAGTGTTTCCTATTACTAAGAATGCACTTTCTTTTGTTGAATATGGCATTATTTCTAATTTTTTGTTCAAATAAAAGATGGTGGACAGTAAACACTTTAAATTTGGAATGCTCCAGCAAATATCAAAATTAATACAAATTGTAATGAAGGGACAATTTTTTCTAAATGTTTTTATCTTGAAATTCATCACTCCTCAGAAACAAACGTTCTGCTACATTTCCTAGATTCAGTTATTCAAAATAAATGCAAATAAATATTGCCAGCATAAATCCTCAATTTTACAAATTGATTGGAGTATTTCAAGTTGTTTGTCAGTAATAATTAGGCATCTTGATTCTAGAGTGGCAGAAGTAATCACATCAGATTAGGAAAACTACTTTAGTTGGTGTTTCTTCTTTGATTGTATGGTCTTCAATAATTTAATAAGTTTCTATTCAAATTTTTTTTTCTAGATGCTAGCAAAGCATTTGGATAATGAAGAAGTCAACCAGCTACCTGTAGTTCTTGAGGAGCCTGCCATGGAAAGTGTTTTGAAAGTGTTCTAGGGTTTTGTCATCATTGTCTTTTGTTTGTTTCTCTTAGTAATAATCTTTATGATATGCCTAATTTCATATAGCTTATGTCCAGCAGCTTAGAACCCTAGAAGCTTGCTAGCCTTTTTTATTGTGGAGGATAAAAAGTTATACCTGACAAGATATATTGCATTAGACTATGGGACTAGGTTTTTTTTCTGAAATATAAGTGTCTCAGAGATATTTGTCTTTAGACTACTGAAGTTCAGCTGAATGGAGCAGGAGAAGAGCTGATGCCTCATACAGGGAAATTTCAAAACTTATTTCTGATTGCTTGTGAGACAGGCCTTACACTCTCTGGGCAGATAGCACAAAACTGTGGCTCACAACTACCAGAGCACATTCTGCATCTTACTACACAAACAGATTGTGAGCAGGAAAACTAGGGGGCCTGAGTTTAGAGGTCTTTTGAGAGTATAGGGGACATCTGAGGTTACTGTCCTGTTGCCAGAGGCAGTGGGGCTGTGAAGGTCTGGGACACAAAGCTGATGGAAATCTGTTGTTAACTGTCACAGTATAGAATGTATGTTGCAAGTTTAGTTTGTACTGGTTTTTTTGTGAATATCTGAACACCCCTATAATATAGACATGGTCACATACTTGTCTTTCAGAGATATTCTATACACTGAATATGTTCAATTCTGTATGAATACACATAGAATAGAATTCTGTATAGTTGGTGTGTGCTTCCACAGGACTTTCTTTGGGATTTCTTGAACTACCAGGAGGGCCCACGTATAAGAGATCGTTTAAGCCATGGAGAGATCAATCTAGAAACATTTCCCAGAGAAATAGCTAATCAAATAGTTGGATTTGCTATTACTATTCTCTGCAGATTCTCAGATAAGAATATGTTTTCTCTTAAGGTACGTACCAATATTTTGTTCTTAGATATCTTTTTTTGGTTATTTTGGATATCAAATATGATTTTAGATAGAGATTTATGACTGTTTCTTGACAGCTGCTTTTTGCGTAAATGAAATATTCCTCCAAGTAAAAAATTGTGAAAGTATGGTTTTGCCTAGTTATGTAGTGAAATAAGTACAGAAAGTTTTCAAAAATGTTGCCCTTTCTTGCTGTACCTTAATTTGTTGGCTTAACCAGTCCTTATTCAAAAGGTTGATCCGTAAATTATAATGATTCCACTTAATTTTGTCAAATTGTATTGATGAACTAGCCTGTTTATCTGCAGAATTATCTGAAAGGTATGTAGAACATCTGTGGCTCACCCACTGAGGTATATAGTGTGTAGTTATTGAGATTTTCTTTTCCTGAGACACTGTAAATAATAGTGCCTTGCTAATGGAAGTGTTATTTGTGTCTATACTTACACTATGAATTTGTAAACACTTTTTGCCTAGCAGTATGTTTCTCAAAATCAGAAATAATTGTGTTTGCTCTCCCCAGTTTCCTGTTTATATTTGAGATTACTTCTGTCAATATCATGCAGCAACCTATGAGATAAATCTTCCATTTATTAGTTGCAGCTCTTTTTTAGTTTCTCAAGATGTATTGTGTGCTGCTGCATTATTAGAATACTTGGTTGCTTTTCTGTCAGCTGCTGTCAGGCTTCATAGTTAAAATATGTGAAATTAAGCTTTAACCACTCACTGTGCTGATTACTTCTTTCAGCCCTTGGACATTTTGAAGTGTTTAACATCAGTGACATCAGTGCTATAGGTGGCATGCATAAAATGAAGTCTAAGTCTGCATGTGATTAGGACAGCTTAGAGAAACTGTTGTGTATTGTCTGTGATCTTGTAAATCAGGAACACATGCTCATAAAACCACTGATGAACTGTGCAAGTTGCTACCAGTCTCGATTTCATCCAATTTCCCAACTCAAGAAACAGGTAGGTACTTCCATCTGTGACAGGACTGTGGTTCTTAAAATTGTGTATCCTCAAAATTATCTAATTCTTTTCTTCATGCTTTGATTGTCCTAAAAAAAAAAAAAGTTCAAATCTTACTTCCTCTTTTTTTCTGGTTTATTTTTCAAAATATAAAGGAAATCACAGTTGCTAAAATGAGATATAATTATGCACACTCCTGTTAATGCAATTAATAACATATTTGGGTTCTAGATCACTAAATGGCTTTATTCTTATGTGAGTGTTTGCTTTTCTGTAGTTTTCTTAATCTCCATATGCTTTTTTATGTCAGGAACACTGTTAGGTCCTGTCACCAGGATTAGGCTATTACTAAGTTTTTTTACAGTATTTATTTTCAGAAGGCCAGCTGATTAAGTTTCTGTCATGGTAGCAAAATCTGCTTTCCAATGTCATAGTAGTTCTCTGCCAATCAGTTTAATGAGCTGCTTTAGGATGTTTCTCTATTGATTTGAGATTGCAGTAGACATACCTAGTTCTTTTACTTTTCAACAGCATGCAAACAGTGTATTATTACAAAAGTCATGTTAGTTAATTTTTTATATTTTTTTAAAAAATAGAATACTAAATTAATTTGTTCAGATAATGTTTTAGCATGGAAGTGTACATCCAGACTTTTTGCCCTAACCTAAACCTTAACAAATGAAGTTGGCTTACATGGTTTTTGACTAGTGAACAAATAGCTTACTGCTTGTTGCAGTTTTTTTCTAAATGGGCCACTAAGAAAAGTGTGTCAAGGTCTGTACTTTACAAAACTTTTTTCATGATATGTTTTTGAGGTGCTGGAATGTATGAAGAGCATCCGTTTATGGCCTGAATTGGAAACAGTGCCTGAGGAACAAGTACAAAAGATTAAAGGGTATGTATGTGCTGTATAAGATCACCAGATATAAAAAAAGCAAATAATTTCTTATTCTGAAAAGAACTTGGTAACCAGTGGGAAACTTTATATAAGATATAGTTAGAAAAACAATGTAGCATTCTATCATCATTTGAAAAGGAGGAAGACATTAATAATATCACTGGAGGATGTATTGTACTTGTTTAGAGCTGAGAGAAGAAAATTCAATGCATCTATTGTATAATCAGTGTACTGTAGGCATTTTATGAATGGAGGATAAGGAGGGGTTCCTGAATATTTCTAACAATGAGAAAAGGTTGCTTTAGCTGGAGAAAGAAAATCAGGCTTGTAAGGTAGAGGGAAAAGAAATTACATGAGAGCATAAGAGTGGATGCTGAATACACTACTATCCAAAAAAATCTGCATCTTGATCTATGCCATTTAAGAAATTATGAGTACTAAACCATTTTACAGTGTCAAATATTATTTTTTCTCTCTTTTTTTTTAAGGGTGGAAGGAAACGCTGAAGCTAATACTTTAATTTTGATGATATCTGAAATTATATCTCAGTTGCAGCATTATATGCCCCAGAATTGCTGTAGTTCAGATGATCCTATCAATGGTGTCCTAACAGAGAGGTGAGTTTGATGCCCTCCTGGTTCCTGCTGTCAGCTTCTACTTGCAGCCCAATGTAAGAATTCTCAAACCTAAATTATCCTGCCCCTGTTTGTAGAGAAATGCTTGAAATGTTGTATGCACTTTTCTACTGTTGCTGCTGATTTAATCTGAAAATTTTAGGATTGCAGCTGAACATCATCTTCAAAATAAGGATGAAACATTGTACATTTTGGAATTACAGTAGAGATATTACTTGGAAATTAGACTGAAAAAACCCCCATTTTTTTCAGACCACAAAAGCAAAATACTTTAAATATTTATGTACTTACTAGATTAGGTTGGTTTTAGCCTGGTTTGTGCTAAAACTGCATCAGAAAATCCTTTTAGTGTGCTTGGTGTCACATCTATGTGTGGTGTTCAAAATGACAATATGCTGCTATGTAATTGTATTCTTCATGCTTTAATATCAAGATTCAGAAAGAGAAAATGTCTTGTTATACTTGGTGTCAGACTTGGAGGTATGTTAATTCCAATGTGGAATGTTGATTTGGATGTTATGTCTGATTTGGAATAATAATCAAAATAATTTGACTTCTAATTGCCACTCTTAGAGCAGCCTTAAGAGTCCCACGACTGAATGAATGTGTTGGAACAATACACTCCTAATAAAACCCATTAGGCATGGGTGGCATAGAGCAAAGAGGATTCTACATGTTGCTTTACTTACATAACATGTGGGTCTTCTGCTTCCTACCCACCAATCTGCAAATTTATTATTTGGGGGAAAGAAGCCTAATTATTGATGTGTGTGTTAGACCTTTTCTTAGAGTTTTCTGTCTTTATCACTTCAAGTCATTAATGTTTTGCTATCTCAGGGATAAACTGAGCATGAGGGAGATTAACAAACACTTTTATAAGAACAGAGTGTTTAAAGTGATGTGTGACACATTAGTGTAGCAGATATGACAGCAGGAAGATATTTGTGAACTTCAACAAAGCATGATCTGGTGTGGTGTTGATTTAAAAAATGGCCTCACCACCTGCATTTTATGCAATGTTAGGTCTGCTTCTTGTTCTGCCCAGAAGAAAGACCACACACTAATGGGAGTACTAATTAATAGCATTTGTTTCAGTGAGTTTTATTATGGTTGAGGTTAATTCATTGTGAGTTAGCTATGGTGGGAGGCTCCAACCACAGCTCTACTGTGATTTGATGTGTTCAGTGTATCATTTCAGCCAGGCAGTTTTGTTTATTGTGGCTGTGTTTCTTTGATCTGAAATGAGAAACATATTCATCATAACCAGTTTTGCATTTATATTCAGTAAAGTGATATAAAACACAATCCCTACTCCTACTACACAGATCCTTGCTTTTTTTCAGTCATGAGGTAAGGGCAGTTTGTTTCCAGGTTTTCTGAATTAAAACATGATGAGTCAAACCGTACTTAATATGAAATGTATCCTATGTTAAATCTAGCTAACAAAAGATTGACGTTAAAAAATCCCTTTCTGTTTTGGAGGCTGCTGGTGGAACTTTGTGATACACGCATTTGCACGCTGTATTCCTCACGACCTGTCCTGGAAGTAGTGGCGGTACTCCGCAAAATAAGCACGCAGTGCCATCAAGTGTCCCAACAGGTTATTGCCGGCGCTGGACTGAGATACACGCAGTGGCTTAACAAGACTCTGCGTTCTCGCCAGAGGCACAATTATCGGCGAATGCTGAACAGGTTGGCTGCTGGTTTTGCTTTACACTGTGGTTAGATTTGTGAGAGAATGGCTGCACGCTGCTGTTGCTGCCTTTCCGTGGGTTCACTTGGAAGTTTAAAGTCAACAGTGTTCACGTGTTCTTGTTAACCATTTCAGAGTCAAGTGTCAACCAGATTTCTATCAAGTAGCAATATTGAAATAACAAGAAAATCTCAAACTGGAGAATAATTTAAGGGGCATTGTTAGATTATGTCACTGTAAATTGCAAGCTTTCAAATTAAGTATTGCTTGAATGTTAGATTGTAATTTTTTTTCTAATTTCTGGCTTTTCCTATTTAGGGATATAAATGCCATTCAAGTTTTATCTGACTGCAATAGTTTAATGGTTTTGAAGATTTTATCTACTTCATTTTACTGCTTTTTATCATTACACCTGAATCAGGCTCTATAGATAGAAGAGATTTTAATATTCCATTAATTTTTTAGTAATCACAGGGGCTTTCCAGAGTTATAAGTATTGTGTTACTGGCAAGGTAATGTTCCTAAAAATGTTAACCATATTATTTAAGAAACATAGCTTAAACTGACACCTGATGATACACATTTGTGATTCAATTGAACTGTAGTTTATTATCTGTGGATTAATGGGTGCTCACGAGTTTTTCTTTGCAATCTTAGATATTTGCCTTCTCTCCCCCCCTTCATTTTCAGTTTATAGTCTTTTTATTTTTCTGGGATTTGCACTGCCTTTTGCTGAGGGACATTTCGTAGTCTTTTTTCCTCCCCGACTCTGCAAAATCCAGCAATTTAGATTGGGTGCAAAAGTCTTAATATTTTTTTTAATAATAATTATTTCTTCTTAATTTGGTTTTAGTTTGGTTTTTTAAGTATTTTTATTTTATTTCTAGCATTAAATTTTTGTCTCCAGTGTTGCGACTCATCTTACTATTGATTACGCTGGAGCTAGTCAGCGTTCATTCAGTTTGTAAGAAGAATCCTTTTGATTATCAGCAGTATCTAAAGTGAGTACATAAATTTACTTTATGAAAATAGGAATTGCCCCAGAATTCAGTTTTGATCTGTAGAGATTTTTCGTCATTATAGTCATAATTTTACCTTGGACAATGTTCACTCAGGAGCTAAAATAACTTTCTTGAAGTGTAGATAGGGAATATTAATACATAAAAGTTGCATTCAGTATGTTGCTGACTTTACTCCTTGTGTGTTAATTAACAGCTGCTTGGATATCACATACATTGTGAAACATTTGATAAAGAAAGCAAAGGAAGCCATTTGGGGAAAACTCTGTCACTGTGTTCTTTTTATGGTGGTGTTAATTGCAATTCTGAAGATCTTCCCATCTTAGTGTGAGAGGGAGGGAGTGGTTTCTCCAAAAGTAGAACAAACCTTAATGTATTGATCAACCAATCCTCTTGAGAGAGATTTGGAAACTTGAAGATGTTTGCAGCTTTAAGTCAGGCATTGCAATATTCTTCTCTTCTCTTTTGTTTTTAATTTTTCTTTTTAAATCCTTAAAGGAGTTTTTTCTCTAATGTTATTTCTCATAGGTTTTTGAAGTCAGTCTTGCAGTACACTGAGAACTTGGTGACATACACAAGCCCTGACAAAAACAAGTGGGATGAAACCGTGGAACTTACAAAGAAGACTTTGATAAAAATAAGGAAAATCAGTGACAGAAAGCTAATGTTAATGCATCTAGCTACATGAATGAAATAGGCTTACAGTTGTCTGGACATTGTTATATCTAAACAGTTACAGAGACCTCATATTTAATAATCTAATTCAAAGACAAATTTCATAAGTTATTTTCAAATTTTGGATGCAAAATTTACACTTTTTATCAGAAGGTAGCTGCTGATACTGGAGATGAATAATCAAGGCTCCAGAAAATGGGTTGTTTGTCAAATCCACTGAAAAAGATTTACTGTGAACTAAATCAGGACGATACAAGTTCTACTGTAAATATATCTTGTGTTTTGTGCATTGATTTTTTATATTATTTTTTGGGTTTTTTTTCTTACTGTACTGAAAAATACCTAAGAAAAAAGTGTGAATAAAAGCTCTGGAAATTTTTAAATCCGAAAAGTAATTTTTTTATTTTGGGATACATCAGCTATTATGTCAGAGACTGTGATCAACAGGCTAAGAAATTATGAACTTTTATCATAAAATAGTGCTCATTGGCATCTGTGGTTGTTATTAATTGTAAACAGTCTGATCTTGCTCTGAACTCTGAGGCAGAGCTGGTAACACAGTAACCAGTTGTTTGTAGATGAGGATTTAAAGGAACAGGATGGATACTTCTGCAGAAGGATACTTTTGCAGGGTATGTGTTTGTTTTGTTAAATTTCATCTTCTCATTCCAAAACATATTTAGTTAATTAATTTCATACAGAATGAATGTGAACACACACATACACATGCTCACAGAAATGTATTCGCTGTGGTTTAGAAAGTTATCCTCTTATTGCACACAATATTAATTTGAATATTTTAGTTTTTCAAAATAAATTCTCCCACTTCTTTTTCACCAAAGAGTAGAACTTCAGAGGAATGGCTAGGCTGAAGAACAGATTCACAGAAGACCACCAGTCTCTCTCCATTTGCTTTCTCCTATGGAGAGTAAAATCAGAGGGTAATGTGTGGAGAATGTTTGGCTCTACAAAGGATTAAAGATTCAAGTTACATTTTAATAAGCTTCTTTGCAGTGTTTCTTGACTGGAAATCATAGCTAGAGAATTACTAGATTGGTGTATTCATTGTGGGGGATGGATATAAACTAAGATCATATTGCTTCCTTTGTGCTACTCTTGAAATAAATTGTGTGTGTTTGAAATTTAGTTTTGTCACTTCCCAAAAATTCTTTTGTTGCCATGAAAATAAACTATGTGAAGAAGTTTGAATTAGAAAAAAATAGATTAAATCTAGAAATAGAGAAGAATTAGTCTAATGTAGTGTATAAGCTTAAAAGTTCAGCTTTTTTAAGTCTGAGTCAGCAGATCCTAATTATATTTTTGGACGTTTATTTTGTACCCAGTGACTTTGCTTGGATGTATTAACTTCTGCTAAGTGTGTCTTGGTAGTCACACTTACGATGACATTTGCTTTGAAGGTGATAAGTATTCTAAGACAAAAATAATTTAGGTTTTATATATTCATTGTAGGAACAAGATCAATAAATTACCACACAGTCATGTTTTGAAAGTACATAAATGGCTGCACACTTTCTCATTTTGAAAGTGCATTCATGTACTAAAAGGCACCTAATAGACTGCAGAAGTGTATTTTCAACAACATAAGTTCTCCTTTTGTTGCTATGTTTAAACTTGGGTTAAATGATCTTGCATTCAGTTTACTGCATTTGCTTTACCTAACATTGACAGTTTCTTCTTTCCTAATTAGTGCCACAGATGTGATTTGCTGCTCTAAGTTTATGGTAAGAAGCATGAAGGATTTCTGGCAATTCTGTCAAAGATGCTTTTTCAGTTTGTTTTCCTACCTCTGAAGCTCTCTGATGGGAACACTGCTACCATCTATTGTTAAACAAATCTGGAACAGGCTGGGACAATCCAGTTAGTTATTCTATGCTCAGTGCTGTCATTTACCAGAAGGGCTTATGCATGCAGGGCTTATGGCTTATGACAGCCCTGCATGTCATTTGCATGCAGGGCTTACGGATTTTTCCTGCTGTTAAAAGACTTGTGGAATAGAGCTGTAGAATAAGTGTACATCCTGCAATGCACATTGAAGAACAAATGGCAGGAGATGTGGTGGAGGTAATTTGGTTTGTCCTTTATCAGTTACTCATTTTTCCACTTCAGTTACTCATCTTTGCCATCTCTTCAGAATCACTTTTAAGATGTAAGAGTCTAAACTCCAAACAATCGGCATTCCTGAGACCAAAAGAAGCTTGGAATAACTATGTATCTAGATATATCTAGAATTGTACTAAAAAATGTTTTCTTCCAAGTGTGGTATTTCATCCAAGTATTAGTTGGATCTGATTTAATTGTTGGTCTTGCTCCCCAGGGTCTGTGTTTTCCTTGAGGTATTCACACAGTAAATCTAAATATCTATAAATCTATATAAAGATTTGGAAGTGGTGACACCCCATGAGGAAAAGTGTTGAATTATTTTGTTTACCTAGATAATGCTAATGAGGGAGTGATGATTCATAAGTCAGTTAGTTCAAGTTCAATTCATCAATTTATGAGAGAGTCACAGAATATGCCAAGTTGGAAGGGACCCACAATGATAGCTGAGTCCGAGGTTAACTCCAGGCCTTGCACGAATCACACCATGTGCCTGAGAACGCTGTCCAAAAGCTTCTGTCAGGCTGGTTCTGTGACCACTTCCCTGGGTAGCCCATTCCAATACCCAAAAACCTTCTGGATGGAAAATATTTTTCTAATATTTTGACAGCCTAAACCTTTCCTGGCATAGCTTTAAGCCATTTCAACATTTGTGATTTTTGGTACTTTCTAGGGAGCATCAGGATCAACTACAAGTTCGCTGAGGTGGGCATTGCGCAAGTACCATGAAATATTTTTCACATCTGTGTGTGAAAACAAAGCTTGTTCTTTATGTTCTTTGAGTCATTCTCCAGGGTGTGCTCTCCTCAATGGCGATAGGAAGGTTAGAAGCAGAACCATGTGTTCTTATTCAAACATAACACCAGCAACTAAAAGTAATTAAAACCTTCTTAGGGTTGTCATCACTACTGCATTATACAGAAACGTTTACGTAAGAGATAGAGCCACAAATGTAATTTACTTCATCTTTTAATGCATCCCATCTAGCGGTTTTCAAGCAGCCTGATGGCTTTTGAAGTGAACACATGGTGGCAGTGTTTGGTAATTCAAAATAGCACTCCATGCTGACATTCACTTTCTTATCTCTTTTCTTAGGCTGTGTATAAAAAAAAATGAAGTTTTCTTCTGATTTCATCAGTTTTGTTTATATGTTTCTTTAATGTGTCTTCTGTAGAAACTTGTTTTCTCATTTGTTTCAGATCACTTTTGGAGAAATTGAAGGCATCTGAAAAAAAATTTTTTGCAAACATTTTAATAGTTAAATAGAGGTTCATCACATTTTCTACACTACTTGCTGAGGACTTCTGGGATTTGTTAGAAGTCCATCAGCTTCCCCTCTCCTTATGTAATGTAAAAGAATGAGTTATTAAAATTTAATAAATAATTTAACAAAATACTGTTTTTTACAAAACATAAGTATTGATATTCCTAAAAGAAAAAGTTTCAAATTGTCATTTATTAATTGCTATGAGAGCACCAAAAAAGGTTTTTTCTCAAAAGCAATGTATATCTTTCAAACAAAAATCATAATTGTCAAGAAATATGTTTATCGGGAAAATTTCACTAAGGTCTCAGCCTTATTGCTGTGGTAATGATTTTTCAGTCTGTTGTAACTGAAATGTGCTACTCATATGCTGCCCTGTGAAGAAGAGCTAGTTGAGCATTGCTTGTTGGGTGGCCTTAGAAAACCTTGTCCATGGTAGCAATTTCGAACCGTGCAGAGAGGTTGCAGTTAGAAAAGATTTTCATTCGCATGATGTGATTTTTGTACACTGTGAAATCTTGTGTAGAAATGTTGGAACATCCCCAGCAGAGTTTTTTTTTGCCTACACTTCATGAGTGCCTCTGGTCCATGTGTGGTGTGGTGTATCATCTTTTTTTCATAAATTGGTCTGCAGATGCAGAGCAGATTCCTGGCTGGTGTAAACTATTCCTTTTCTATCTTCTTTGGGGCAGATCCTTTACTCTGGTAAGGATCCTCCCCACGCTGTTTCAGTTTCCCTTGAAGGGGGTTGGTTTCTAGCTGTACATCTTTTTTCAGCCTGTGTATTTTCAGGGGTCTGGAGGAAAGAGCCACGCAGTTCAGATAAATCTGCTGTATAACAAAACCTCGTTAATTTAGTGGTTTACATTGCAGGGAAGTGAGGATCATGTGTGGGACTTCACAGCTACAAAGCAAATACTAGATTATTTAATATCTTTGTATTTCTGGAATAACTTTGCCTATAGTAGAAATGAGTTTTATTTTTGAGGTTTTTTCAGGGCAGCACTGTAAGTTAGAACACCTGATATTTGCTTTTTAAAAATTTTCAAGGATCAATGGAGATCTCTTATTTAAGAAGTCTTTTAAGCCATATAGATTTTCAGATAGAAATTGAAAGGAAAATGCCTGTTATTTGTCCTCCCTGGGCCTCAGGCAATAGGATATATATGGGTAGTGAATACTATGTGAGATCAAACTGGCCTTTTTTTCTGAAGGTGAGAATCCAAGACAATACATACAATTAAAGCCAAGAGCCTTGCCTACCAAAAGGAGTCCATGCCTTCTGGCATTCTCCACTGAATACCTCCTCTGTTCCTCTCCCATGTATATGCATCTCACAGTTTCTCAAAAAAAAAAAAAAAAAAAAAAAAAACAAAGCAAGCATAGTAGAACCAGCCAGCGCCAGTTTGTTTCCAATGTTTTCTTTTCTCTGTAAGGGATTAGTTGTAGTAACAGATTTCATGTGCCAGAAAGTGGGTGAACATTAACTATTTTGTCATGCACTGATCCTTCCCACAGCCCTGCAAAATTTGAAATGTGGGAATGGTTATTCATTAACATTTCTTTGTGTCTACAGGAAGTACATTTACTATGTAAACATGTTTTATATAGAACATACAGCTGTTTTGAACGAGCACTCAATGAAACGTAAGAGTACAGTGCCTACACTGCCACTTCAGAAACTCTGAGATACCACAGCATTGTGTTTTGGAAGAGTGAACACAAAAACCCTTGGTGGAAGTTTCTTTAAAAAGCCAAAAATCTTTGACTTGCTTGATTGTTTTTGTAGCTAAAATGTATCTGCACACTGAACTATTAATGTGCAATTTTTAGAAGTGGGGGGAAGGGGGGAATGTGTTTGTGCTGATTTTAGTGGAGGTCTCATTAAAGAAAGAATAATCAAGCACCATCAGATAGTTCAGTTTTCATAGACTATGGAGAATATTGCCACCAGAAAAAAAATAAACTTAGAGCATCCAGAAAATGTGCCTAGAATATCTAGAAGAATCACATGCTGTTTGTCCTGAGAACGTCAATTGTAAATCTGTGAGGAACTTGACTAGTCCTTGGGTAATAGGTGGAATTGTCCCAGATACACCTCTCTTCAAGTAGTTTCATTAGCTGAACTTTGCTTTAAGAGCATTTTATGGAACTGGGATGTTTTCTGAAATGGTGAGGAATGCTTCTGTTTCCCAAGCAGTCAGAGTGTTTTGGCTGTGCTGCTGCCTCTAGGTGGCTGAAGCTGTTTTGCCCCTTCAGAGCTGCAGGATGGTGCATGGACCAAGGTACTTCTCAAGCTGTACATTGTAATCGTGGGCTGTACACATCGGCCCTCCCACATCAAGGCCACCATTTCTGAAGGACTCTAAGGCCGAGAAGCATAGGTGTGCTGAAGAGAGGAGTTGTGAACAACAGGCCAAGCCCTTGGACACTCTCCCCTGCAGAGGGCAGTTGTTGAGGCACTAAGTTCGCCAATATTCGGACCATGGGTTGCTATGCTGTGGGTTTGTGTTTGGCTTTTAGATGTGAGAATCACTGAGGCTGGAAAGGACCTCTGTGATCATTGAGTCCAACATTACCTTGTTCAACACTAAACCATATCTTCAAGTGCCACATTCACATATTTTATTTTAACAATTCCAGGGATGGTGAATCTATCACTTCCCTGAACAGCCTGTTACAATGCCTGACCATTTTGGTGAACAAGCCTTTCTAGCCTAAACCATCCCTGGTGCATCTTCAGGCCAATTTCTTCTTGTCTAATTGCTTGTTACTTGGGAGAGAAGATCAAGTCCCATCTGGTTACAATCTCCTTTCAGGTAGTTGCAGAGAGCAATAAGGTTCCTCCTAATCCTTGCACAGAAAAGCCCAAGATGGAGGAGTGGAGTCCTGGTTGTCTAGCCAGTCCTACGTGCACCTTTTATTAAACATTAAGGAAGCGGAGGGTTTCTAGTCATATTAATGGGAAAATAATACTGCCCTTAAACTGGCAGGATAGTACAGTGATAAGAGATGACAATTAGATGAGCTCATAAATTTTGAGCTAATGGCATCTGTGCAAAAGCAGAAGGATAATTCTTCGCAGTTGATAAAAAAGAAGTGTAGGGAAAAAAAAGGCAAAAAGCTGCAGTTGACCCTTCAGGATATAATGCACTTGTGTCAACATGGACTCTGCCCAAACATTGTTCTGCTGTGGAAGCAGCTGGTTGCCCTGCCCACTGGTTTATATAGCACCAAAGGGAAGGGATAGGGAGAGATGATGTGAGGGAAGAGGGAGGAGAAAAAGAGGCAAGAGGGAAGGTAAAGCAAACCCCGCTCACATCTTCAACACCAGGCTCTGAACTGAAAATGTTCTCCAGCTGACCCTCCCAGCACTCATTTCTTGATATTTAGGAACCTGCATCAGCAGAGAGTCTGCCTCAAAGTCACAGACACTGTGACAAGCTGCTTCCTTTACAAATATTTTTCTCTGGGAGGGTATGCAGTGATGAGAAAGGAGCATGGGAGAGAGTAATGGCTATTCCTGTCTGGCCTCTAATATTCAAGGTCTAATTTATAGCATTTCATGTAGCATGATGGTGTCATTTTAATGGTGTATTAACACTGAAGTTTGGAATATTTATTTGGTGTAGAAAATGCATCTGATACTAAATATACCTCTGGGGACATGGCTGTGGGATGATTACAGAACTGATGCCCATCTAATTGATAGCATTTCTCCATCCTCCTGAGTCTTCTGCTGTAAAAGTGGGGCAGCGTGTTTTCTGGTTAAGAATAATGGTCTCTGTTCTACCCTTGGGGGCAGATGTGTCCCAGCACCTGTGCTCTGGATCCAGGATACAGAGCTTCTACACAATTATCATTCAGTTTGCTGTTAATTTCTATTCAAATGAATCAGTAGTTACTTGACATGAGGAATTATATTGTGAGCTTTAAAGCTTTATCACACACCATTGTTGTTTATTTATTTGCAGTCTATTATTCATGCTAGAAATACTGAACAATTTAGCCTGATTTGTAATGTTGGTTTTTGGGGTTTTTTTTTTTTTTTTTGCTTTAGTCTCCCATGTGATTTACATATGTATAATGAAGTAGGGTGGGGGGATAAGGGAGGTTACTGTGGGACTGGATTTTTTTTTTGTTCATTATCTATACCGGGTAATATGAGATAGTGCCCAACAGAGTTTCTTAGCATCCCTTACTTTTAAACAGGTGAACGTACTGAAGCAAGACAGACACTGATCTCAGGAAAGAGCAACCACATATGCAAATACTTTTACTTGATTCATGGAGTTTAATTTAACATGAACTGTGTCAAACCTATGCTGTGGATATTTTGAGAGTTTGTTTTCATTAACATTCAAGCAAGGTGCTGTCCTGTCTGTGGGAAAGACAGGATGTGTGATGGAGGGAGCCCTGCAGCCCAGCATCTGCAGCCTAGTGATCTATAGCCGTGGCTTCTGCAGGCTCAGAGCAAAAAGGGTGTGAGCGTGAGTGCCCCAGCGTGTACATTGGTGGGTCGGTGACAGTGGGGATTCTCTTGCCAACAGCCTTTCTGGATGGCAGGCATTGCAGCTGTTAGCAATCAAGAGGAAGCTTTTGTTTCCTTTTGACTTTTACAAACTGGCCTAATATAAGTTCTATTTATTCAGGTGTTTTTATACAAATTTTCCAAAGACATCGAGTCTGACCTTTGTATATGTAGTTTCCCCTCCAATTAGTGAAAACCATTTAGAAATGTCAAGGATGGGACTAGAAGGGACCTCCTAGATGCTGTCTGCTGCTGGTTCAGTCAACCAGATTGCACATGATCTTTTTCAGCTCTGTCAAATACCAGAAATAATCTGTCTCTCCTACTAATCTGTTTGCTGTACTGCTGTACCAGAACCTTGTCTATGTTGCTTAGAAACCCTCTTCTAGTATCCAAGTTTCTTTTCACAGCCCATTCATATTAATTTGTTCTTGTGCCAATACTGTCCCCTAGTTGGGTGGCTCTGCTCTCTATCTAATGTTTGCATATCACTTCAATGTATTTATAATAGGGAACCATATCCTTTCTCAGACTTCATTTTTTTAATGTTAAACAAGCACAGCTTTTTCAGTGTCCACTCATAAAATAGGTTTGTTATTTCATGACATGCCCAGTAATATTTCCCTGCACCTGCTCTTGTTTTAGTTCCTCATCTATAGGACCAGACTTGCCTAGGATTGAGGTCAGATTAACTGAAATAATTCCCGCTTTGGTGGCACATGCTCTCAATTCTAACATGACTTTTTCAGATCCCAATCCCAGTTTCTAGTATTTATGTGATCTTTGCTTAACTCAATATACTTTTTGAGGTGAGCATTCATCCACATACCACCCTCATAGAGTTGTCCATTTGGCCAGAGGTTTGACATTTCATGTCTATTTTATCTTGAAAGACATTACAGGTTTCATCTGAAATCCCAGTTAATGAGATTTTGAACCCAGTTCACTAGACTACCACAACCCAATGAAGCTCTCAAATTTCATTAGATTCCCAAATTTAATTCCTATCACTTTATTCCATAAGCAGAAGCACAAAATGAAGCGTTTCTGTTGTTTCTGTAA
The DNA here is from genome assembly GCF_017590055.1 of Onychostruthus taczanowskii. Taxonomy (NCBI): domain Eukaryota; kingdom Metazoa; phylum Chordata; class Aves; order Passeriformes; family Passeridae; genus Onychostruthus; species Onychostruthus taczanowskii. The sequence goes on from NW_024497741.1 coordinate 731,812, forward strand.
ATGCCTGTGGAGTGTTTTTGATCTCAGCCCGGCATCCTTGTTTTGGGTGACATGAATGGGCGACAGAGCTTGTGTGCTGCTGCCATGGGCTAGTGACCCGGGACAGGCAGGTGTTCCCACCTGAGACAGGATGTGCAGATGCAGAGACGAGAGCTGGCTTCAGGAGAGATGGACACCCACCCTAGGCTCCAGCCCACTCCTGCAGCGGCATGTTTGAACAAGAAGAACATGGTTGGCAATGGAATGAGTAAAGTTTTACAAGGAGAGCAGGTGTGCCTGCTTGAAAGATAAACTCTTCCCCCATGCAACGATAAGATAAATGATCCAAACTTGTGATTTAGTTAATGTTTCTGTCTTTAGCCTGCTGTGTACACAGCACCCTGCTGGATAAGCTGCCCAGAACTGCATGCCTCTGTATGCACAGAGATACAATAGTCTGCAATATCATTCTCTCACCCTGTGTCCTTAACTAAACAGCCTTTAATCATTATACATCGTTATTATACGTTCCTTATTATACAATGCAGCAGCTACCTTGCATTCAAAAAAGCCAGTGCCTACATTAAATATCATCATTGGCTGTGTCCTGAGGATCTTGTTTCACTGCTATTTCAGGCTGTCACAGTTCTCCAGAGCAGTATTTAAACTATGTCTGAATTTAGGCAAATGTTTTTTGTTCATGTGCCTTGAGAATTAGAGCTAATCCATCTTTCTCACCAAGGGAAAATTCCTCCAGAGGCATCTTGCTCTTGTTTCACTGCTTATTGATTATCACTCCCAGTTTGTTTGTTACTGGCTGTGGTGTTCCAGCTGCATTTGAATGAGCAAAAGAAAAGCCAGCTGGTGCTCTGTTGTTCTGATTTTTATATCAGTATTTTGGTTTCAAAGACATTTATCTAATCTCATTAACTGGCTTTACCAAGAGGATTTCCTCACAGACTTAACTGGGAGAAAACAAATAGGCAGCAAGGAGGGGATGGTGGAGGATGTGCACAGAAGCACATTCTTACCTACTGGGAGAAAAAATAAATCAGGTATGCCATTGACTCAGAAGTTGACAAGTTCTGACTAAGGCAAATCTCTTTATTTTCCCTTATGTGAATGGCCTGTAAGAAGACAAGGCGATGGGCATTCTCTTTCCATGCAAGTGTAGAGAACAGGCCAGAAGGCACAGCCTGCTCCAGGAAAAAAGGCAGGCAATGAGCCCATGCTCCCACTCAGAGGACTGAGGCCAGGGGACTGGGGAATGCAGACTGTGGCCATGTCCCCAGCATCTCTCTGTTCTGCCTTTCAGGTGAGAGATCACTTGTTCTGTATGGAGCTTTCTTGCATGAAAAGCATGACTAAAAGCCATGTGTGCAGAGTGCAAAAATGGAAAAGATTTGGGGAAATTAGTTCTAATGGATTCTACTTGGGATCTCTAAGTTTGAGGGCAGGAAGAATGCAGCCTAAGGTCCAAATTCCCAGTGAGACACATGGACAAACAATGGTATTCATAAATTCAGAGTCGTGTTCAACATAAAGTAAAATACAGTGAATGTACAAGCATTACAAGAGTGTGTAGCAACAGGACAAGGGGGAATGGCTACCAGCTGAAACAGAGTAGATTTAGAAGACAAAAATAAAGAATACATGAGGGAAAGAGAGCTTCACTTTCTCATGAATAAAATGCAAACAATTGTACCTGTCCTTATGTTTTATAATCAGTATAGTCAAGGATCCTGGTGTTGAACATGGGCTTGCTTGCTTTCCTTCCTTTCTTCTTTTCCTTATCACTCCCTCTTTTGCTGTGTACAGATCCCATGTTTACATGAAAAACTTCTGTTGATTCCTAAGGAATCTTTTTAGATTTACATGTGTTAGCTTTTAACTTAAAAGCTCTGTTAGGGCTAGCACTGGTGGAGCTTAAAGCATGGTCCTGGGCTGAGTCAAGAGAGTCCTCGATGGCTTTTCTCCTGGGAACAAAAGGGAGTTTCCAGGGAGTTATTGCCCTAAAGTCCCATGCAGGGCAAGACTGGCAAGAGCTACTAGCTTTCCCTAGCTCTCTCTGCATGCTGAGAATTGTCCACAAAGGAGACTGTATTATCCTGTCTAGAGGGAAAGCTAAGAAATGCATTCACATCCCATGCCCATCACAGTTATTGCCATCCATGAGCAGGCTCAAAAGCCTATCCAATCAATTCAGAAGTATTTGAGATCACCAGAAGACTAAGTCCATTCAGTCATCCTCACTGCTTAGAATGTCTGTCCAGCTCACCTTTAGGCATGGCTGGCCAAATATTATTGCAGCTTCCAGTCTGCTCCAGCCACCTTCAGCTTCCAGCCACCAAGACTGTGAGGCAGTGGATTGCACAGGCATGAGCTAGGAGTTCTGAGTTACACACTGTAGCCTCTCTGGGAGAAGAAGGATGGCATGCTGGAGGGCACCCACCTCCTTTCGGTCTGCAAAGCCATCCTGCCCTGAGCGTCACAGTAAGCTTGCCCTGCCTCTTGCTCAAGTGTGTTTTGTAGAATAACATATAGCAAGGAGTCCTGTCTGAGGGCACATCAGATAAAATGTCCTCAGTAAAGGAGCGAAATAGAGGGCATCAGTGTATCTACCATGATGAAAAGCTACATGTCTTTCCCCAGTGAACAGATCTCCAGTAGCACGTACATTTCTGTAATCTCAGCACCTGTCCCCATGGGGAGGCAAAATAAGTGTATGCGTGGGGGTGAATTTAAAACAATGCTCTGAATCATCTCCTTAAACAGATGCCTTTGTTTGTAACAAAAGAACATCTCTTGGTTTCTCCACTCAACTCACCTCCAGAATCAGCTAAATGTAGGCAGCGCTCCACAGAAAATAGGTAAATTCCTGCTGGAAGTTAACAGAGTAGCCACTCTGGATTATGTCCCTATTGCAGACGTGCTCTGAGATAAGAACAGCTTCTTGGTATTCCAAGCCTTGCATTGTGCATCCCAAATGGAGGATTTTATTTATTATGTGAACAGATTTGTTTCCTTCTCTACTCTAATTTAAAACATATTTAATCAAACAGGGATATTTTGAAAATCTGGATGCTCAGTGTAGTGATGACTTCTAATTTTAAGATGTGAGTCATTGTCCCCATGGTCTGAACCCAGACTATCAGATAGAGTCTAGCTGAATAAAGCAGCCAGTGGTCTTCTTTTTCCAACAAAATTCCATTCCCTGTGCTAATAACAAAGCTTGATTGTTCAATAGGTGAAGCTTTGATGGGGCATCCTCCAAAGATGTGACAAAGTCCATGTCAAATTTTTTAGTTCACCACCAAGTAAGAAGCAATGTTTCCCACCTGTGAGAAATGTTTTTGTGTTTGTTCAGTGTCAGTCAAAAGTGAGCCAAAATAGTCTTTAACCAGAATTTTCACCATGGGATCTCTCACAGCCCAGTATGGGGTCTCAGGAAAGGGTCTTGTCTTTGTGCTGTGAGCTGGGGACTCCCACTTGCTGCACATCCAGCCCTTTCCAAAACGGTGTCCTCTGGAGCTGCAGACACAGTACAAGCATATAAAGGCACAGACAGACTTTGTGCCAGACTCTAACATAGTGTTACAAACTGCTTAGAAGAACATGAGGGAAAGATCTGAAGAAATAATAAGCATGCATACACACATATACACACACATGTATGTCTTAATTTTATTTCTTATCCTTCAGAAGAGTTGGGAAGGGGTAAAATTCTCTAAGTTTTTAAACTTCTTTTCCATTTGGTAGCCATCGTTCAGGATCATGACTAGGTAGATTTGTTCTTTCTGTCCCTAGAGGGTCCCCTGATTCAACTGAAATCCTGCAAGAATGTGTCCCTCCTATTTCCTCTTTTTCACCTGGAGCTTATTATTTAGTCCCTCTTTAAGCAGTTTTACATCCTCCTTCTTACTGACAGCAGCACTGCTGTAAATTTGCCTCTGTATAGCTGTTGAACTCTTTCCTCACTTAAGCAATTTCTAAATAGCCACAATTTTGGATCAGTGCATATTTAGTAAGTGACTGACAACAGCAGAGAAATGCTTCAGTTTCCACAAGAAAAGAGGGATTTCATTCCATCACAATATTTTATGGCTTGAGAGGACCATATGAACTGCCTAACTCCTACCATAATTCTTGAATTGCACATAGATAAATAGAAGTGTTATCTTGCGCCACCTGCAATGCTAAAACCTTTTTTCCCCACCAATAAAAATGATATAAATATATGTTATATATGTAAAAGTCACAATCACTTAGTGTAGATTGAAGCCCACATGAAAGATTTTCCACTTCAAATTGCACTTCGAAAAATATCAGTTAATTTTTAATAAATTAAAAAACCTTAAATTTGAAGAGCTTTTATCTTGTCATGCCCTACTTTCTTAATTAATTTCCATATGGTACCAGGTGAAATGCTTTGTGGAAGAAATCTAAGTCTCCTGTGTCATTATTTTGCCCTTATTAATCAAATGTATGGCCCAACAGCTGTTGAGCACCCTGCGTGCAATGCTTCTTCTATATTTAATCATGGCAAAGTACCCACCTCCAGGCTTGAAACAACTGCAGGAGTCAGAGCTTAGAAGGCGTTTTCAAGGTCTGCACTCTAGGCATGTTTCTGTTCTCACTTTTTTGTGTGTATTTAATCAGTTTTGTGCAAGTATCCAAGCAAGGTGAGTGTAGTATATTTGTAAGGAATTAATTCAAAGTTTGCCAGTCACTTAGGAAACAGTGACAAGATGTCTTTGCTACCAAAGTTTACAGGGATCTGTCTGTGTAGTAGTTTGGAAGAAGCACATGTTTATGACTCTTCCTTTTTTTTGCCATGAAATATTGTACAAAATGATGACTTGATGTAGATGAATGCTTATGCTCCACAGCTGGGATGTGACTGATTTAATGAAGTGTTTTAATTAGTTCAAGTTCTGTGGGCTTGACTGTATATCTAGACCACATATCTCATCTAGCAAGTAAGTAATGCCAGAATTCAGATCCAGTTTCACTTATGAATAAATCTACCTTTGGTTCCAACTTAAATATCAAGTGTTGACTCCCATCTGAAGTTGGCAGTTCCTGTTAGCTTCTTTCTAAGCTGTGGATATTTATAGTGCCTTTCCTTTTCTGTTAAAGAGAACCAAAGCCACCCTAGTTTCCCCCATGTGTGTTCCCTCCCTTTTTCTTCCCCTTGTTCTCTATTCCCAACCCTCCTGTCAAGCAGATACCGCAGGAGCATGGTCTGTGGTCTCCACTGGAGGGAGCTGGAGGATGAGCTGGCTCCCACCCTGAAGGGCCATTGTCCTTCCCCTGTGGCTGGATTGGTGGAACAAGTCCTTCACCCTACCGCCCATGCTTCCTTTGGTTATTGAACTTTTGGGGAAGACAAAACCTGACAACCAACTGGCCAGAGAACATATATTGTAGGATCAAATATTAATGAATAAGAACAATAAATCTTGCCAGAATTTTTCTTGACTATATCTCTCAATGCTTCTCTTCTCTGTATATCTCTAGAGATTTTCTTCATCCTTTAACCTCTTTTTTGATGCCCAAATCATTGTCCCATCTCCTTCAATTACTCCTTTGAAAAGCCATGTCTTAGGCTGGAAATGCAAGATGTGGCTGGGAGTGTGTATTCTATTGCCATCTGTTAGAGCTAGGACAGTTATCTTCTGTTAATTGGGCCACCTGTTAAAACCAGGTGGGGCAGTTTTCTTTATCTCTTCCACAACCAGTCCTCCCTCCAGAAAATATTTTCTGTTAATGGGCCACTGAGTGTCACTGCATGACTGATAAAATTACATCATCCCATTGCGAGATGCTCTCTTCAGGGGGAGTAGCCAAGGATTCCTACCTGGATATAATCTGAGATTTGGAACACCAGAGTGAGTGTTTCCACTGGATTCACAGAGGAAGACCAGGCCCATCTACACCACCACTGGATCTTCAGAAGACTCCACCCTTCTACAGGATCACTGCTTTAACATCATCTTGGGAGAGTCTGAGGACAGCAATTTGCAATAAGGTGAGACAAGGACCATCACATGATGGATGAGTTAAGAGGAACTCAAATCAAAACCTGCCCTTGAGATAGTACCAGTTTTCTCAGGTTATAGCATCCTTCAGCTCTAACGCAGAAGCTGCAGTTTTAAGGTGTTTGTTGGAGCTAGTATACCCAGCTGCCTGTGGGTGATGTTTTGTACTCAAAGAGAAGTGCCTGTTACTTCTCTAGGCAACTCTTGTCCATCATCAATGTGTTATCCAAGCATGGCTACTACCCTGCATGAGCATTGAGAAATTTGAGCCTATTTTAGTGAAGTATTTGCCTCCTGCTCTATATTTCCCAGCAGGTGGAAAACTGCAGATGCAGCGTGCTTGAAGAAAACATGCAGGAACAAGCAGCTGTTTTGCATAATAAGGACCCATCATTTCTGGAAATGACTGGTCATCTGAACTTGGTTTTACAGGTCACTAAAAGATGATACAAGGTTTATGTGCAAGGACGCACCTGGAATACAAGTGATTTTGAGTATGGTGGTGGATTTATGACCTTCTGTGAAGAAAAAGATTAAACTGCATCTATTTATATATGTGCACTCATAATTTGTATAAACCCAGATGTTAAAACACTTGCATATCCCTGCATAAATAAATAGCAAATAAGGACAAGATTTCTGAATTTAGGATGCCTTTTTAGTGCATGTTCTTGAAGGATTTTTCTTTTCTGAGTATAAAGCACAATTTCCTTTGAAAAAAAGAAAACCAACATGCACCATAAATGACAACTTGTTATGGATGTAAATATTAATTATACATTGAAATTCTGGAACTGTTTTTACTAGAAGCTTGTTAGCTTGTTAATTATCATAATTATCATACAAGGGGAAAGGGAAGAGAGAGAGAGAGAGACTGATTAGTGTTGGTAATTTGCCTCATCCTTTCTGTGCTGTTGCCTTTTTTTTTTCATTTTGGGAAAATTAATTCTGTGAAATTATCACTAGGGTGCTGTGTGCTCCAGGATATGTCTGCATGATGCGGCATTGTTCTGGCAGAATGCAGGCTTAATTCCTGCTTGGCACCATTCCTGTCCCTCTCTTCCACACCACATTGGAGTCTGCCAATCTTGGGCAATGCCATATAGTGCACTGCTCTACCCTCAAAATAAAACTGAAATAAAAATAAAGACAGACATGCAGTGCTCCTGAAACCTCAGACAAATATGGGCTGACACAGAAAAAAAGGAAAATTGTGGTATTTTAGTTATGATATAATAGAGGAACATTACTCCTGATAGGCACAAAGCTGTTAGTGGATACCAGTGTGTACCATAGCCATCCTCAGTGTTTTGGAGTGGTCTTGGTGTAAGATTTCTCCTCTTGCTGGCTTTTAATGGATTCTTTGTTTTTTCTTCTTGCACCTATATGGGTGGGACAGCCCTGGATACTGAGAGATGACAGGAAAAAATGAGAGAAAGAAATTCCCATATAATGTTTGCTCATGTGAGAGTTTGATTTAACTCTGAGGCAGGGAAAAAAAGAAATTGGGTTTAAATATACGTTTCATCATAGCAAAAAATTGCCTTTCAAGTTTTTTAAGGATCCATATGGCCTCCTGGGTTGCCCAGGATACTCAGGAAAGATCTGGAAAAAAGGTAGTTGTGAATCCACCAAATTTGCAAAGAATACAGAATTAGTCAAACTCTGAAAAGTCTGTGAGCAACTTCAGAGGCACCTTATCTGACTAGATGAATGGGTAACATGGTGTCATACAAGGTTCAGCTCTGTTCAGACAAAGTGTTGCACACTAAAGGGAAGAAAAAAAATTGATGTGCTCATATGCCTTACAGGGCTCTCAATTACCTGCAGTGGCTTGGGAAAAGCAGCTGAGTGTCACGGTGAACGTCTCAGTGATCATTTGGATGCAGAGCACAGCTCTAATTTATTGGTCAGGCAAGATGTTAGACTGCAAAAAGAGCAGGATAGAGAATAATGTGTAAAATGCAAGCAATTAATTATGTACGTCGATAATGCATTCACATTTGGAATAAAATATGCAGGACTGGACACCCAATACTCCCAAGTTTCACAAGAAGCCTGCACCAGAGCAAGACAGAGTTCAGAGAAAGGTGACAGGAATGGAAAAGAGCGTGTGAAATTTCCCATCTGAGAAAAGACTGAAAAGACTGGACAGTTTACATTTTTAAAAAGGTGAAAAAGTGCTGATGTTGTATAAATACCATAAAAGTAGGTTGTGATATACTGCTAACAAACAGAAAACCTATTTGACCTGTGTTACAACCCAGACACAAGAGAAGAGGGAGTGAATTGGAAAAATAGTAATTTCAGAGCTAATTAAGAACAGAAATTTTTAGCACATGTATCATTTTCCTCAATGCCGCCAGACATCAGTAGTTAAACCTTTTACAGTGAGTGGTTTGTCAGGGTAGGAATGGGCTTGTGGAGTGAATGGCAGGTGCTGGGGACTCACCGCCCATACCAGGTGCCCTTGGGACTGTTAGATGGGACTACATCTGCTCCGCTCCCACAGAACAGACACTCAGTGGCAGCAGCCCATCCACTGCACTCCTGGTGTGTGCACTGTGGTTTAAATTCATCCACTGGAAAGGCACTAGGTAGAAAATGGTCTCTCCATCCTGTGAAGCAAAATGTGGTCCATGAGGACCACAGCGAGAAACTATTCAAAATCACATCTCAGATTCAAATTCAAATGGTAATGCAGATGCATCTCCTGAGCCCAAGATCACACTGAGACTCAAAGTAATGCTTGACATTTATACTCTAAATAAAGGCTTGACATTATTACTATAAAGAGAATGTGAAAATTGTACTAAAGAATCTTGGAAGCTGATAGTTTGGGGTTTTTGTTGGTTGTTGTTTTTGGTTTTTTTGGGTTTTTTTTTTTTTTTCACTGAGTGACAATGAGGATGCAACATTTTGGGTTAAGGACCTAGGAAAACACCTATGACAGAAGTCTTTGTTGTGTCTTCATAGTAAGACAATTACGGCATGAAATTAAATATTCAAGTGGGTTTAATACAAACTATTATAAACTTGTGCACACTCGACATGCAGGTCTTAGATAAATGTTTGGAGTGTTTTTTGTGCCGCTGTTTCTTTCTTGCTCTTGCCCACAGTGTAGACTCTGGAGTAGCCTTTGACGTGAAAGCAGTCATATATTACACTGAACCCAATAGATTAATTTTTTTCAAAAAATATTTGCTGTTTTCAGGTTGTCAGAGAGATTCACAGCTTTCAGAGAACAGCTAGATCCAGGCTGAGGAGACTTACAGAAGCTGCAGGCAATATGAACACATGGGGTTTGAGATGACTGCTGTCACCTGATCTAGTCCATCAGGACACACACATAAGCATCACTCATGAGATGTGGGTTGACCTGGCTCTGTGCCAGGTGTCCACCAAAGCCACTCCCCCCTACTAAGCCAGGCAGGGGACAGAAAATATAACAAAAAGCTTGTGGGTCAAGGTAAGGGTGGGGAGAGATCACTCACTGATTACTGTCAGGGGCAAAACAGACTCCACTTGGGGAAATTAATTTATTACCAAACAAATCAGAGTAGGATAAAGAAAAATAAAACAAAATCTTAAAATCTCTTCCTCCCCACTCCTTGCTTCATCCCAGTCTCAACTTCACTCTTGATTTTTCTCTACCTCCTCCATCCCAGTGGTGCAGCAGGAGGGGAATGGGAGCTCTGTTACCAGTGTAACAAGAAGCAACTCAGCCCAGTTAGCTGTGAGTTCAGGGAGGACAAGTGAAGACCACTGGACTGTTTGGTCCCTGATGAGTCTCAGCAGCCCCGCACAGCCCCTTCCTGTAGCCAGCACATCCCAACAAAAGGTCTTGGGAAATTGCCCTGTGGAGACCGCAGTGTGACATATGGAAGATGCACCTATCTCTGGAGGAGAGTAGCTCTGCCATAATTATTCAGGTCTGATAATTAACTGGGATGTAATTAGATATAATCACCCTGACAACAGTGCGCACCTTTTTAAACAGACAAGGAGGAGGCCTTGTTGTTCACCTGTGTCTGATCAAAAGGGATAATAGAGGAGCAAGCCATTAATGTGCACGTGGTAAGGGAGCTGGGCCAGTGCTCCCATTGAAGGCCTGATAAGTGATACAGCCAGGCATGGGAGAAAATAATTAATTCATGATATTTTTTTAAACTGTCTTTGCCATCGTGATCTCAGTTGTCAGTAGCCAACCTGTTTGAATAATACCACATTAAAGAAAAAAAAAAAAGGAAAAAAAAAAAAAAAAGCCAGGGCAGCTAAAAGAGAAGAAAAACATTTTCTGCACTATCAGCAGGGTTCAGTGAAATTATTGTGTCCTTTTGTTGCAAAAAACAACAAGGGAACAGCTGAAATGCTCTATATCCATCTGCACATGGCATCTACCCAAAACCTGCTTAACACAAATGTGCCAAGGCCCATGACAAGGGCCCTGTCCTCTACTCATCCAGAATAGCCAGGGCCATGCATGGAAATCCCCTATCCATGGAAGAAATGCTCAAAACTGTGAGCTGGGAGTGTCTGGTGCCTGCCTGAGCCTTGCTTTGAGAGTGGTGGAGGTACTAGGGGAGCTGCACATAGGGAAGCGCAGCAGCAGGGCCTTGGAGCTGTGGTGGGAATGCCTCCACACCCTGAGCAGCTTTAGATGAATTACCAAAAGCAGCTGTTTTCTGGAGCATCACCACCAGCAGCTTTCTGCCCTCACCCACTATTACGGCTGTGTCATCCCTGTCAAGGCAGAAACACGCAGCCTTGCCCTTTCCCATGGAATGGTGTCCTATCAGGCCCTGCTGGAGAGCAAAAATAGGCACTTGCAGATATGCGCATGGGGATGCCCTGACACCTGCAAGTGCTGATTTACAGGGTTCCTCTCAGGAGATGCTTCTGTCAGCCTGCTTGCTGAGTTTCATTCCACCCATTCACAGGGACTCGGAGAGAAAACATTTCCCAGAAGGAGACAGGCACACACCTTTGGTGTACTGGACCACACACACATAAATTGTATCATAATGGAACCTTTCTTTTGCAGGAGGAGAGGGACCAATCCAACAACCAAATATTTCTGAAGTAAGATGAAGTTCATGCTTGATTCCCAGATCTAAAGGCTGAGGAGAAGCCTGTTAACCCAACATTTCTGGCCTTCTGATTCACATCTGTGCACAGCAGAGGTTTTTCCCTTAGCACCTTTGAATGATGTTTCAGGATGACAAAATATCACTAGCCTGTACTTGAACTGCAAGTCAAGGCTTTCTAAAGAACAACAGCTCCTCAAGGTCTCTTAAAGCCTTTCTCTCAAAGAAATTTTTGGCTATGCTGTATATCAGAAATAATTAGAAATTGATACATTTCTGTAGAGAGTGCTGTTAACTGGCTTTGTGATGGGTTCATTGCTATGTACACATACAAAAAAGCCATGCTGGGGTCAGAGACAGAGCCCTGATAACATCAATTTCTGGATCCAAAGAAGTCTAGCCAGAAGTTAGCCCCTGTTTAAACCAGCCAGCCGCTGCACTATAAGTTTGTTTTCTCCTCCAAGGGTTGAACGTATGGGTCTTAGGCTCAGTGATGTTATCTGTCCATGCTTGATTCATTCTTACAGGGCAAGTTCTGGATAGTAGCCACCAGCTTTCCCCATCTGTGCAGAGTGGCACAAAGTGTCTACAGTAATCTGCCTTTAAACCAACTAGCTCAATGTACTTGATCTTCCCCTGTTCCCCCTTGATGCAAATTTTATTTCTTTTTCTCATTTATTTATTTTTTTTAAATTTTTCTGTTACTTTTGGATTCTTGCGTTTTCCTCCAAGACGGATGTGGGCAAATTACATTTTCATAAATTCAAAGACAGTTGCATATTTTTGTTGTTGATATCTTGAAAACATTTGATGAGACTATAAGCTAGTTTTTGTTACTTATAACCGAAGTTCCCTTACCCCTTTGTGTTCCCAGATTCACCTGCTTCTTTTTATGTTGCCACTTTGCCTTTCCTAACTGTGGACTCTCACATGTATCACTGTGAAAATACTGCAGACCACTGGGGAGATTCCTCACCATATTAAGCAGAAATGTTTCTATGGGCACAATCAACGTCAAAAATCTTGGTTTTTCTAGCTATTTCCTAGCATTTACTACATTTTGGCAACTGGTACCACATTCATAGAAAGCAGATAGTGGAGCAGCATGAATACTTTTGATGTCTAGATGCTTTAAAATACCATAAAGTAGTTTTCTGGAAGTTTCCTGAGTTTATAGGATTTTTTTATGTTGATACTTAGGAGTTTGGTTTAAGCCTTTCTGATACTGCTTGGGAGGAAGCTTTGTGTGGTGGGAATAAGGCATCTGAGCTGGAGGGGAAAGCTGAGCTATGCTCGTTGGGCACACTGCAGCAGCCACCTTGCCCTGCTGTGACCCCCTGCTCCTTGCTCCCACTTGCCACTCCCCTGCTGCAGCCTGTGCCCTTCCTGGCTCTTTAGAGCAGGGACTGTCTCCATCCTGACTCACACTGCCACAGCTCCAAACCGAACAGCACCAAGGGGACCTGTAGGAGTTGTTTTAACACAAACATCAGTTTCTTTCAGTAGCACTGAGTAGTTCAGCCAAGCCTCATTTGGTAGATTTGTGCTCACCTGAAGAAACGTGTTTCCTGGGCTGCTGGGGTCCACTCAGGCTAGCTATAGACCCTTGCCCACGCAATACTTCATAGACAAAGGTAAAAGATTGAGAAGCACTCTTCTCCACGTGGGAAACATTGTCCTTTATTCCAAGACACACAACAGGAGGACAAACCATGGGAGAAAAGAGAGTGTTCCCTGGTGGCAGGGAGCTTTTATACCCCCTGGGATGGGGACAGAGGGAGAGGTCCACAGCCAATGGGATACCAGTGAGGAGTGGCGAGGGGAAGGGTAACCCAGAGGAGAGACCACCAGGTGGTACCGGGATAGGTGAGGGAAAGACCATGTGATGGGGGAAAGGGGTAACAAACCACGTGATATAACATGAACTATACAGTGCAATACAAAACTATTCTGTGCAAATTCCCAATCACCCAGTGTCAGAGAACAACTAAACTGGTGCACCACAACACCTCCCCCTTTTCTGTTAAAATAAAATAAATAAAGGAAGAGCATTGGACTATCTCTGTTACAAATTATGGATTTGTCCACCACTGATGATTTGCGGGCCTGTCAGTCTGCTTTAGGTCGCAAACTCTGTGCGGTTGACTTCTGAGGTAGTGGAGACTAAACTCTTGATAGCTTTTAAAAGTATGCAACGTAGAATTCCAAACACTAACATGACCAGAAAAAGAATAACAAAAAAAACCCAGAATTGACCTAATTATAGAACTCCACCACCTCGAGAGTCCCCAGTCCTTGAACAGTCTGCTGAACCAGTCCTCAGATTCCTGCTTGACTTGTCCGATCAGGCTTTTCACTTCTCGGAAGGCCACGTGGATGTTGGGTGCTTTTGATGTTAGATTCAAGCAGCAAAGTCCTTCAGATTCCTGGCACTCATGTCCATGCAGCAGCAGGAGGAAATCTATGGCTGCACGATTTTGGAGTGTGGCCTGCCTGGTAATCTCCTCATCCTCTAGGAGGGAGCTGATGGCCGTGGATGTCAAGTTTGCCTGTTTGACTACCCAGCACTCTAGGTGGCCCAATTCACCTAGAGATTTGGCTGCTGCAACCCATGGATAGAACAGGGATAAAGCAATTTGCTTTGACTTGGCCCAATGGAAAATTTCTGAATCACAATTTGGGTCCAAATTGTCAACTGATGCACCACAACACTCACCAGAGAGTCTCCAGTTATAGTGCTTCCCCTAGGATCAGGTGCCTATACCATTTTGTATTTGTAAGACATCCTTGTCCTCTCCAAAAAAATCACCCAGCTATCGCTGCTTTGTGGCACTTTGGTCAGAATGCTGGAGGGGAGAGTAATTTCCACCACTACCTCAGACATGATGGAGATGCCTGATGAAGCAGGGAAGAAAGCAGGGCTAACGATAGCTGGCCCAATTAGCACAGCACCCTGGGCAGGGCATTTCATCTGGGCCCTCCGCACCGCCTGGCGGGACGGGTGCAGATGTGCGAGTGGTGAGTGACAGGCAGAGGAGCTGGGACGTGACTACATTCAAAATCCTTTCCTGAGATTTTCCAGCTTCCTTTTTCTCTTTCTCCCCTTTCACCACGTGAAACGCGCAGTGGGCTGTATATGCAAACACTGACAGATGGTGACACTCAGCTCCAGCTCAGGCAGATTAGAAAGGGAACTCAGTGTTCAAGGGACCAATTACCACTCTGTCCCCTCAGGGAAGAGCATATCAGATGTTTACTGGGGGTTAATAATAAATGAATTGGAAAAAAAATTGCTCTTCGAACACCATATTCTGTGTATTCATGTCAGCAGGTTGTAATTAGCTAATTAAATGCTTGGACTGACAGAACGGCCCCAGTGGGGGTTGCAACATCGCAGACCGCTCCTGAAATATGAGCAGGAAACATCTTGGAATATGTAGGCAGGAGAACAGTTAACACCTCACATTTAATGGGAAACTTCTTCCTGCAAAGGTTACTGGGAGAGCTGGGAGGAGGACTTGGACAAGTCCTGTGTCTGCAGAGTTTGCTGCCAAACAAACTGGGGACAGCATGTAAGTGAGGGGGGTATGCTAGATAAGGAAACAAGCAATCATAGGTTTGAGGTAAGCAAAACATGGAGAAAAAAAGGATGAAATGTTTGAAATTAGTATAAAATTCAATATAAATTTCACCTAGCTGATAACTCCCAACTCCTCCCTAAAAGGGTAGAAAGCTCCATGGTGGTGGGAGAGCTACCAGGAGGCACAATCTAGTATAAGTGTCAAACCATGTGTGATTAGTTTCAGTCATCAAAACCAAAGCTACACTTAAGGAACATGAAAGACCCACCTTTAACCTCCTGAAGCAGAGGAAATGAGAAGGCACATTCAACCTCTTGGCTGTCGTTCGGGTATTAGCTCATGCCTTACATGCCTGTCCTCACTGCTGGCCTCCAGAGATGAGAGCATTTTGTACCACTGGCATGTCACCACTGCTTGTTTGCTTTCCTGGCTTCTTAGTAGCAGTGAGGTTGGGTTCATGAACAGCAAGACACCTGGCACACTATACAAATAGGGGAGCAAAATCCATGCCAATTTATAGCACAAATAATGCATCTGTCTGGAGCGTATCAAAATAGACATTTGCAGCACTGGCAGTGAAAATGATAGTGTCTCAGGATTTTTCAAGCCCCGAGTTTCTTTGGTCTTGCTTTCTAGACACAGTGCTTTGGAGGTAAAAAAAATGCTTGCAAGGGATCAACTTGGAAGTATTCAAGCCAGCCCCATAAGAATCCACGCTCACTCTCAGCAGCTACACTTTTGTTGTGCAAGATGACACACAGCATTGTGCGCCTGAACCTGCAGCCTGATAGCATGTTGTAGATACACAGGAGAGTGTTCATCTGCCCCTGGTGTTCTACCTCCTTGATACTACAGGAGTTTATTACAGATGAAAGGCTGTGTAGGTGAAAGAGGTGAGAAATATGCTAAAGATGACCCCAAAATTTAAACCATGAGTTATCTACAAAACTTGAAAAATCAAGGGCAAACATGCGACTTTGCACTCATCATTCATTACTGCATCAGAAGTTGGGGGTACACAAGGCATCTCATTTGATAAGTTTTTTGAGACATACATTAGACCACGTATCAAGTGAGAAGCAGAGCCAGCAGATCAGGGCTGCATTCTTGGTGGTGCTGGTGTACACAGGACACAGGGAGGACCACACTCTGCTATACCCTCTGTGTGCAAGGAGTTGCCTGCTGTAGATAGGTGTCATCTGCCTCCCAAAATCAGAAATGCTCTGATGAGCTTAGGAGGTCAAACCAAACTTTTCTTTTCTGCAGCTGTGATGCTTTCCTCATGCCCCTGCTAGTGTTCTGTGCTCTGTGCTGTAAACATGCCCACCCAAAGAGCCTGAGAGAGGATGGCTGTGATGCATTGCTGCAAGACCGGGATGTATGTTTGCACTATGGAAGCTTGTTGATCTTCCCTTTCCTCTCTCCCCTAGTGCTTATTTTATGATTGCAAAGTAAAATCACTGCTGTGCCACGTATGCCAACCTGAAATGTCCCTGCCCCATGCTCTCCCACTCTCCCAGGGTGTCATCCAACCTTGGGGGTCAGTCTGAGGAGGCAGCTGCAGGAATAACCAGTGCTCTTTGCCTCCTGCCCCTTCCTGTGAGGGAATAAGGCAGATTACTTTGCCCATGATTAATTTTTAAAGATTTTCCTTTGATAAGCCAGCCTCAAAAAACTGCAATTGTTTAAACTCTTCTAAGGATTTTTAGCACTTACTTGTCAGGCTATTTACTGAAATAGCCTTTTTAATAGTATTATGGCCATGTGGGACAAATTCATCCCTCCTTTCTAAGCCAGTAGGTTCATGGGTGACAGAACAGGTTTAATTTAATCAGGTGAAGGCACAATCTTAGTAACTTGAAGGCTGTGTATGGGGTGTCTCTCCCACATCCATCATCCACAGGCAGCCTTTGCAGCACATGGATGCTTGGAGGCAGTGGGGTCTGAGTAAGACACTCCTTCATGGAGGTGCCTGTCTTGATGCCTGTCCTGATGGCTCCGGATGTGAGTTTGTAGTAGTCCTCCCATGCTGCTACGCAAAACCTGGGGAAAAGCATGTGTCCAAAGCCACCTCTGAGCCTGGCCTGCCCTGGGTGAGCTCTGCACCTCTCCAGCTGTGCAAGCTTGGCAGGATTCTCTGGTCCCCAGTGAAGCCAATGGACCTGAAACTTGTGACAACAGGGCAGAACCAGCTGGTGACTGCTTTACAAAGGGCTCATGAGAGTGCCCTTACCAGAAAAACAAACTTATCTTTTGGGTTTCAGTTCCCACGTAGTCACAGTCAGAATAACCCTTGGCACTTTCCACTGTGGGAGTTTAGGCTGAATTTTTAAAAAACCTCCAGGAGCTACACCATAAGGGCAAGAACTTAACAGGGAGCAGACAACATCAGCAAGCTGGCTCCTGGGCACAGGGAGCAGCCATCCTCCTGCCTGCTTCCTCCCTGTCACCAATTGCCATACTCATCCCTACTGATGTGATTACAGTATATTGTTTTTTAGATCTTCACTTCCTCAAGGTTCATTCCCTGAATAAGCAGCACTATCTTTACCTATATATGTAAGGGTTCAGAATCATAATTTGTGCTTTGCAAAGTGTTTCTGGACTCTCAGACTATTCCACAAACACCTACACTCTACTTACTTCTATACCCATTCCAGTGGAGCAAGTGATGCTTACAATTCATCATGCTTCTAAGAGCTTTTCCAGATCCTGGCCATACAGCTTGACTCTTTGTAGAAATTATTTCTACAGGTATATATTGGCACTATTACAGGCAGGAAGATATTTTCTGCACAAATATGCATCAGAGAATGTGCTCTTTATCACACCCACTGAGCTGCTGGAGAGAATGGAAGGAAAGGAAGCAGCACCCTCCAAGGGGAAGGAAGGCCTGGTCAATCTGCCAGCTCCTTGTTACCAAGCTGTGACTAGCTGGTGCAATCCTGCCCAACCATAATATTTCAGAACTGAGTCATCCAACAACATCAGCTACACTTGTAATTGCCATCTCAAATAACCACATATATTTATTATTTGTCAGCACATGCTTTATTGGTGCTTATTACAAGCTATTAATGAGGTGTCTGTTTTAATGGTAGTTGTGGAGGCACAATCTTAGTGTAATAAGCAGGAGGTGGAAGAGGCCTGCCCTTTGCCAATACATATGATTTCTTTGCTGGCTTTTGGGCTGCCATATATCCCACCCACAAATGACAAATGCAGGATTGTGGGGTTTGCCTCAAACACACCTGCTGTTGTCTCATTTTTGCAGGGTGTGGGAAAACAGGAGTGGGGAAACAGGAGACTGCGTGTGGCTGAGGAGGAGGTAAAGAGGTGAAAGGTTTGACTCATACAGAGGACCAAGAGCAGTGAGAGGAGTGATGCTCACCCAGCAGGTCCCCCAGCCTGTCCAGGCACACTGTGTCTCCTCAGGAATGCGTGTGGCACGCCGCCCCTTCACTGGCAGCTGTGGAGTTGTGTGGGGTTCAGCCAGCTGCTGGCAGCATGGCTGCCCCACACAGGTGGCACTCAGCTGTTTCACATTTTGCAGCGTTTTAGGAGAAACACGTGTCTCCCCCGTGGGCCCCATCCCACAAAGGCACAACCACATGGGGTGTGGGATCCAGCTGCCTGGTGAGGGACTGCTGCTGAGGAGCCCCTCTCCCCATGCCACCCTGTCTGGACTGCCCATGTATCAGGGGTACCTTGAGGGACTCACTCATTGGCATGATGCTTTTCCAGCTCAAACTGTAAGCTTGAAGCAAATCAAGAGAAATTCTTGGCCTTTAAACTTTCAGGTGAACCCAGATGCACAAGTTGCAGAGGCTGAGCCCGTGCTGTGTGTGCAGCCCTGCACACATCCTTGCCACCTGTGCCAGCAGTGCGGCTCCTCTTCCTGCTCACACACTCCACCCATGGAGCAGGGCATGTGAGGTACACTCCGCGTCTCTCAGCTCCCACCCCTCAACCCGAAAGGGGGATAGCAGGCAACCCAGCGATGCCCATTCATTGCCCTCCTGCCCAGGTGTGCCTCCCCCGGGACAGGAGGAGAGAGCAGTGCTGGCAAGGGACCGTGTGCAGGATGGGATCACGTGTGGCGCAGGCTCAGGGTGGTGGCAGTCGCTCTGCGCCACTCACTCAAGGAGACAGAGCAGCAGATGCAAGGCAGGCACTAAGAGTGGAGGCTCCCATTATTTTGGCCTAGGGCACTTTCGGAACTTGGCGGTCTTGAGAGTCACCCAGCCTTTGGCCAGATCCCCAGTGGCTTTGCACATTCCTTTTCTTTCCATGAATGAATGGTCTAATCTGGCTGGAGGGCATTGCAAGACCCAATAGCCAGTTTGCTGCACCTGCTCATCAGGGATTGAAACACCTGCCATGGCCGGGGCTTAGCATTTAAGTGCAGCTATTTGAAGACAAATCTCGTCTTTTGTCTCTGCCTGAGCCTTCTCACAGCTTCCCCCTCCCCTTAACAGAAAACAAAGGAAAAAAAAACCTGAAAAAAAAATAAAAGGCTGCGATGGGTGGTTTTTTGGACAAGGCCTATTTTTCCTTCAATTTCCTAAAGAAGCCATCCTTGCTTTCCACATTAGGTGCATTGCTGGGAAATGCTATTCACACAGGGAAAGAGCACTTTGATTTTGCTCACAGCTGTTTAGAAGGCCTGTGCTGATGTTAGAATGTGGGAGCCTTGGGTGGTTTCACTCTGAAGCACTGCTGTATCCTCCTGGTACTGGCAATAAATGCTGTGCAATAAATTGAAGTTTTTAGTGAGAACAGATGTTCTTCTACACAACCTCCTACCTACATTAAACCTTCTTTTCTTTTTTTGAGTTCCTTTCTTGTGACAACAAACAAAAAATGTTGATTCAATAGCTAATGGGATATTTACTTAATGGGGAATTAGAAGGCAGTTGTATGGTTTCTGCCAGCATATTGGGAAGTAAGGAAATAGATTTTATCCAAGCAATGTGATTTCTCTCTTCTTTTTAGTGAATTTACATATCTGGGTAACTGAGACACTTGGACTATGTATGGAAGCCTTGGTCTTGCAAGAGTTGTTAATGAAGAGGCTAGAAAGATGTAAAATACACTAGACAGATTGGACAGAAACCAACTGATACATCTCCGAAGTTAACAGAAAGCAGAAAATATCTTTCTAGAGACTCTCAACTGATGTCTTCTTGAACCAAGTTCACTAACATTTTTATCAGTGATCTGGAAGAAAAATAAAAGCCATGTTATATACAAAGATTGTCAGAGAGCAAAGCTTGCAAGGGAGAGCAGGCTTCAGGGCAGGGAGCTGGACAGAGCTACAGTCTTGAGTGAAAAACAAGGAAATGTCTATCTCCAGTGCAGCAGCAAGGGCTGCTGCCCTGCCCAGGCACCTTCCCTGGGAAAGGAAATCTGGCGATGCAGCAGCCTCAGTCTGCCAGAGAACAACAAAACCTAGAGCAAGGAATTGAAATTAGGCAGATGCAAGCTAGAGGGTAGATTTGCAACAGACGACAATGAACCACTGAAATTACTTACTGAGAGTTGTGATGGATTCTCTATTACCCGAGACTTTAAAAGCACATACTTTTCTCATCTCCAACCTCCTAAAAAAAAAAAAAAAAAAGACAGAAAAAAAAGGAAAAAAAAAAAGAGATAATTACTTGATTCAGAGGACTTTTAGGTACTGTGTTACAGGGGAGATTAGGCAGGATGATCACAGTGGTGCTGGCTTTATAATCTGTGAATATATTTGATCAGAAAACAATTTTAAGAGAAGCCAAACTCCTAAAATATTGAGCTCATTTCATTTTGGTTTATCCTAAAAGAATTATTGGATATCTAAAAAATATGGGGATAAAGCTAATTCACTCCTTTTAGAGTTGGACAATCATAACATTGTGTTAAATAAATGAATAGAAAAATTAGGGCAAATACAAGGAGAGGCTCATTTCTATACTGATGGTCAACTTGCCAAATTCTCTACATTGTGGGCAAAAAAACCAAATAGTTAACTTTTTGGGAATAGATCCTAATAAAAGAAGAGCAGAAGATCCTGTGTTCAACTGCACAATAAGCTGAACTTGCCTTAGGGCACAGATCAATTGCTAGAAGGTTTAAAAGAAATTTTTTCCGTATCTTAGGAAGAGTGATGTGTGCTCCACTAATTCCTTGAGAAGCAGGAGAAGCCCCCTTTAGGTCACTGGGAGCTTAGTCTAAGTCTGCTTTTTTGAAAGACATCAAGAGTTTTGTTAAGAATTTCAATCAGCTGAATCCTCATACAGTTTTATATAGTGGTGCCCTTGATTCCTTTGTGATCCTGGTATTTTTACATTTAAAGGATGAGGGACTGCCCAGAGGGAGCAAGGTTTGGTTTGGCACCTTCTGTTGTTGTCTTTGCCTGGAGCATCTAGTGGGAGGTTGCTGCTGAAGGTACAATGACAGCTGTGATGTGATCTGGCACAGGTTTCACTGCTATGAATTCCCTTGGCTGTTGCCTCTTAGAGGCTATACCAGGGGGAAAAAAAAAAAACAACCAAAAAAACCCCAAAAAAAAAAAAAAACCCCCAAAAAACAAACAAACAAAAAAAAAAAAAAAAAACACAAAAAAACCCCAAAAACAAAGTAAAGTTCAGAGACTACTTACGTATTCTTAGCAGTACACAGAGAATATCTTAATTATCTTTTGCCTGTGAGATTAATCATACAGAACTGTTGTCCTTTCCAATTGCCTGTGAATTTAAAATAGTGCTGTCTCTTAGAAAATATTTCAAAGGGAAAGAAATTTCGCATTACTCTACCAAGATGTGCGAATCTAGGTACCTAGATATACCTAGATCTTTGTCCTCCATGTGGCATCACTCCTTCTTTTCCAGCAACATGGCAATAGAATGGGTTGTGTTCTAGAGACACAAAACAGCCCACAGTGCCAGAAGGACACAAGCATGAATTTCCAGTGTGGCTTGGGTGTGAATTCAAGTTACAGTGTATTTTTTATATTGTGAGTTTCAGGCTAATTTCTCGATTAATAGCTAAAAGCCAGCAAGAAAAAGTGCCAGTGGCTTTGAAGCAGACTGTGCTGTCCTTGTAACATATCACAGAGAGCTACTGGTTCCAGTGAGGTGGGTGGAAGTAAAGCCACTGCAGGTGTGGTCCCAGTGAGGCCAGAATCAGACAGGTGGAGGTAAATAGAGAAGAGAAGGCTGCCCTGTCTTTGGGAGTGAAAAGGGTTCTGCGCTGGGGAAGGCAGTGCTGCAGCTGAAAGAAAGATGTGTCTGCTTTTATCTATGATATTATCTTCATGCAATCAGCAGCACAAGGTTCTTGGCTTCAGTAATAAGGAAAGAAGTCTGTGTGCTTGAGGACTATACTGCATAGTGAAGATTTAAGGAGGGCAGAGGCTGTAGGACCAGGGTTTGCAAACTTGCCAAGGAATAGAAGTGAGTTATTTGCAGGGATCTTGGTGGGGGAAAAAAAAAAAAAACAAAAAAAAAAAACAAAAAAAAAAACAACAAAAGTGAGTCTTAAAAGTAGAGTTTGTATGGGCTTTGCAAGATGTTTTGGGGATTTGCAGCATGAGCTGTCTTGACAGAGATAGCTCTGAGCCCACCAAATTAACAGCTGTTTCTTTCTCCCCTGAAATGGAAAAGTGCATAAGATAAAAGAAACAGTGGATAAGAGGGTGTGCTTTGAAAATGGGAAAAGAGAGAACAGAAAGGGACATACTTCCTGAAACTTTCAAATAATGTGGTCTCCCTTCTCTGCAGCCAATGAAGCTGAGCCTGTTTAGCTCTTTAGTTCTTAGTGTTTCCCCACTACTTAGGGGTGAGAGCTATTGGCAAGACAAAATGAGTTGAGTGTGTTGTAATGCACTCTATTTCTCTGGGTGCTCCAGGACAGAGACCCGTATAAACACTACCCAGTATAAAGCTTTTCTCTGTTGTCCATTGAAGCAATCCCTTTCCCATCCATTCTTCCTTGCTAGAAGTCTCACTGTGGTGGCTTTTTTTTTTTCTATCTTAAGAAGCAATTTGTAATTATCTTTCCTCTACCACGCTCCCTCCTTGCCAAAACAAACTTGTCAATAGAAGCCTGATGTTTAGATGCAAAAAAGATGTACATTTAATTAAATGCAAAGTTGTTTTGTGAGAATGGAACATGTGAAGAAGCCACTAAAGAGCATCACACAGAGTGCAGAGCTGGAAGCAAATGTTTGAAGAAAAGGAACAGTGTGGTTATTATGATTTCAAGCCACAAACTTTGTAGCAGTGAAGCAAATTGTAAAGCAAGCAATTTCTGGATAGTTTAAAAAAATAGCTGCTAGTTGCATCAAATTAAGCCCTGAGAAAAATCTTCATAAAACTTGAGAGCACTGAGCTTGAGACGTATGTAAAGTGAAGCAAACCCGGTGTGTGAGGTCCTGTGGGACTCCATGTGTGATGTGTGTTATGAGAAGGCTCAATTTCCAAGTCTTCGTTAGCTTTGCTAAACAAACATGCATTCCTGTTAAACATTTCTCCCGAGATGACAGCTATTGACAATACATCTTCCTGAAGCATACGACAGATATCAAACAAATAGTTGACACTTTGCAAAGTTTTCATTATTCTCTGGTGGCTGAAGAAGCTGGAGGATAGAGCATGACACTTAGCATTGGGAGCACTTTAGCAGTTAACGTTTTGCAGATTTTTTAAGTAGAGAAGCTGCACTCAAATGTCTAAAGTGCTGATTCTGTGAAAACTTCAGTTTGGGGCCTGCTGTTAAAATGTGGGGAGATACATGGTCTCTGGGAAAGCCATGCACAAGAGCAGCATTTCAGTACCCTAACAGCTAATGTTAGGAGTCATGTTCATTTAAGCTTGTTGGGTCTTTCATGCACTTTTCATCTCATGATTCTAAAGGGCAGGCAATTCAGACTTGGGGGAAGGCATGACGGGGGCAACCAAGATTGCTTATTTCTGTACCATCTTCAAATGTGCAAACAGGAGGCTCCATCTGGATCCCTATATGGAGGAGGATGCTGTTGTGAAACTTGCACGTGGTCTGAGCCTAGCTCTGACATGGTGTTTCATTAATTTGAAATCAGCACAGCATGTGTGCAACAGTGAGGACAATAAAGCTGATTTTCTTACTTTGAGAGAATCATATAAAACATGTCAAAATTAAAGAAGCTTAAAATCCTCCTCAAAAATGCGAGAAAATATAAAACAGACAACAACAAAAACAAATTGTTAAGACATGTTATTTGCAAAAAAAAAAAAAAAAAAAAAAAACCCAAAACCAAGCTCCAAACCAATTAACAACCACTATATTGAGGTGGAGTACCTTAGCAAAACCGTAGTTAACAATGTTGCTGTGTGGGAATATATATCCCTAATGTTGGGGAAAACTTGTTTTCCAGGGAAGGCAGAATGAGAAGAGAATGACTGGAACAATTTGTCTTTGGTCATATAAGCTAAAAATGCTATTTATGGAGCAGAAATACATGCTGAGTCATTTACTTAACTTACAATCTTTTATACTCAATTGTCTAAGCTGGTATAAAGCCATGGGAAGTCTTCCTTTTTGTTTCTTTTTAGGCTGAAAATCAGAGCTGAAGATAAACATCCTTCAAATTACCTCTTGCTAAACACAAGCAATTACAGTAATATAGATAAATAACAGTGTATGTATGAAAGTAGTTTAATTTAAAGCATGATGATATACACAATCTATCAAAGATAACTGTCTCAACACCATTTTCCATGACAACAAAAAACCTGAAAATGTTGTTGGTTTATTGCTATTTTTCATGGTTACTGTTGAAATGTTGGTTGGAAGGACCTCCAGAACCCCTGGAGATCCCCTGAGGCTGTGGGTTTGCCTGACCCTGTGCTTAAATATTAGTGAGTGGGATTTTGATCTCACGAAGTACCCTGCTCCAACGATGCAATGACTGTACCAAACAAGTCTATTATACCTTTTTAGTTATTATATTTTTCTCTCTGCATTGCTTTTATCTCCTTTGTTGCCTCACAATGCAGTTAATCTTGTTACAGTGCTAGAGGTGATGAGCAATGGCTGATCTTTCTCATTAAAACAACAATCCCTTTATATAAAGGGATGTTCTCCTTGTAGCACTTTTTACTCTCCCTCCTCCCTGGGAAGGCAAACCTATTTCTGTCAATCACTCCTTGAAGCCTTTTGTGTTGCCTTAACTTTGTAATTCTGGCCTGCCTTCTAGTATCAGAGCCCATAGCCAGGCTCACTGCCCCAGCTGAGATCTCAGAAGCATTTGAAATAAACATTTTCAATGGTCATCATCGGACTAAAGTGTTGTCCAGTCAAGGTTGTGGTTTTTCACTTTTTGAAGAAAAATTCTGAAAGGTGATATGGTGCTGCTTGCTCAGTTTGAGGCGTGCTGTGATTATCAGGTGATTTCAGCTATTGCTTACACAGTCTGCACATGTCAATAATTTTCTTTCCTGTTTCCAACAGACAACATGACAAGACTGTCATAGGAGGAGCTGACAAATGGTTCATGTAAGATGAAGTGAGCTGGCTCTCACCTCCTCTTAATCTGTGCGTTTTGCATCCTGCTGTACAATGACACCAGCAGCGCTGACACACAGCAGCAGAGCTGGTGTCACTGGGAAATCAGGGCTGCCATGCAGGGAGGGCTGTGGGAGCTGCCTGGCCTGTGGTGGTGGTTTCCAGTTCTTGCTCACACTCTACAGCAGGAGCCATAGGATGCAGAAAGCCTCAGCTGCCCTGTAGCACTGCAGCAGGGTGTTGGCCCTCCTGCTTCCCCCTGGCCCCAGATGCTGTCCAGGAGCCCAAAGGCTGTGTGTGCACTGTGTGCAGCGGGTACTCAGCTGTACTGGCCCTTTCTCCTCGTTGTGTTGCTGTGTGCTGCTTGCCTCCATTCCAAGATGCTGCTAAGGGCATCAACACCCTGTTTCCACACTGGTGGCTGCATCGACATGTGCAGGGAAGACACAGTTCTCTCTCATTCTGCACCACAGACATGACATAATGCATTAAAAGGCAGATATAACCACAAGAGAAATTTTTTCCTGTGGTCCAGAGATTAAACCACAGCTGCCAGTGGTTTTGCTTCAAGTACAGCAATTGCCAGGCAGGAGATTATGCCACAATACTGGGCTTGCACCCCAGCCTCTTCACTCAAGTTTTCTATGAACATATTGCCAAGATTCCTTTAGTGTGGCTCCCTCCCCAGTTCTGGACACCCTTGTGCCATGTCTGTCACTACTGCAGAAGTTTCAGAGCAAGCCCTGTCCCAGGCAGTCAGTCCTGATACAGCAATGGCTCAGTGTTCCAGGGCTGGGAGAAAGCTCTGGCTGCAGTTTCAGCCTGGCCAGGAACCCCAGAGGCACCTCATCAAGTGCACCATCAGACACAGCTGGTTACTGCTGACAACCAACCACTACCCTGTACACAGAGGCATGGAGGTATATGCTGGCTTGGGTTGGAAAGGACCCTGAAGACCACCTAGTTCCAAATCCCTTGCCATGGGCAGGGACACCTTCTGGGAGACTAGGTTGCTCAAGACTTAATCCGCCTGATTTTGAACACTTCCAGGGGTGGGGTAACCATAGCTTCTCTGGACAACTTGTTCCAGTGCCACACCTTCCTCATAGTAACGAATTTCTTCCTAATATCTAATTTAAACTCTTTCTCTTTCAGTTTAAAGACACTCCCTCTTGTCCTATCTCTTCATGCCCCTGGAAAAACTCCCTCTCCTGCTTTCTTGTAGACTCCCTTCAGGTACTGGAAGACTGATGGAAGGTCTCCCGGGAGGCTTCACTTCCTTAGGTTGAAAAATCCCAACTCTCTCAGCCTGTCTTCATAAGAGATGTGCTCCAGCCCTCTGATCATCTTTGTGGACCTCCTCTGGACTCGCTCCAGCAGCTCCATGTCCTTCCTATGTTGGGGAAGCCAGAGCTGGACACAGTACTCGAAGTAAATACTGTGTCCATACTCAGAAGAATGGAGTGGAGTGGTAGAATCACCTCTTTCAACCTGCTGGTCACACTTCTTTTGATGCAGCTCTTGACAGGATTGGCTCTCTGGTGCATTCTGCAGTTTCTCTTGACTCTCGCCCTCATCCAATCCCCAGGACTGAATGTCCGCTTGTGGCCAGAGCTAATCAGGTTGGGCTTTTGCAGCATGTGTTTTAGCTTAGATTTGCACAGAAAAAATCCATTTTGGGATCTTTGGAACTGCCCTTTGGTGGAAGCTGAAGCACAGTAAGCAGTGACGAGGATAAAATTCAGAACTGCACTGCAGAATGGGAACACAAATGTGGACACCTTAGATTGTCTCTTTTATATATTTGCTTTGCCTGGGAGAAGCTGAGGCTCAGACAGAAACTGGGAAACCTGACTCATTATGGTTACCTTAGGAAGGTGTTAGGAGTGTGCTTCAACGCTGCCTGTTAGCAAATGCTCTTCAAGAAACACTAACAGTGGCCAAAGAAACAGAAAGTGATGTGGAGTACAGGATTTTGGAGAAGGCCAGTGGAGAACGAAGCATCCTATCTGTGGGATAAGGGGATAAGGGAGACATAGTAATGCCAATCTCACTGCCATTTTTTTTTTTTTTTTTAGTGAGAAACTAACTACAGGTAAAATCACATGTCCTACAAAGTTTGTGATTTTTCACAACTGCTGATGTTTTCCTGAAAAATGAATCCTAAAATACATAATCTTTCTTGGAGTGTCAACATCAATCACCAGTTTTGGGTTTACCCAAGCACCAGTTTTGGATTCACCACTTCCTTCAGCAGACTTGTCAGAAGATTGTGCTCTCTTAAGGAGCTATTTATTTCCAGAAATAGTACAAACATTTTATACACTTGTCTTCAGGGATCAGCTTTAATGTGGACCCTGAAAACCTGTCAGTAATTAAAAGCTTCTAGCTCAGTTCCTTGGGAAATGTGAATGGCAAGTCTAAGATGTGGTGTTTATCCTCTCACAGATTGACTTGCACTCAGGCAGCTAAGCAAACACTGCTTTCAAGTGGCTAAGTATTTGCAGCTATAATCAAATTATTTTAAAAGAGACAGTATTTCACTGGCTACCAAGATAAAGCAGACTTTGTTTTATGTCATTTGCTACCAAAGGTGCTACCTCTGATCCTACTGCAATAGAAACAGAGAAAACTTACTTTGCTTTCTGCAAAACCATATATTAAATAATATTTATTCTTTCAAAGACTGTTTCCAGCAATTTCAGACATGCTGCCTTCTACATCCGTCCATTCCCTTTTCATTCCTGCCTATGCCAACACAAGATATATTGCTCAACTCAAATGGAACCACAGCATCACTACCAGCCCAGAGCCCCCACAAGCAGGACTGGCAGCAGAGGCCTGATGGCATCCAGGGCAGGATGCAGAGAGCAGAGCCAAGCTTTTCATTTGCCAGTTGCTAAGGTGGTACCCAAGCCCCTCCCTGTCCGCTGACCCTGAGCCAAACCTGCAGCCCTGAGCATCTAGGAGACGCTGAATGCTTGTCAGCTTAGGGTCTTCCATACCAAAGCTATTTTGTAACCAATCTGCCATCTATTAGCACAAATGGGGAAATTAAAAAAAAGGGATCTGCTCCTGCTATTCTCTCAGGAAAGCACAGTAGATGAATGTGCCAGGTAGCATGAAGGGATGTCTCTATACTCACAAATTTATCCCGGGAAGCTCATCCTCAGGTCTCCACAGCACCCATCTGTTAAATACTCATCTGCTGTGTATCAGGTATGCACCCCACAAAAATCCCTGCCTGCTGTTCTGGGGGCTGTTGCCCCTCATTCTTCCTGAATGTCACTGATTCCACCACCTGAGAAACCACGAAGTCTAAGTAGAAAGCAGGGTGGCACTGTGCCATGGGCTGGACCAACAGAGGACAAAAAGGCCACCTCTGCACCCAGAAAACTAAAACTCCAGCAGGGATTATCGCAAAATGGACAGACACAGAGGGGCCAAAGATGGGCCATATCTCCTGCTCTGTTTCTCCCTCCTCTGCCTCCACGAAAACTTGCTGAACAATGTTCTAGTGAGAGTTTAGGAACCTGGGAAGGAATAGTTCCTCAGGGTCTTCAGCACCTCTCTGTATAGCAACTTTTATAAAGAAATATTTTAATGTTAAAAAGCAAACAAAGAAGCCAAAAATATGTCTCGTCTTCAGCATTTCATAATTGAAATCTTAAACATTATGAGCATGAGATTTGCCAAACACAGGTCTCAGTTTGAGTAGTTTTTTTTCCTGTTATTTAAAGAAAACCATCTGAAATCTGGTAATCTTGCATTGATCTAATTTTAAAAATATATATTTGAAAATTTGTTTCAAATCCTTTTGTGCCATTTAAACTTATTAAATATAGTGGTGTTTTAAACAAAAAATTAAGTAAAAAATCAGCAGGAGATTTAGTCTGATTGCTATGCATAAATAAAGAGAATGCTCTGCCTGTTTAAAGGAAAAACACATTTAGGCACTGTGACATTCAGTTTTTAAGAAACCCAGTTTAATTATATTTTCCCTAATTAAGGATTTCATTATAGGGGATCACATGATTTAATTATATCAATACCCCAAAGACCTGATTGTGAACATAAAATGTGGATTAAAAGGATGCCTCATCACTTAATTACCTGCTAGATTGGAACAGATCCATGTTGTAGGTCAAAAGGGACATAAAATGCAGGCTTCTGCCTCCCTCTTTGTTGGGTGTGAAGGGCTCTGTGTATGGGGAGAGTAGGAGGGGGGAGCACTCTTGCATCTGTACTGGGAGTAATAATTATCTGTGAGCAGTTTTCCAAGCATATATTGAAATATATGGATAGATAGATAGATAGATAGATAGATAGATAGATAGATAGATAGATTTAAAATTATTGATGTTTTTAAAATTTTCAACAAGTCTGTCATGGAAGTGATCTGCATATTACAGATTACAGTCTAAAGGAAACCTGTGTATTTCTTCTCAAAATATAATGTCTTGTCTTTCAGAAGTAATATGTCAAGCAGTTGGAAACCTTAGGCTGGGTTTTAATCTGTCCCAAAGTGAGCAGATGGATACCCAGTGTTGTAGCAGGGACTGGGGCTGTTTCTCCCTATGTCCAGTCAGCACGAGGCCCCTTGAGCAGTTGCATTTCTGGAGGTCCGCCACCACTGATTCGTGGGGCTGATCTGGGGAATGGAGGGTATGAAATCTTTTGGGACATCAGTATAAAGCTGAAGGACAAATGCTAACCTGTCCAAACCTTGCTTTCCACACACCTCTCTTCCCCACCCTCTGACCACCTCCCAACTGCTGCTCCCAGGAAGAGGCTTTGGCAGAGAGCACTGAGCACATGAAGGACGAAAACCTGCACCAGTCACTATGGCATAGCTTTTCTTCTGTCATTTAAAATGCCTTCTCACTTCCCACAACCCTTACAAGCTCCTACCTAGCAAAGTTAGGAATCTGGCCCTTGTACCCAATGCTTTCAAAGTCCAGGGCAAATTCTGTCAGCAGGTAAAGGTTCCATAGGTGCCAAGTGCAATTTTATCAGGACCCATGGCAGCATTGCATGCTGGGGACTGTTGCAAACCCCTACAACATAGCTCCCCACAGCTTTCTAAGCAGGTTGAAGGGTTGCAGGATATTCACATAAGTTAGGGTTTTCTCCTCCAACATGCCATAAAAAGGAGATTTCCCTGCAGTCCTACCCCAGCAGGTATCCTGCTTTTTCCCAGTACCCTCAGGGCCAGCAGACTCTGGTAGGTACAAATGGGGCAGCATATCCATGGTTACATTGCTGCTTCAAACACTGCAGTGTCCCAAAAGCCAGTTTTGCCTTTATACAATCCCCCTCTGATGAGGGGAATGACTCTTGAAAGAAATACTTCAAGGCCACCGGGAGGGCTGATCTGGAAACAGAGGGCAGAGTGCTCCTTTTCCTAGGAAAGGTATCTTCAGGCACATGGGAACAGGCGATCCCTTAAGCAAGAGGACAGCCTTTAAAGGGTCCCTTTGCGCACTGATAGCAGCCTGGTGGCTAAAGTGCATTCTCAGATGACGTCCTGCAAGTGCTGCAAGTACTGCCTGGTACAAGATAAGAAACCAAATCCTGTGCCCAGTTTGGGTAGCAAGGCTAGGTAAGAAAAAGGTCTCTTGAAACTACTGCTAACAGCTGATGCTGATACATCCCAAGTCCTTTCTAAGGCTTTTCCAAAGGCATCAGGGAGGATAGAGACCTGGATGATCCAGCTGTTCAGGGCTATTCCAAACCAAGCAACTCTGTCTGACACCTCATGACAGGAATGACAAAGATCTCCACCCCACGGCAAGGCCAGCAGCCCGGATACTGCCAGCTCCATAGATAGTGCCAGCCTGTCCTTCCACTGCAGGGAACAGCCACCCGGCTCTGCCTGCCCCCTGGGCACAGCCACTCTGGACATGGCCACCCTCACATGCCTGCCTCTGGGCAGATCCTGGAGGAGGCTTTGGGCACACACTGTGGCAACATGCCTGGGCCCTGAGAAGCACATTATCATCTGCAAGTGGTACAGTGCTAAGGGATGAAGACCCATTTCTTTTACTTTGATTTGATCTCGTTTTCCTAGGCAGGGAAATGCCCCAGTGACAGTATCACTGCAGATGGCATCACAAAGCCCTGGCTGGCACCAACTGAGTTGGCACTGTCAGATTATCATGTTCGAGTTTGTGTCTGTCTTTTGTTTTACCCTGCTTTGCTGTGCTAAAAGCATTTCTATTACCATATAGGTTTCAGTCAGCTCCTTCAAAAGGACAGAGACCAACATAAAAAGTGAATTTCGTTATCACTGGCAAAAAGAACGGGTCACAGAAAAAGCTAAATGATGCTAGTCCATCTTTATAATTCTTTCTTTTTTTCTCCCTCCCTCTCTCTCTCTCTCTCTCTCATCTGGGCTTAAAGGGAGACTGGAATTGAAGTTGCAGGGTCTCCAGGGCAGTATTGCAGAGCAGTGCTGCTTAATGGGGCAGCTGGTGGAGAGAGCTGAGCACATGTTTCCTTTGCAGTTTTCATCTTCATACTTCACAGGGCCTAGGGACTGATTGATGGAATTCTTTTTTTCTTTTTTTTTAACATAGCTTTCTTGAGGCCTAGAGGCTGCCACACTGAACATATGTCCACATATTCCCTTGGGCAGTATTTAAATGTGTGCATCCATGTGATTGTATTTGTTTAGTGAGTGCTCCCACTGATCTAATGGGACCTTTCCCATGACCCATTGCTTCCCTAAGTTTGCCACTTGCTGCTGTCAGGCGAGAGAGGCTTTAGCTTGGATGGCTGTAGCTGTAAATGAATGGGACTTTTTTTTTCCCTTTCAGTCCTTTCGACTGAACCCTCTTGCTGATGGATCATCTAATGCAGTTTAGTTGTGAACCCTTCCTCATGCTGTTAAAAAAAAAAGCCAAACCTAAACAGACCCCATCTGTTGCAATCCTATGTCTATTTATGTGAATGCAAAATTTGTCGGGCTGCTTTCTGCTTGCTAATAAGCCATCCTCTGAGTACAAAATCCATTCTTCAATCCATACTGGGAAAACTTCCAGTAAGATGAGCATTGCTTGCTGCACTGGATATTTCTGATGCTAAAATTTCTTGGGAACAAGAAAATCAATGGTTGCACTCTGCACTCACTCTACTTTGAGGAAAATGTAAAATTCTGCATGGTAGTCAGTGTGCCCAAGTAGGCAGCACAGTGAGACACAAAGTGGAATAAAACTATCCATAAGACATTTCCAGCGTGCACAACCTGCTTGAGTAACACCCAACACTGCTCAGAAGAGGAGACTAGAAGCAGATTATTTACATTTCTCACTGTTGCAGCTTTGTGCAAAAGACTGATTATATACTACCTTTGGTCTGTCTTTTTTTTTTTTCCGCAGAAAGCCTGCAAATCCCACAGAATTACACAAGTACAGGAGGTGTTCAAATGGGTTCAGGAACTGCAGCTGACTAAAAGAGTTAAAAACTATATAAATATTCCACAAGCAGCATTTGCACATATTTAAGGCAGTGCTAGGAAATACCAAAATGTATGCAAAATATATAGAGAATGTAAATTAAAACCAGGTGAATTATATTGTCTGCTAGAGCTCTTGTTCCAGAGTGGAGCTTTCCTGCCCAGCACCATCCCTGCCCTTGAGAGCTTAAGGTAAACACTGGGAGGCTGAGAGCTGCGAGGGACTGCCCTCACCTCCCTGGCAAGCTGCACATGGAATACTCCTCTTCCAGTCTTCTGGCAAATGCCCACAGTGTCATACCACACCAAATCCTGCTCAACATGGGGCTGAGGGAAAACCCTGCATCTCTCTACTGTAGGCATGGCATGGGTATGGGCTGGGCTACGTTTTCCAGCACTTTCCACAGGAGGCATACCAGGAAGCAAGCACAGAATAAGGGAATTCATGCTGGACTTTCAAATGTCACTTGTGAATCTAAACTCAGCTTTCTCTTTTAGCTTGATGTAGGTTGGGGAATAAAATCAGTTGAAGGATGGTAATAAATAAACAAAATGCAAAGTGTTTGTTAAACATTGTGTTTTCTATTAAATAAAGAATAGTTTTACTAGCAATATCAATGGAAAATGTATCATGGACTGAGAAACAGCACCAGAGAACTCAGTCATCCCAAGCCTAAGCTGACTTTCCTTAGAAAAATTATTTCCTAAACAAAAGTGCAGCCTTCAGGTTATCTCAGAGGCTGACAAATGACTACATGTAATTATACGTATGGTAAGTGCTACTGTAAGAGATGCTGTCATGTGAACTTGTGATCACTTATTAATCACTGGTCGTTTTGTCACTTTCAAAATAAAGTGTAAGGTGATGGATTAGCTTATTTATTCCATCCAAGAAAATATTTATTTTCAAGTTGATTTTTAGCCTTGCTTTCCTTAATCTCGTGAACAGTGCTTCTGCTGGAAAATACTTTGGAAATGGGTGACTAGTTTAGTATCCTGGTTTTGCTAACATTTTATGGTTTGTTTTCGTATTTTTAATTCTTTGTTTCTAAGATACTGACCCCAGGAGTTTAGCAGGCACTGTTGTATACACAGGGTACATGTCACCACATTCCCACATTGCTGTCTTCAAGGAGTCAGGGTTGGTTGGAGATACCAGTGGTGTGTGTATTTTGGAAGCTTTTACCCAGAAAACCTCAAACGTACATTGCAAATAGAGCTGCAATGTTGTCATGAGGCAGGAGGAAAAGTCTGAGCATCTATACACCAGCTGGATTTTCCAGTCTATAACTCAGCCAAAGAAACAAAGCAGGGCCTCCTGCTGGTTGTAAAATGAATTGGTAGCATGAAAAAGGAAACAGACTTAAACCCTTCAGTATGTTCTGCTGTGATTTTTTCAGTCAAAATGACATCATAAAATAAGGAAATTAATTCTAATTTCATCAACTTTAGCCCTCGTTGTTAAATCTGGATGGCTGCTTAAAATGTTCGCTACCTAAACTTTGATGTCTAAGAGTTGATTAGTTAGGTAAAACCTCCTATATGTTGATCGTGTTAATGACAGTAATGAAGTTTCAACTCTTGCTTGCATCTTATATGAACCACTCCATTATCTGGCACCAGGTTATCCAATTTAGATTCTTAATATAGACATAATGAAGAATATTGAAGAATTTCATAATGTAATTAAATTCTTTCCCAATTCATCAGAGCATCACCTGTGCATCAAGATTATTTTATAAAAGTCGTGGTGAATGAAGTGATCTTGGGTGACTTCTTTAACAACCCTTGAATCTATCTGGACTTCTTGCTGTAGTATCTATTGTTGAATAGCTTTCATAATCACCATTGAAACAGAAAACAGGTCTGGTTTAGACATTCCTATATCATCTAACTTTTTGCCAAACTAAGCCATTAGTTTGGCAAAAACTACAGTTTTTTATTAATATAAGACAATAAAAAATAATGCAGTTAAGGTTCAAAATTTTTACGAGGGACCTTCTCTATTGCTTGGATGGTGAAGCAGAAAATACTTTTTCAGCAGCTAGAGAAGCAGCTGCCTTTTTAATTTTAAATAATATTCGCTTCATCATCTTTGAACAAAGTTATTTCTGGTGCTTTTTTGTTTGTAAAATAAACATCACTTTTCAAATGAAGCAGCACCATATGTACTGGGTGTGGAGAGGTGCTGGGGATGCTATGGAAGCTGATTCTGAGATGAAGAACTGACCCTCTTGTGAGTATTTACACCCTACACCCTGAGCCCCTCACTGCTCACCAGGGACAGTCTTATGGCCCCCATGTTAGCTTTGCCTTTCAAGTGTATTTTTTTCACTGTCCCATGGTAATCATCAGTTTTCATTCACCTTTTCTGATTCATAAAAAAATGTGGTCCCATCCCACTTTCTTTGACTGTACATACATGCATTTCACTAATTTTAAACTCTTTTGTTAACCTGAAATATATTCTGTGAAATTGAACACAACTGGGATGTGGGAGCACAAGGATCCATCAGTGTTATGTCAGTCTCTGATGGGGTGTTCCTATAATTCTGCCATATTGATTTTGTGTGATGACATCTGTGCAATGCCAGTCAGCTAGATCAGAAATAACCCTTTCTTAGGCATTTGTTTTGATGTCAAGTGAAATTTACCTTTCCTCAAGTCCATTTATTTTGGGTCCATTTCAGAAACTGGGTGTCCTTGGCTGGTAGCTGCTATGACCCCATTGTTCACTGCCCACAGCCATCTCCTTCCTCTCTGCTGAGCTTGCCAGTCATTTTGGTAGCCTTGGTTTTACATCCCAGATCTATTGTTGGTGCCCCTATCTAAATGGAGGGGTTTATGAATGGAGATTCATAAACACTGCCTTGGTCAATGTGGAGCAGGGTATGACCCAACTGCCAAACTCAAATCAGAAAGTGGCTTCCTAAGAGTTGTGAAGTGCTCAGAACCATGAGGTAAGCCATAGCAGAGCACTACAATTTAGTTCAGATGCAACTGGTGTAATATTCTTTCAGCTTTCTCTAAGGAAATGGTCATTTCTGACACAGAGGAAGCCTGCTTTCCCCTCAGTAGTGGATAAATTTGCTCTGTTTTTGTAAAGTGAAATAGAAAGTATAATGGGAGTGCTGATCATAATAAGGCAAGAAAAATAACTCCTCTGTGCTGAAGATCTCAGCTGGAGTGCTGTATCCAGGCTGAGGCACCACACTTTAAGAGGGATATGGATCAACTGGACGCAATCCAGGAACAGTGATGAGAGAGCTTAAAAAATAATCTATGAAAGAAGGCTGAAAAAACTGATGTTGCTTAGCATAAAGACTAGACTAAGAGGAGATGCACTAACATAAATGCAGTTATGTAAGTGGTTGCTGCAAAGAGGGAAATAAACTCTTTTCTCTTCTGTCAACTGTGGACTGGAAAAGAAAAAGGGACTGTAGTGGAGAACTGTAGTTGCATATAAACTTGACTTTCTGGTGGAGTATTGGGCTGAATTTGTGGGAGACTGTGCAGTGGGGAAAGGGGGAAATCCATGGCTCGGGTTGTCCCTCACCAGTGTAGTCCACACCTGTAAATGTAACATGTTTGACCGAGAGCAGAGAAGGAGCCTGAGGCTGGAAGAAATGAT
The DNA here is from genome assembly GCF_017590055.1 of Onychostruthus taczanowskii. Taxonomy (NCBI): domain Eukaryota; kingdom Metazoa; phylum Chordata; class Aves; order Passeriformes; family Passeridae; genus Onychostruthus; species Onychostruthus taczanowskii. The sequence goes on from NW_024497741.1 coordinate 768,114, forward strand.
GACAATCAGGCCAGCTGTGGGGAGAAACAAAATGTTTGTTTGGACAATTTGCATCTGTTGCTTTTTTTAACCGGATAAGAGAGTACACTATGTAATATACACACACCAGCCTCACTTACCGACAGAGACTTAAAATATTTATATCACGGACAAACAATGCCAAGGAACTCCCCTACAAATGCAGTGATTTAATAAACACAGTATTGTATGTAGCATTTATCTTTATTATATGTAATCAGCTGTTGATTTTACTTGAGTAGAAATAACATCAAACTGAGTCAAGGTAAGATGAGAAGGTTGGAAGGTTCCCACTTCCCCAGTCCCAGACATACACACCTTTTTGGCATTTGCAAGTACAAATGGGCTGTAAGACTGTGTGAGGCACAGCAAAGAGCTTCCTACTGTGGCCCCACAAAGGACTGTGCATCTCACAGACTTCTTGAGGTCTCACATAGCAGATAGCTCTTCTCCTCGACCTCCATCAATCTCATGGAATACATATCTTCCATAACACCACTGAATAAATGTGTGTGTATGTATCTAGGCAAAAGATGTGCATTGCTTCCCAAGAAAAGGTCAGCAAGATATCTATCTGACAGCACAGACTATATTGTCCATTAAGATTTTTATACTGGGCAACAGGTATAAACCAGATCCTCAGACAAACCCAACCCAGTGCTCAGGGTTCACAGCCGTGCTCAATACGATATTTTAAAAAAGTGAAGGTGATATGCTGTGACATTATTGACAGTTCCTAATCACATGACAATCCTAATCCCATGTTAATATGATGTAAATCATTGATGGAATGATTGGCTGAGCGAACTGTCTATCACAGGTGCTTTTTCTCCCTGAGTAATATGCTATTAGTACATGTACACAAGAAGAAACCCAAATGTAAGAGTTGGAGAGATGGCCATTTTTCAAAGATATTTACATTCTTCTTAATGGAGGCATTTTTTCATGTGCTCATGAATGTGATCCAGTCTGAAACTTTATATTTTTTCTGTAGCAATATTTCTGTGTTCTTCCACCTTCATGTAAAATAGGGAATTGCCCCAAAGAGCATTTAATCAAGAAACCACTGTTTTAAGTGAAGCTTTGCTTCTGAAGAAAGAACTTCACAAATTGCTCAAAGGTCAGAGTAGGAGTTGGCCCATACTTTGCAGACTTGTGAAAACACGATGCCAGCAGGCTCTGAGAGCAGTATGAGCAGTGGTTGTGCAGTTTGGAGATTCAAATGGTTGTAAACACACAAACATTACACATATGGAAAACTTTTTCCTTCGGCAAAGTAATGCCAGTTCTGGGGTCATTAGCAGATGTTGTTCCCTGTTACTTTATCCAAGCTCACAGTCACCACAGTGAGGACTGATCACCAAATCACTGTCACCTCCATACCCAACTGGGCCCCATATTAATACACCCAACTTAGACTGCCCTGCATGATCTTTAGTTCTTTAAAAGACAGGGTTGGGTTTTTCACTTCCCTTCTCAGTGAACGTTCATCTAGACAGCAACTATCTTCATGTCAAAGCAAGGATACAGTTGGGACAAAATGGACATCACCAGGGATGGCATCTGCTAAATAAGACTGAATGCTTCACAAGCATAGGTGCCAGTGTAATTTCATCACAAATTTTCTTAATTGAAAGCAGAATAGCCTCCTCCTGAAGAGCCAATTACTTGCTCTTACCTGATCTGTTGGGAAAATACCTGGCTGTGGTGTCTCCCAGTGTTGGGACAATGAGATCTCTGGAGAGAAGGAAGGGATATTTTTGGCAGTACATGGATTATTTGAATTTACAAACCATTCAGGAATAAGTGAGCTTCTTGAGGAGAGCACTAACAAGCACTGTCAAGGTTACCAGACAAAGGTCATAAGTAGTCTTTCCACCAGGCTCTGCTGAGTTCCCATAACAGTGTCTGTATGTCACCGGGTCTGGAAGATATATGACCATGAGGTGTGAAATATGTCCTAAATAACACCTTTGGAGAAGTGTTGGAGTGGCTTTTCCAGGCTGTGCTGGCAGGGTGGGACTGATGGGCTTTTTGGAGCATAGTACAGGAGTGGTCCCTCAGATGTCAGAAAGGGGGGAGCATAGACCTGCGCTTCCCTACAGAGTAGGTAAGGACATGCAGGCTTAGGGATGAGAGTGCTGCATGTGGCACCCCGGGGGGGGACTGCAGAGTAACCTGCACCCTCTGCAGATATAGGTCTCCACTGTTCAGGAGACATCCACAATGCTCCTCAGTGAAGCTTCTGATAGCAATGTCAAAGTGTTATCAGGGAGCTTAAGGAAAATAGCACTGTGTCAAAACTACAGTGCCAAGCCTTCTGCAAAGCCCAGGTGCTGTTCAGCAATGGAGGAGCTACAAGACAGCCTGTTTAAGGATTTATTCTCTTCTTTCCCAATGTCCTGGACACCTGAAAAATCCCCCCTTACTACTAGCTTTTCTTGGAGGAGCCTTGGAATATCCCATATGGCAACAGGGAAGCCAAAAACGGGTACCTTTCTCTAGAGAGTCTGAGACCAGAGCTGGACATCTCACCCACAGCAAAGCAAGAGCCACTGAACCAGAGGAAACTCATCCTGGTCCACCAGAGAGATGGCTAGGGATCACTCCCATAACCTTGATCATAGGCAGGACAGAGGGAGTTGGTAGGGCAACCATGGGGAAAGTTCTTGCTGGAACAGGGCATTTGACCCCCATTGACATCTATCAGTAAATATCTGGTTCCTCAGATACTGTGTGGTGAAGAGGCACAGCTTCTGCTTAACAGGGCAGTAACTCCATAGAAGGGGTGTCTTAGAGGCCAGGACACTGTGCAGGTGCTCTTGGCTGCATTAGTCTTCTTAGTCCCGAAGACTAATGAATCAGTCATCTTCTCTTCTGCTTTGTGCCTACTGGCACTAAAGTGATAGTGCTGCAGTGGAACTGTAGCTCCTTAAACCTGTGTTGTGATCATAGGTGTCAATGAAAGTGTTAGAATGGAGAGGAGAGTACTATCAAGGAACTGCATGATAAAGGACACGGAGAGATGGGGATGATAGGAATGTAGAGACAGTCAGGAGTGCGGCAGGAGCAGAGACAGCTGCCCAAAAGCTCAGAGCCCCCAAGACACATTCACATAGTGGCAGAGCACAAGCAGGCAATTACACTCCCCCAGAAAAACCTTCATCTGCTGTTTGGTGTTTTTACTAGAAGTCCATTGTCACGTCTCAGCAAATCGTGGGCTATGCCTCATCAAGGCAAAAATGTGTTTCTTCCTTCTTTCTTATTTTGATGTATTTCACTTCCATATAATGTCCAGAGGGATAATTTAGCGTGTTCAAACACCTTATTGAGGAAGGACTGCATTGTTCTTCCAGCCTTTGCATTGCATCGGAATGTGCCTCTTCCTGAGCGCTCCTGCGCGTGGCCAGCCCATGATAAAGCTGAGGCTGCTTTTCTCTCATTGTTTCTCCTTGCCTTTGCCCTTCTCTTCCCAGCTTCATTTGTCTGGATACTAATTTGTGTTTATAACAAGAAGTGGTTCCTGCACCTCCCCTTTGTTGCTTAATTGAAGGGAAACTGAGCAACAGGTGGATCTCAGGAAATATCATTAGTCTCTTTCAATTGTTTTTGGCACTTCTTTGAAAGTTCAGCTCAATACAACTGGCTGTTCGCTGTTTCCAGGCTAATTACTGCAGGGCCCAAATGAGGAACATATTTGAACAAGTCTAATTTAAAGAAGGTGAGCTCCTCATCCAGCTTGGTATTATGTAAAGGCTTAGAGTTGCACAAGTTAAGGACTTTGATGAAGCTGTATCTTATAACCAAACCTCTAAAGGAAAATAGATCCCTTGAGTATTGCATAGCATAGAAGTATCATTGGTGCACAGAAACACAGCCAGCCACAACCCAGTGTGTTCATGTTTATGTAAGGGCTTCCTTTTAACCTATTCTTTTGTTCATAGAGAATAGAAACAGTGTATAAGGACAAAAGTATTGTTGTATGTTTGATTTTGAGAGGTGCTTGTCAGTGGAGCCTGTAACTGGAAAAGAAAAGCTAACCAGGGAGACTTCTTCCTCACCTCCTTGTCTCACAAATCTGAAAAGTCACAGACAAGGGGGAAGGGTGCTAAAGAAAACAAGCAGCATGGTCCTTCAATGTGTGGTTTTAGCCTAGCAATTCCCAGTAGGACAAAAGAGGCAAGATCTCACAGTGTGCTCCTTCTATCTTTCTGTAGACAGAGCTCCAATTTCTGCTATTTTTAAAACAAGAACCCTGGGGGAATATTTCACCATTGAAAATCAGCCAAATGCATTAACAAAGTGCTCCACCTGTTACAAGAATGCAGGCAAAGGGCTGGATGATGGCAGCTCTCACTTGATGGTCAGCAATCAGGATATTCCTTACACATGATATAACATGATTTTTGACCAGCTGAAAATCTTGCCATCTGCTTTGTATTTCGAGGCTTGAACAACTAGGAAAGTCAGAGGAAAGGAAGAGAGATGATAACATATTCTTTAATTTCAAGGGTCATTAAAGGAGATGGTAGGTACACAGAACCTAAGAATGCAAAAAGTAATTTAAATGTAACTGGTTTAGTGATACTGAGCTCTCACCATTGTCTGAAATGTAGCTGCTTCACGTGTCTTCCCACTAAGAAGCTGGGAAGCTCAGCATAGAAATCTTTTGCCATGCAATGTGTCATGGGCTGTTTGAAGCAGGAGTAATCAGCAGGTGTTGACAGCAGTAGGGCAAGAAGTGGTACAGCAAAAACGCACATACATACTAAACTACAAAAAGCTGGGAAAGCCAAGGACAGAGAAATCATGATTAAACAAGCATTTCTCCCCCTGACATGGGAACAGGAATGCAAGTAGAAAAGCCCTGGCTTTTCAAGCAATGCCTCTATGGATTTATAACTGTAAATACCCCCTTTTATAAAGGATGTATTTAGGAAGCAAACCGGTTCCCTTTTCATGAATGATCTATTTTACAGGGCTTAAAAATATGTCAAGGTTTGCTGCAGTAAATCCTCCTCATGCTGTAACTGAGTAATGTAAGCAACTTGGGTTGCCTTTTAAACAATTCCCAGTGTGTGGCATGGCCAGTGCAGTTTGAAATGCCTCTGTCTATCTAAACAGAAACAGATGTTTGAACAGCAGAGCTGTGCAGAAGTAATTCTTCAAACAGTAGATTAAAACATCTGTCAGGACCATTGGATGGGACCAGACAAGCAGCAGCAGTGTCAGCTGGGACTGCCAGTCACTTCTACCTTCCCCTGGAGGTGGAAGGCAAAGGATGGGGGAATTCTGTCTGGTCTTTGCATGTGGCACCCTCTTATTTTGCCATGCTTCTCCAGTGATTCAGAAGATTACAGGCCCAGCTGTGCAGAAAAGCTCACAACCTGTCTCAGCATTGCCTACTGTAGCAGAGGTCTTTATGTTTTCACTTTTCCCGTTAATGTCTTTTTCTGCCACTGCTGGCAGTCGGTATGAAAGCTGTGAAGTGTTAGTGACATACCAGGTTACAGCATTTTACAGTTATTTTCATCTGTCCTTCGTGTTTCAGCATTTGACCAGTTTAGTGCCATTGCAAGCAAATTCTTCAGGCTTCATTGGATCAAATAGATGACAGCTGACTAATCTCCTGCAATTTACCCGCAGGAGCTGTGCCACAGGCAGTGTGTTCATTTCCAGCTGAGCAAGAGGCCAAACCAAACCCTTGGATTAACACCTCTTTTACACTCACCCCCACCCCAAAATCAGAGCCAAGAAAGCGATACAGAGGCAAGAAACTGTTCCAAAGTTTTTGGTGAATCAAGTCAAAGCTCTGAATCCTAACAGCCCCTGAAGGATACAATTTTTACAGTCTGGATCAGTAATCTTAGTCTTGAATCCACCCTCTGTTTCCAGCCTGGATTTTTTCTTACTTCTTGTTTTAGCATCCAGAGGAATAAGTGGGGACAACCATACCCTCTGGACTGCTCATTTTGGGGTGGAGCTCCTATGGCTGCACTGCCAGCACCTTCCTCTTTCAAGTGCGCTCCTGCTGAGCACGCCTGAATTGAGGCTGGGACCAGGTCTGCCACCCCGGCTCCTCGGGTGTTCACTGGGAAGTCCCTCACCACCACGAGGTGCTAGTGCTGGGACAGGCAGCACAGGGTCCCCTGTGAAACTGGTGGAGCTCTCCCTTCCCCTTGCTCTCCCATCTCATTTGTCCCCCGCAGCCATTAATTGTGGGCTATAGAGGCAGCAGATTACCTCACGACAGCCTGGCAGATGTGCTCTTGCTGAATAAATAAACTCATTTATATGGCTGTAATGACTGTTGCTTCTGTGCTCTCATCATGAAAACTCCAGCCTATCTACAGTAGTTTATAAACAAAGCTGCTTTGCCTTTATGGAAAAGCAATTTGTGGCTGAGGAGCCTCAGCAGTGACTCGTGCCAAAGAGAGCTGAGGCCATTTCTCAGGGAACAGGTGTCCACATCATTAAAGCCACCACCCCCCCTGGCATTAATTGCCATCCCTGTTGGCACACTGAGAAAAGAAATTGGGGTTTGTCTGGGCCATGAAGATCAGCTTCCCGACTCCCTCCTTCAAGGTAGCTGCTCTGCCTGCGGCATTGCTGAGGCAGAGAGAAAGCTCAAGTGCTGTGTTGTGGATGGACTCACTCTCTGGTGGTGGGGGCAGGGAGCAAGGGAACCGGCACAGACTGGTGAAACAAAAGCATTCATAGGGAGAGAGAAGGAAACTGTTTATTAGATGGAGCAAGTTCATTAACTTCGCCCTTCCCCTCTATTTATTTTAACTCTCTCCTTGCTTCATCTCTTCTCCTGTGTTTTCTTCCCTTTCTTCCTTCCATGCTACATTATTATTGCAGAAATAATAAAAGAAGCTTCACCCAGTAAACTGCAACTAAAAAACACACTGTGCCCCAAAACACAGCAAAGCACAGGCATGCACCCTGTGGAAATACAGGGCTGCTGAGCAAAATACTCAGGCGGGATTGCCTCTCATCCACGTGAGTCACTGGAGGTGACACCATCTGTCCCACTTGTGCCCCCACCTGGCTACTTTCCTCCACCTCTGTAGCCCAAGTAGCCATGTAAGCCATGAGCACAGAGGGAAGAGGGAAACTTGAATGAATGGCACATCTTCCCTGCAGCTGGCCATGGTTAGCAACACACACTGGTGCCCGGGCAGGACAGTCATACCGCAGGACCGCATGTGGTTGCAGTGACTTCACCCTGCTAATTATGGCAAGGCAGGAACATGCTGGCAGCATTTAGGGGTTTAGATTATAGCCACACTACAAAGCAAACATGCTGTGAGTGATGTTTTAGTCTATAACTGAAGACAGGATGACTGTCTTAGTTAAATGCACTGGTAGTCTTGAGTTAGGGACTTTTGGGCATGGATAGGGGCTGGGTTAAAGTAAGCCAGGGTTTGTCCTGAAATATGCATCTACAAGAGGACGCGTTGCTCTCTGAGCAAGATTATTTTAAAATCCCCATTAAGCCACAAAACCAAATGTTTTCACAAGCAATCAGCAAACTTAGCCATGAGCATAAGGCCTGGGGAACGTGACTGTGAAGACAAGGGAGCAGCAAGAAACATTTCCAGGGCTGGAGCTAAGACAGTCATCCTCAGCAGCTGCTGGCCATCCGTCTGCTTTACACTGCCCATGTCCCCATAGTCCCTGTGGGTCATCAGCAGGGCACTGCTATTTGTCAGCCCAGCTCTGTGCAGTGGCTGCTCAGAGGAGGAGCAGCCCTGCTCACACACACCGGTGTGGGGCTGGGGCTTGCTGCCTTCTCCCTGCTCTTGCCTGCAGCCATGGCTGGCACCTGCCATGACTATGGTGGGCATTTGTGCAGCTGCCCAAAGCATTAGGGATAATTGCCTCCCTCTCTCTATGGATTATCTTTAGTGCCGGGCAGCAGTGACAGGGCAAACACCACCATGGGCTTGCAGCAAGCCCAACAGAACCAACATGCACCCACCCAGGGCAAGATTGCCCCAAGCCTCATTTCCAACTCTGACATTGCTGAGTGGGACAGAGAAAAAGAGTTAGGGACTGGAACAGTTTTTAGGGACAAACCCAGCAAGTGGCATTTTGCTTCCATTAACTCTGCTGGTTTTACTCTCTGCAGAGTTAATTACAAATCAGTTTAATTGTTCTCTCGCTCGATAACTTTCTAATCTCTCAGAGACTTGCTGCACAGCAGGCGGTAAGGTTATATTTTATCACTTCTCTTTCCATTAACCCTACTGTGTTAGTCTGTGGTCTGCTTCCTCCCTCTCTCCTCAGAATGTTAACCATTAAAGTGATTAAAACCAACATTGGTAATGGCTCTGCTGAGAACCTTCCCTCTGCTCCCTACTAGCCACAATGGCTGTCACACTGTTGGGTCACGAGTGGCGACTTCTCTGCCACCCCTACATTCCCTCCCCATTACAAGGCAGAAAAATTGTGCAGTGATGCATGACTGTGCAGAGAAGTGAGGGAGAGGAATGAAAAAATCACTCTGAGGAATGTGAATTTAAAAAAAAAAATCAAAAAAGGAAACAAACCCTGGCAACTTTCAAGTCAATTACAAAAACACCCCAAGTCTGCCAGGAATTCAGTCTTGGATGCCTTCTTACAGTCAGCACTGGGCAGCATTTTCCCATCACCTCTCCCTTTCTGATCAGACCTCTTGGTATATTAACAGCAGCTGCCTGTCTTGCTGCTGTTACATCTCTGGATGCTGGATGCAACACAGGGGTGGGAGGGAATGTGGTCTGATAATTTTCTTATCTTTCTTGTATTGCAACACATAACAGCATGCAGGTCACACATTCAGGATATAGAGGATCTGGGAGCCCTGCAAATGCTCCCAGGTATAGTTTGTTCTACCTCTGACAGCAAACCCTATTGGCTTGATGTAAGAAAGATTAATATGTCTTTACAAAAGCAAATAATGCCAAGTTCTCCCATAATGCCCTCAAACAGCAAAAATCCTGAAATACCTGAGAAATTGGGTACATTAAAAGTACAATGTTTCAGAAATTTTCTCGTTCAACTGTTTGAGCAGAATTTTTTTCTGACTTATGCTTTTGTCTCTGATATGATGTGTTCTATATTCACTAGATATGTTTTGTTTTCTTTGTTTCACTGAGTAGATCCATCTCTTACTGTGATTGGTTCTGTTTCTGCAGTCAGGGACATCCTAGAGTTAGGAATCTTATCACAAAAATATTCCAAAGAACTCATGGTTTATATGTGTAACCTAATGCTTGTCTGATGTCGAGCTCAGAAGAAATCTTGCCATTGCAGCAAGCTTTGGATTACTGCCTTAAGAGAGGACAAGGAGAGTTGGTTTTAAGCCCATCAAGGCATTTCCAGGCAAGAGTAACATCCAGAAACCTCTTGACCAGGTATCTTGTAGGAGACCCAACCAACAACAACCTTCCTCTGACCAACCAGCCTAAACCAGGCTGACTGAACAGCTCCAGAATGGGGAATGCTGCAGTCACCTGACCTGAGCTGCTCTGTCAGATGAGATCAATGGCTCCATTTATTAGCATTTGGTAACATTAGGTAATACCAGACATGCATTTGTTTGTCTTTCACCCCCAGTAATTCGCAGAGGAAGACTGCTGTGTGCTGCAGACATGGGATGGGAAGGCAGACCCTGCTACATGGCACGTGGAAGGTGAGTGCAGGCAGTGCAAAGCAAAGAACCATAAAACCCTTGTCCACAAGGTCCTTGGTATGGCCATAAAATCACTTAATGGCACACAGGCATCAGGAGACACATGTACAACAAAAGCTGTGTGTCCAATGAAATAATGTGAAAACTTTTCACCCTGGAGAGCTCTCTAAAATTTCTTACTAAATGATCATAAGAAATCCTTCAGACTGCCTTGTCAGTCTGAAGAAAATATTTTGCTGGCTGGCAATTGCTTATATATGTAGGCTGCAGTAGCTTGCCAATGACTTTTTCTTTAAAAGCTAGTGTGTTATTTTAATCCATGCTTTTCAGTCAAGTCAGTAATTTACACGGGCACTTGACCCTAGAATATGCCAAATCAGAACTGTCACATGCTTTCAGGAAATCTGGAAACAGATCCCAACCTCATAAGTCATCACAATAATTGTAAGGGATAAAAACCAGACCACCAGTGACTTAATCACTCCTGAAATTTTTAACTATTTTTGGATCTGAACTCTCACTGAGATTTTCAGCAGCGTTAGATGGCTTGTTTTCCAAAGATGCATTTCTCAGCATTTCTGCAAATGAGGCCTGAAATCAGACACTAATTTAACACACAGTCGCAATTCATCCCAAACCACCCATACTTTCTGAAAATATAAATTTCTACTTCATTATCAAAGCATCAAAGAAGCATTTGCCAACCTTCTCAGAAACAGAACATTTCATAATAGCGAGAATTTCTTTCTTATATATTAATTGCATTTTTTTAGAGTGACATTTTCATATTTTTTTAGTACTTCAAAGCTTTGGAGAAAACGTAGTAGGGCAAAATATGAGGACATTCAAAAACTGTGGAAGTCACTGAATTAACTTGAAAATCCTTTCTTCTGTCAAAAAATAGTGCAGTGGGATTGGTTATCTATCAGCTTGCACTTAACTTCCATATCACATTAGTAGCGCATACATTATATTCTAGACCACATCTGTGTTTTCATACCTGGGGGACAGTCTCCCAGCCCCAGTGTAGCACCAAACCCACTTAATGATTATTTCCTGGTTGAGATTTGGTCACTAGCTGAACTCCTCTGACAGGTTTTTTTTTTGCCACTGCATCCCTTGCACAGCTGGAGATGGCTATGACACCAGGATATATTGTGCTGCATATCGAGCAGTAAATCTGAATGGGACAATATAGATTAGTCCATTGTAAATTACTCATATGTCTAGTCAATCTGATGGATTTATATTTCATGGGCTTGTTCACAAAGTGGTTTGGGGGATTTTTTTGACATACTGAATTTTTGATTGGCCTCTGGTGACAGCTTCAGTGGCTATGAAAATGAAAACATCAACTTGAGGTTCTTGTTACTGTTCCAGACCAGACCATGCTGTATGCCAATATCAGCAAAGTAATCCTGGGAGCAGTGTGAGCCGTATTCTGTCTCTCTGAACTCAACATCACTTCACCTTGTAAACCACAACTTCTAAGAAAGTATGAACCATGCAATGTCTGAAATGACATTTAGAGTATCAGTTACCGTTCATGCACAATTAAAGTGTAGTAGCACATTGCTAGTAGTACACTGCTAAAAGCTGTGTCTCTTTATTTCATGTTTAAAACTGCAGTTTCCATCCTAGCTTAGGGACTGATCTTCGTATCTCTGCTCTGACTGTAAAGGATTGTGTTATTGTTAAAATAATCTTGTTGCTATTTAAAGAATGGTGGTGTGTGAAAAACCAAAACCCAGAGGAACTTCTGCAGTGAAGGACATGGAAATGAAGAGTGCTTGGAAAGGGAAGGTAAGGATGAAGACAATTGCAGGTACCTGGGAAGCTGACCATCAACAACAATTTCCTCATGCAGTTTGGACTAAGAGATTATTACCATTGTTCTGCATCCCAAAAGAGTACATTAATCATCTGCATGTGGCAGCACAAAGCTGAAACTGCTGTCTGGCATCCTGAACTTTCAGCTGTTAAAATTTTCTGCATCGCCTATATGCCATCCTATGATTAAATAACAGAGATTTCATTGCATGGCATTAGCAGCCATGGCAGCCATGGCAGCCACCTTCAGCCTTGGCAGGAATACTTAAGGGAAAGAATCTGAAAAAAATGTCCCCAAAGATGTACCTTCATGGAATTGTTTTCTGAGAAAATATATTTTGGGCTGACTGGCCAATTCAAATGTCAAGGAGTAAATATTTCTCATGGTTTATATTGAGACAGGAGTATTTTTGTACTTTAACAATTTTTTATTTTTTTCCCTGTCCACCTCTATGAAAGATAATGGTAAAAGTCCAGAATAAATCCATGGATGTCTACTGAGCTACGCTGATTTAAAACTTAAGTATCAGAAATGGCGTGGTACTGAGCAGCACAGCCCTGAGGTGGTGAGATTTCACAACCCTGTCAGCTACCAGAGACAAAATCCTCATTCACACCAGCACCATTGTAAACAAGGCATTTCCATGCCTCCCGTGTCTATGGAGGGCAAACTCAGGCATGGCTCTCACTTCCATTACCTACCTCATGGCAAGACCTGAAAGAAATGCTTGAGTTAATGCAAAGCTGTTCTTCAAATCCCTCCTTGTCTGGTTGCAGGGTGTTTAACTCTGCTCCCACAGCTTTGCTGCGCCATGTCCTGGTGTGTCCATCCAGAGGCATTTCTGTTTAAGTGACTGCCAAAATGGTCCTCATCTACATTTTTTAGCCCATAAACAATTTTGAGGGCAGAGGCCTTACATTAGCAACAGAGGAGAACAAGCTCGATTGGTGCCTCTTTATTTTCCTCAGTTGTCACTGTGGAGAGAGGACAAGATGGAAAAATGTTGCCTTCTCTTGTCATTTGTCATGTTAAGTTTTACTTGTCTCTGAGGATTATGAACTGAGGATTGCCTCCTCTCTTTGTGCTTCACATGTGCCTGCTTTTACACAGGTCAGGTTGTGAGTTCATTCCTTTGTAAGTACTCTGTGATGTACAAAAGCCAAAAGGGGAAAGAAAAAATCCCCACCCACTCTGAGACAGTCTATTGAACTTTGTTTTCCAATTACCTAACAAATTGCTGACTAAGGACAGGATAGGGCGGTGGAAATATAAGACCTAAAGGCACTGTACATTCCTCATCTGTAATGACCAGAAAAAGTGGGTGTTTGTTGGTGGTTTTAGCCAACTTGCAATTTATCTTGGTTTTAGCCCAAGCAGGCTGGAAACCAAGAAAAACATTCTTTGATGTAATCTAATTGTGACTAAGACCGTTTGCATAAAGGTTTCACAGCTAGGATAGGAAGAGGAAAAAGACCTTGAAAGCATTCCAGTGGAAAAGTCATGTGCACCAGCCTTTCAGCTGCACCAATGGCGCCCAACAGCCCATTGTTTTAGTTGTGGCCTAAATTAATACCTGACAGCAAATGAATTAAGGCCCTGCTGAAGTCATGTATTCATTTATTCTTGTTTTGTTTCCAATCATGCTTGCACAATGATAGCTGTAGGTGAAGAAGTAATGGGGAAAATGCTCTTCCCCTCTTCCTATTCCCACTCTCTTCCAAAAATATATTTAATAATCTAACTTAAATTCTCTCCAAATACATTAGCCTGACCAGGCTAGCCTCCCAAATTAATGAAACGTCACATTTTTGGTAAGGCTGGAAAGAGTCTGGAGAGGACTACTACAGGTCCTGAAGTTTTGCAATGCATTAGAAGCAGTGTCTAGTTTTTCTCCTTATACAAATACATGGGTCTCACTCTCCTGAGGTTATCCCAAAAGCAGGATCAATGATCCCAGCTGGATTTACCAGCAAGCTGTGCATTTTAAAGATAGTGAAAGGTTCTTTTTCACCAGTTGCCCTTGGTCTAGAGTGTGGAGGGACCAGGTTCTAAGTTCAGTGGGGAAAAGCAAACCTAAGAGATATTTTGCTCTGAAGAATACTGAAGACAGAGCAAAGTCATTACTCAGACATAAGCAGGAAATACACAGGAGATGGAAGCAGTCAGATCACTTGGAATGGATATAGAGAGGTCGTCAGGGTAAGTAGAAATGTTCTTTCTCACAGCATGTTAATACCAACAGTCTTTGCCTATTATCAACAACTTTTGGCTGTTATTACCAAGAGTCCTTGGTTGGCTTCACAGCAATCTATCAGTGTTTGATACATACACATAAATACACACTATTTTCTGGGCTTCTGCAGAGGAAAAGCTGAGACGGTTGGCCCTGTTCAGCCTCGAGAAGGGATGACTTAGAGGGAACCTCATCAATGGGTATAAATATCTAAAGGGTGGGTGTGAAGAGGATTCAGCAGGGCTTATCTTGGTGGTGCCAAGCAATAGGACAAGAGGCAATGGGTGGAAACTGATATGCAGGAAATTCCACCTGAATATGAGGAAGAAACTCTTCACTGTCCAGGTGACTGACCACTGGAGCAGATTGTCCTGAGAGGTCGTGGATTCTCCCTCACTGGAGATGGTCAACAACCATCTGGACACAACCCTGTGCCACGTGCTCTAGGATGACGTTGCCTGAGCAGGGAGGTTGGACCATGACCCCACGTGGCCCTTTTCAACCTGGCCCATTCTGTGTTTCTGTGAAAGGCATGTGTGCATATTTTGATTCTTCTTTCCTATAAAACCTGTCATCTCTTAATTACAGCAGCATAATTTAAACAAAAAATGTCAGAGCAAAGGATTTTATTTTTTTGTGTCACAGGATTGAGGACATGGTAGCAGATTACAATTGTTCTTGTTGCTGTAACATATTTGCAGTTAGCAATCCATTATGGTTTATTTCCCCATCTCTAAACACAGACACCTTCAAATTTTCACTAGGGACTGTGGCTAGTATGGTTCAATAAGCACTTTCTCAATTAGGTGTTGTAATTCAGCTTTCAAATTGGCCTGAAAATTTGCCAATCCAGGCATAAAATATGCTCTTCTGAGCTTTATGTTTAATGAAAATGAAAAAAAATCCAGTGGTATTTTATACTCCTGTCAAAATACCCTTTCCTCCAAGTCTGTTTGAGTCATAATTTGCAAGACAACAGCTATAATTTCTCTAGGAAAGCATCTATATGTACCTATTACTGCATAATGCTTAAAAAAATTAAATTAAGACCAAAATATTAAGAGTTTAAAACACATTCACACTAGATGTGGACAGCTCTGTACTGAACAGGTAGTATTCTGTCTACAGGACAGAAATATGTCTTAATTAAGCTGCTAAATTTTACACTTCAATCTACAGCAAGAGATTTGAGTCTTGATGTACCTACTTTTTTAATTTTATTTCTTCCATGTCCTAGGTAACAATCTGCTTTTAAATTTCATTCAGAAATTCATTCTCTTTGCCTTCTTTATGGAGACATACAGATAGATGAATTATTTCCCTCACAGTGGCTTGTTAAGCAGATGGTAACGCAAGGAGGGTGTGTAACAGGATGAGATCTCCTCATTCTCAGTTCTTAAGTCATTGTGAGATAAGCCCATAACAGGCTCAGTGATTAGTTCAGGAGAATTTCTCCGGGAACCAGGAGATCGATTGTATATACACCTTGTCCTCTTGGTCAAAGTGACAACTGAGAGACAGTATCTTAACAGCACTGAATGTTACAACCCCAAAGAAATGCAACACTAATTAAATGCAAGGGATTTTCTATGTGTTACTGTTCTCATAACATTCTCAGCAAATTCTGAAAAGCTGCTAGTTTTTGGAATAATGCCTTTATAGATTAATGTTGCTGATTAATAAGAGCTGTTATTTATGGTGAAAATTGCACAAGTGCTGGGTCTAAAGGCTTCTTTGGGGCTGAAAGCTTTCTGTACAGAAAGTTGTTGTTGGGAAACAAGGGACTGGTGTGTTACTGTAAAGGATAGGTTGTAAAAGGATGCTTAAAAGGAGCCCAATATGGTTTGGATTGCAGCCAAGGTCTTGCATAACAGGATGCCTCATAAAAGAAAGGCTTAGAGGGGTATGGTTAAAAGACAGACGTTTCTTTTGAGCAGAGATGTGCCAACGGGAGGATCACTGACAAATCTTTGTTCACTACTATGTGTGCATATAATTAAAAAATGTTGGGGTTTGCAGCCATTCCCAGCTGATGTTGACTGGTTTAGAGGTTCACTATTTGAAAAAATTAGAAATAGACAAGGACATGACAAATGCAGCTCAGTGGGTATCTTTTGTGGGTAAACAAGTCAGATTTTAATGCCCCTGAAGGTGCAGAAGCAGGAATGTCCCCAAACCTTGTGACCAGGTGTGCAGCATTTACAGATAGACAAGACTGCAAATCTGGCTCAGCTGTTTTACAAAGGCACATGGCAGCATGATCCCCAACCTGGGTATCAGACAGGAGTTCAGGGGCAGACATTTGCATCTAACAGGGAAGCCAGGAAGCTGCAGAGTTGGTAATAGAGGCTTCATTGAAAACTAGAGAAAATTATCTTTGCAATGACAACAGGGGGAAACTTTTAACTCCAACCTAATTGCCTGGCAAGTATTTGCATTTTCCTGCAGATTGAGTCCACTAGTAGTAGCTTAGAGCAAGCCCTGTCAAGACACCATATATGGCTCCTTTCTGTTTCTAGAGGAAATACTTGATGTTGTACCATTGTTTTCCAGAGACCACCCAACACACCACACCTGACACTAGTCCTAGCACCAGGACTCAGGAGGTGAGGGAAAGCTGCATCAGAGGAAAAGTTAACACCATCTCTTTATGATTTCTTCCCACAACCATTTTATTTTGTCTTGAATCTACTGCTGGTTTTAGTGGAATATATTGAGGCTTAGGGAAAGTTGTCCTGCCCATGGCAGGGGAATTAGAATGAGATTATCTTAGAGGTCCTTTCCAACCCAAGCCAATATACAAATCTGTGATTCTGTGTACAGAGCAAATGGTTGGCCTTCAGAGCCAGCCATCTATGTCTGACAATGCATTTGATGAAGTGCCTCTGGGGTTCCTGACCCAGCTGAAACTGCCTTCAGCCTCAGTCTGGGATGTCCAATGACTTGTATCTTCTACGCCAGAGGAGCCTGCTGAGAAAAGCAGACAATGGCATTGACATTTTTCCATTACATTTCTGGCTTAATACAGGTGGTGGGACAAATGACTAGGTAATGTGCCTGACAGGTGGACAATTTGTTTCTTTCACTGGCCAGGTCAGAGCTCAAAGGAAGCTCCATTGAAGGACCTGGGGAAGAGCAACATCTGCAGCAGATATACCCACAGTCAGCTGCTGTGCTATGCCTCTCACTGCTATGAATCATAGAATCAGAAGCATAGAATGATTTTTTTTTTAGGAGGGACTTGAAAGATCACCTAGTTCTCAGTCTGCTGCAGTGGGCAGGGACACCTTTCACTAGACCAGGTTGCTCAGAGCCCCATCCAACCTGGCCTTCAACACTTCCAGTGATCCACAAATTCCACTTCCACATCCACAAATTCTTACAGCAATTCTCTCCCAATAACTACTGAGAATGGTTTGATATCTCCTTGAGAGAAGCAAGTTATAACCTCATCAACATTGTGTTTACTTTTACTGCCTGACAATAAATCAGCTGTGAACTTAAGAAGAAGAAATTGTCATCCACATTCTAGGTTCATACTCAGCAAGGTTCTTCTGTGTGTTTGTGTGACATGGAGACAGCACAAGATCTTATCCAGGACATCTCCTCTCTTGATTTTAGTGTTGTAAATATAAACCCAAAGTAGATGTCCCTCCAGCATCCTGCTCCACATTTACACTGTCAAGTGCAGAGTGGTCCTGTGCAGACATGTCATCAGTTACCAGTGTGTTGTCATGAAATAAAAATGTAATTGCAGTTTTACAGTATTTTACAGTTTTTCCTCTATGTATGCCACTGGGTGCATCAAAGGAGATGAAAATCTAAAGCTCCAGCTTTAGACTGAGAAGAGGTTTGCTGAGGTATTACAGAGAAGCAGGTGGGTTATTAACTTCTCACGTTCTCATTTTGGTTCTGAAAGCAGCAAAGGTTCCTCTGTGCTGCAGGAAGCAGTGGCAACCCTTTGCGAATCAATACTTAATAAGTAACAAAATATCATTGCTATATGCTGAGAATAGCATGAACCCAGTTCTTTAAAGATCTCTCCTGCTTTCCAGCTTTTTTATTTAACTATGTAAATGCAATTATACCACAGAATGTAAAACATACTTTTTCTACGCAATATTCTTCCAAAATAGTGTGCTCCCATGCTGTAGATTCTGGGGTGATGTTTTTAACAGAAGAGCAAACTCCGTGTTAAAGTGCTTGATGAAA
Organism: Onychostruthus taczanowskii; assembly: GCF_017590055.1. Taxonomy (NCBI): domain Eukaryota; kingdom Metazoa; phylum Chordata; class Aves; order Passeriformes; family Passeridae; genus Onychostruthus; species Onychostruthus taczanowskii. Next base: position 786,090 of record NW_024497741.1, read on the forward strand.
ATACAATGTGTGATGGGCATAAAGGGTTTATTGGGCACTGCAGTGGGAAGGAGAAAGCACAATATTTGAGTAGTCAGACCTGATAGAAAGACTGGATGACAAATAGATACCAATAAACATTTTCAGACCTAGCAACGAGTCCTTTCCAGTTAGACATCTGAATACCAATCTAAATGAGGCCTGGATCCACGCATTTTAATTCCATTCCAACCTTATGTAAAGTAATTGCACACTGCAATTACCCCACCTTTAATTACCCCACTGCAATTACCCCACCTGAAGCTAATCTTACTGGTGCGTCATTTCATTGCATGCAATAGGTCCAAATTCCAGATTAAAACAAAGCAAAACAAAACAAAACAAAAAAGTAGTCAAACAAAACAAAAAGTAAAAGTGGAACTTGTAAAATCAAGACAAGAAGGAGATCCATGCTGGAGTTTATGTCAGTGGAATTAGAGACCAAAATGTTATCAGTCAATATATCTGCCAATGTTTTGATGTAGACATGCTATTGTATACCACCAGTTTCATTCCACCAGAGAGACTAAAAGTAAAATAAACTCAGAACTCACTCCAACACAAAATATAGCTAAAATTCTGGCATCACCATATGCGTTGTTTTTGCTTTCTCATGTATATATTTGTGTATCGTTTGGAAAGTAACCATAGCATATTCTAGCAGGAGTCAGACAGGTCAATCTCTGTGAATTCAAGATAAAGCTGCATGCCTTGAAAAAAAAAGTCAGGTCTGGAGACCAGGCTTGAGATAAACAGCCATCTGAAAGATAATAGATTTGCCTGACATTGTTGTATCCAGTAAATCATAACAAAACTTCAGAATACTGGAGAAAGGCCAGGAATCGGTGACTTACATTATTGTTTTATTATCACATTTTGGAAAGGTAAAACTAATAGCAATGTTTACTTTAACTAATATTAACTAATTCTTAACTCATGGCTGCCCAAAAGTATCCAGCTTGAGTTCACAATTGACTCACTTTCCAGCTGTGCTAAGAAAACAACCTTCCAGCTATGTCAAAGGAGAAGGGAATAGGAAAGAAGGGAAACGGCATTTTGGAGGGCAACATGCACCTGCTTGGGCTGCATTTCAATCTCACTCTTCTTTGTCCTTTTCCTGTAATGGAGTGATTCCTGTAGAAGCTTTTTGCCATGTTAAAAATAAATATAAATTATGCTGGAAGGAAAATAAAAAAGGCAACTGTTTTCATAGCTGTATTTCAGACCCTTTTCAATGACATAAAGCTGTGTTTCCCAGAGGCTTTTTCCCAGGAAGTGCCTGGTGAACACACACAGAATTGTCAGTGGTTGATGTGAAGCAGTGTGTGCCTGTGCAGGAGTAAAGCACAAGCTGTGACACACGGTTCTTCTTTCTGTGGCAGAGGCAGACAGAGCCTACCTGTGGCTTCTGGTTTGCTTGTTTGGTTTCTCTGAAGATATTGAGCAGCCTGGAGAGCAGGCAGCTGACAGCATTTGGTGCGTATATGGATGACATGGAGAACAGAGCCTAGAGCAAAGCTGGTGCCCACGTGGAAGGCCTCTGCCTGGTTCCTTGCTGTCAAACCACTCTCAATTTAGCCACCATGGAGAAGCAACCCTAAAAAAGGGGACCAAGGCAATGTGTGTGGGTGTTCTGCCATGGCCAAAAACTTAGGATTCAGATTATTCACATAACACTGCCTTGGATGCTAGTGAGGTGGCACCTCCTTAGTGGGAACTCTGCATCTCTGGCCAAGCTGCTCCATGGTTAAATATACCTTCCCCACAGCAAACATCACAGAAGAAAACTCTTCTCTTGAACTCATTGCATAATGGGAAAAGGAAGAGTGACTAATTCTCGAGTGCTGATATTAGTGTGTATCTAAACTCCTAACTAGCAAACTGTAAATAGCCCAAGTAGGTTTGTGTTTAAACTTCTAATGAGCAGGCTGTAAATATCTACTTAGAGTTTCTTGTTTTTCAGGAGTAGACAAAACTCTCTGCTAACCACCTAGTCTTTAACCACACTTTTGTTCTAATATCTTTTTAAAAACTTTTTTCACCAAGGAGATACTGGAAGGGTTGGAAGGAAGCTGCTGTGTTAGTTCACAGGGTCAAATTCAGAGGTGAGCTGTGAGTTAACTCTTTGAAGCTCAGACCTCACAGAGTTGTTAACAGCTGCTCTCCCCATGCAGAATGAGATTCCCTGTACAGGACCTCTGTAAAGAAGCAGGACTGAACCCGGCACACCATCCTCACTGGTGGGATATGGACCAGCACTGACAGAGACCCAGATAGAAAAGGGTTCTGAGAAAAACAAGTTAGTTTTGCCCATTTCATCAGGAAACTCATACCAAACCATACCTTTTAGAAAGTTCCCTTTTGATTCCCATTTTGCTGGAATTCTCCCTCTCATTTTGAGCCCTCTGTGTTTCTACTTTTCACACGAAGCAAACGCACCAAAATTCCAGGAGAAAAGGCTATTGTCACAAAATTCCAAACCTAAGAGCAGTATTTTGGAAATCTTACTGGGTAATATTCTTGTGAAACTCCTGGCTGGCAAAATTAGAGAAGCTCACAATTTATGCTAATTCAATGAAATAAATGTGTTTCTTTCAGCTTTATGCTTTAGAAGCAAAAAAGAAGGCAGTGTGTGTTGGATTTTAGGGGTATTTTCAATTCTAAATTATTCAATTATTTTAAGTGTTTCTCCTCATAAAAATTTAGAGTGATATTACTTGGCTTTGCAATGGGCAATGATTTGATTCTCAGTTTCTCACTTCTTTAGAAACTTGACCCTTTTTTAGACAACTCCTTTCCCTGCAGCACTTCACTAAGGGTAGACTTGACCTCTAAGACCAGCAGAAATCTCTGACCACAACTGTGGTAAACTTACTTGTCTATCTGCAACCTGTTGACAGCCCCAGACTTCACACTCAAAGAACTTGCCTTGCTCACAACAATTACAACAACCAAGTGCAGCCATGAACACTGTCCAGCTTAGGGGATCACAGAACCCAAAGCCTGAACGCAGCACTTCAGAGTCACTTCTGTACTCCCCTTGAACTCCCCTGCAAGAAAGATCAGGACAAGCTTTTCAGCAAACTGTTGCAACGGAGCATGGGGTAGCGGTTTCAAACTAAAGGAGGGCAGATTTAGATTAGATACAAAGAAAAAAATTTTGACAATGTGGATCGTGAAACAGGTAGCCAAGAGAGGTGGTGGACACCCTATCCCTTGAGTCAACCAGTACAACCAATGACTCAAAGGGAGCTAAAAGTATTTACAAAGTGCTCACAATAGGCTTTATTGAAGTTTTCCTGAAAAAGTGTTGGATTAGTGTTGACTCAGACACACACACAGTTATTTGCATTGCTAATGGCAATCACAACTGATGATTTAGTCTTCCATCTATCTGTATAAAAAAAGAGTGCTGTGTAGCCCAGCAGTACTCCTTGAACAGGTTCTCACTGAAGTGAACAATTTTCTAGCTTCTAAATGAGAAATCAAGCCTTTATCAAGGAGAGAGACACAGGGTAGGTAGTGTGTTGAAACCCTACTTTACGACTTTGGATAAATAGGGGAAGTTGGGCTACACAGTGACTTAGTCCAACAAGTTAATCTTTCAGAGATTTCATATAGTGTGGCTTAGCAGATTTTCACTCTTCACCCCAAAATGTTCCTCCTGTGGCTTTGTCAGGAGTCAAACACATATCACTTTTAAGAGACCCAGCCTTTTCAGTTTCCAAATGAGGTGTTACTTGTAACAGGTAGTTACTTACAAGATGATTGTGTATGTTCTGTACAGCTGAGCTGATAGTGAGATTTCCTCCTTCTTCGACTTGGCAGTAAAGGACAGAGGGCAAGTGTCTCTCAGGACAGTGTGTCTCAGCCTTGACCTGTTTCTAGAGGTGTGCTGGTGTCAGGAGTAACCTGTGATGGGAGGTCAGACATTGTCCTGGCCCTTCCTTTGCACCACAAACTCCTCAGGCCTCTGGCTACCATTGGGATTCCATGCTGAGAAAATAAACTTTCTTGGTGCTAAGGATAAGCTGACCCCTAGGTATCCACACCTAGGGATTTTTAAGGCAAAATGCCGAAGATTTTTCTAAAATTCTCACTGTATTTCCTGCTCCTCATGGTGCGTATGTGTGTTCACACCTATGCACTTGTGTGTGCTCATGTGTACAGGCACCTGCACAAGAGTTCTGCATCTTTATAGACTATGGTTGATGATATTCACATGCTGAAGTTATTGATATCATCTGACCTGATGAAGCAATCTTCAAAATGATGAAGCAAACCTCAGCACATATCTGCCCAAGTACAAGTAAGGATGGCTATTTTTTGACATGTTATTTGTAGATTAAAGTAAAACTGAAAAAGGAGGACATTCTAAGCAAATATTCAATGTTTGGTATCCAGGCATTTTAGATGTCATCTTACAGATGGAGACTGAAGTGTGTAACCTGATGCAAATCAAAATTGTACAAACAAAACTTCCAGACTTATCGCAAGGAATCCTTCACAACACACTGATGAGATCTCAGTGTTTATTACTGAAAGGTTCATAGCTGTAATGGTATGGCAAAAGTGAAGCTGTGACATAGCATTGGCCCAAAAGGACCCTCTAAACATTTCACTGAAAATGTAACTTTTTGGTAAACACCACACACAAATAATAGACACTACTGAGGCTCCCTGTTGTCTTTTTAAACTGTGAATTCTCTTCCATGTGCTTGGCTGACCACAAGATAAACTCTTTCATCGTCATTCTCCACATCTGTACTTCATGAAGATGATTTAAAACAAAAGTTTTCCTGTGAAGTGTTTAGATTGATTCTGACTAATCTCCATTACTGTGAAGGAAAATTAAGAAATAAAGACAGAAATTTATTCCATTCAGAAAATCAGTTACTTTAATATGTTGATGCAGTCATCTTTTGGTAAGAAATAACAGGCACACAAGTACAGTAAGGAAAACAACTCTGTAGCTTCTGCTTTCCTTTTTGTTATTCTTTGTGATGTGGGATAAGTGGTTAGGATTTACAACATTAATGGGATAGGTTAAAGCTTGTTTAGGTGGTCTCAGTCATGGTCATTCAGAAATGAGATGCAGGTATAGTCAAATGTCTCCCCCAAGGCCAGCACTCCTCACTGGGCCACATTTTTGACAACACCCTATTAAAAATCTCTGATTGCTCCAAAAAACCCCTGCACATTGGAAAAGTGGCACAACAGTGTCAAGATCTTCCTTGCAGAACTGGGAGGAGAGTTTTAGTTCAAGGGATTTGCCTTCAACATAGGGGGTTACTGAAAGAAACAGTCTCTAGTGAAGTTTAGAAGATGCACCTATTTAACAACAGGGCAGAACTTGGTGACCTTAATCAAATCTGGAAAGGCAATTGAAGACAACTTGGCCTCATTTACTACTTTCATGCAAATATTGTCATTAAATAAACGAGAAGACTAACATAAAGCATCAGCAGGAGGGAAAAGAGCTCTTTTCAGATGAAGCTTAGAAAGACAAGTCAGCATGATCATGCAAAGGATACAAAGTGTGGCCCAGTGCTAAGTTTCACTACCAGATGCATGGTTGTATGAGGAGACATGATGGGACAGGATGAGCAGGAGGGCAAGGATGTCTCTGCAGCCTCCAGTGTCAGACCACAAGAATAACCATGCCAGATATGGTCAGAGGTCTATTTTCACAACCTCTACTAATCCACACCCCTGAGATTTACAGATGCAGAAACACCATTTTTGTGCTCAAGCTCCAGGCATGAATATATTCCTACAAGAAGTAGGAATTTCAAAAATATGTGACAGAATTAGGATGAATTTGGCCAGTCCTGTGGTCCTAAATGGACAGATTGTGCTCTAACCCTCAGTGCCTCCTCAGCTCCAAATGGGAGACAAAAAAAGTCTGCATACACTCTGTACCTTTTCATTTCCAGAGATGGTGAGGGTCCACTGGGTGGGGTACGGGAACAATTGACTCTACTGCACACACTGGTTTTTGTTGTTGATGTAAGTCATTGTGGCACAGTTGTTGGTGTGAAAGTGATTACTGAGGACAGAGCACTTCCATTCTGGACATTCCTATTGGTGCCTGGGCAATGCTGGATTTGAGAATCAATTGGTCATCGAACCTGTCCTGGTTTACACTTATATTCAGTGACTAATTGTGTGTGCTTTGGTCATCCTTCCTCTCCATTAATGTGTTCCTGATAATTAAGGACCCTGAGAAGATCTCGTTGAGCCTATTATATGGAGGCAGGTGGGAAGGAAGGTAGAGGGATTTAAGGGTGTTATGCAGAAGTGAAGGTAGAGGGATTTAAGGGTAGCATAGGTAATTTTTACCGTTTGTTTAATCTGTTACCAAGGGTCATTTGTCAAAATGTGGCTGCTGTTCCTGCCCCTCCTTCCCTTGTTCACAGTAATGAACAGCCTGGGAAAAATTATCCCCTTTCCAAAGGATCAGCAAAGAGGAAGAGTTGATGATATAATAATGGTCCTGAGAAATGAGGCAATTGTGCATGGATCACTTCCCAGGACACAAAGGCTGTCTGCACACTCTGCACCCAGGAAATGAGGTTAATCAACACCTGCTCACAAGGACAGTGAAAAGATCTTCCTCATGGTGATGGTGAGACCAGGATCTTTGCTGCTTGTTTCCTGAGGAAAGTGGCTGGGCAATACTGAGCAATATGTTGGGTGACTGGCTCCACAAGATTTCATCAGAAATTGGTGGGAGAGCTGCTCCTCCAAGGAATGAATACTTGGGCCTTGTATTACTCCGTACAAAACTGGCAAGTCACTCAGCCAAGGGACAGAAGAAAAGGCAAACAAAGTGGCAGAATCTCATACAGTATTCTCAAGGTGGAATCTTCAACTGATGGGCAGCATGGTTTGTAGGACTTCTTGGTGAGAAAATTAATAAGCAGTCCAGCTAGAAGATTGATGGTTAACTAAGTGGTAGTGTATGAGATATTTGAGACTTAGAAGTCTGTCTAGCAGTTTTGGGAAAAGCTAGAAAATAGCTTTGTGTATTTAGTTTGATCTTCACATTTTAGATCTAATTATTTTATAAGTACACGCAGGTGGGTCCATCATTTTGGAAAGAATGGAGGGACACTGTTGCAGCTGAATAAGGGATATGTCACATTAAATATCAATAGTCAAACTCTATTTTTAAGCAGGTGTTTGATTTTTGCCTGGTATATTTTCACTTGACACGATAGAAGTTGTTGATGTCTTCTTTAAATGTAACAAAAGAGTATTTGGTGATTAAAGAGCCATGACAGTGACAGAGTAAAAGTCAAGTCAGGAAATAGAACAAGCACTTCAGCAATATTATGGAATCTGTTAAAGGGAAGTATTCTTCAAATACGGAAAGTTAAGTTAGCATGCTAATCAAAGGATCAGTGGTCCTACGACACTTGTAAGGCTTCCAGACAGGTGTTCAGTTTAATAATCAACACTAGTTTAACTAAAGATTAGTTATTTTGGTGTTGGAATGATCATCTCTTTCTCAGAGTGTCTGGCTTGGGAAATCTCACCTTTTTGCATACATGAAAAGCAGGTTTTTATTTTTTTCTTTACATATCTTTTAAATATAGAAAATAGGAAATTAATAACTGGTAAAAACAAATGGCTGCCTTCTGGCGTGAATCTTGGGCATTACTCCAGTCCTCCACCATCTCAAGGGGGACACAAGTGAGGGTTCACTCTCTATTGTTCACCAAATTCTCAGCTCTCTGAATTTCTGGGAAAGTGACCAGACTGAGTCATGCTATGCCATCTCTTTGCTTTGCTTTCCACTACTAGACCTGCAGTCTTTGCTGATGTTAAATAGGCTGCAAGGTGACAGGAGAAAGAGATTATTCACTCAAATACCCTCCTGACATGGAAGTGATCTCAAGCCCTTCTGCTTAGCCATAGCAACAAGCTGAATCTCCTTATTCCCTTTCAGGAACTAGTTAAACTATGTCCTAAAAATACTTCACTATTGTGCTTGCATTTCTTCTTTTGGAAAGGTCTTTCCTCATTGTTTGGATCATTGGCAACCTGCTTCTACTTTTGTTAGGTTTATTCATGGCCACTTAGCATTTGTTTGTTCATGTGCCAAGTTACTTTTTAGCTTAAATAGCTTTTTTCACCTCCCTCAGGTTTACTGCTCCTTGATGTATTTGCACTCAGCAGTCACATCCCCTCTCAGCCATTGTTTTGCCAAGTAAAAATTGACGGTTTCTCCAATTCTCTTGAAAAATCAATTTTTTTTGTAACTTTTTTTTTGTAAGGGCACCAAGTTGCAGAGCAACAGTCATAGGTAATTGCAGCTAGAGCTAATGACAGAATCTCCCTGTGCTAAAAATCAATAGGTATAACACAATTTGGCTCATGGCCAAGGCCAGCATTTTGAAACACAGACACTAAAATCTTTATCTCTGGTGAGGCATGCCAGGAAATGCCCTCTTACAACAATGTGATGAGTACTTCAGTTGTCCATTGACTTCAATGTCTAAATAAATTTCTGTTTAACTAATATCATGAAATAATAAGCACCAGCACCAGTGTTTCTCTAATTACTGGTGTTTTCTATTCTGTTTCATTATGTCCACAAACTGTTCAGAAGCATTTCACTAGAGTTACAGGTCCTGACACCTATCTGGGGCAAGGAAATGTTATTTCTCTCTCCATATATACTAACTGAAATCAAAGAAGCCTTAGAGCATCCCATAATAAAACAGGGAAGGGCGGAGAGGCATTAAGAAGAGTAAAATAATAGCAAATTAATATCAAATTTTTACAGAGGCAGGTGCAAGTCTGCTCATTATTGTTGTGCTCTCAGGCAATATGCCAGTGGCCAAGGTACAATCCTGGTAGGTAATCCTAAAAATATGGCCATTAGTACATGCCACAGTCATGTCTTCTCCCATGAGCCAACTTAAGTAATACAAATTTAATGTGATATATCCAGTGATATATCCAGTGGGATGGGAACCCAAAGATAAAAGAGAGGCTCAGAGTATCACTCTGTCTGGGGAGACATTCAGATTTTATTTCAGACATTAACAACACTTCAAGTGACTGGCTTGTGATGAAACAGAAAATTTAACCCTGCCTTGTACAGTGGGTTATTGCAGCACTGGTGGAAAAAATGCCCCATTTTCATAGTTTTAAACACTAGTAACAAAACATCTTTCTGCTTGCTGCCTGAAAGGTCTAAACTACATTTTACCCTTAAAGCCTGTTTGGAGCTGAATAACTGCTCTAGCTCTACTTTAACTTTTGCCTAAACAGCATGTATATGTATGAATACAGCTCTGCCCTCCCCTGCTCTCACAGCTACAAACACAGCGCCACATCCTCATTTAGACCCTGACTCCAGTCACTTGTGCAAAGAGACCAAAGAGCTGGGGCAGATCAGTTGCCTTTTAACCAGTTCTTAATGAGTCAGGGAGTTAGTAAAGCCTTGTCTGTGTCTGGTTAGGTAACCAAGAGACCTTATGAGAGTCTAAAGCTGTTTTATCTCCAGTACCAGGAGAGGTTTTTTGGAGTAGAAAAGATAAAAAAGTTTTCTGTAGGCTTCTCTAGATAAAACACAAGTTGTTACTAGATTCAACCTAAATGGAAATACAGAAAAAATCTAATTCTTTCATGTGTATTTATACCTGTATCTATACCTGAACATTTAAAATGCTACCAAAATAGACAGATAGAAGATGCTGAAGTGTTTACAGAGATCTTCCCAATTGAATTTTATACTCTGCCATCCTTACTTGATCCAAAATCCAACAATTAAAGCATGTGTAACTTAAAACATATATGTGATCTCTTTGGTGCATTCTATTTGCTCTTTAGTCACCAAAGTGCTTAAAGTTCACTTTAAATTCAGAGGTGAATGGCCCAGCATGTTTTGAATCACGAGCATGGGGCTCAGTTTCTGTGTAATATCATCAACTTTGTTGCCTCTTGCTGCATGGTCAGCTTAAAAATTAAACCTCAGGCTACATTTCCCAATGAAGATGGGTTTAATTTTGCTAATATCAGATAACAATATAAACTGTAAACTTGGGACAGGTTCATTACATACTTCAGAAGTCTATTAACCCAATATGATCTGGGGTGAAAGTCTACAACAAACAAAACTCTACCCTTGCGGTAAAATTCTGCCTGTTTGCTGTAAGAAATTAAAATTTAATTTTAGGAGGAGAAATTATCTTCAAGTAATCACTTTTAGAAGCCTTTATGAAAGGCTTTTAAATACTCCTGTGTTTATGAACTTTTATAAGTTTGATCTCCTACTATTTTATAAATGTGCTTTCATTTCAGGGGTAGTTATATGTGAAGGAATTTAAACTTCACTTACTTGATAGAAGTAAGTTTAAATCACAATAAGAGGCCTTTGCATGAGACAGGAGGATGTGCACAACCAGTCCAAAAGTGCACAGTATGTTTGAGGGTGCTCTGTCAGAGAGTTTTCTGTTTTCAGGCCAGAAATTTTGCCAACTTCAGTTGTTCTGGTGTCTTATATGAATTCTAGACTAAGAAACCTAAGTATAAATGCTCACCCAAATATTTCAATCTCGTCTTTCAGAGAACATCTTTGCCTTTTATAGGGCAGTGGAAAGAATTAAAGGAGGATCATTATTTAACAAATTCATTATTATAAAGGAATCAGGCGTCTGTAAGTTGTCTGTGGTACTCCAGACTGACAGGGATTTTGGGAAAATTTGTTTAGAAATATGTCTGGTGCTAGTTTATCAGCCTAAACTCTTTCCCCGTGTCCTACTTTTTGGAGACTTGTGAGCGTTAACTTGTGTGGAAGAGGAGACACAGCTGCACATGGTTTTCAATCAGATTTTAATGTTTCATGTGCTGCTCTGAAGTTTACTTTTAAATGTATTTTGTCCCCATTTCTTTGCCCTCTGACTCACAGAGAGGCCTGGCTCATGAACCCTTGCCCCCTACAGTGCATTTCCCAGCAGAAGAAACAGAGTCACTGGTCCTACAGGCCTGGCATTGCTCTGTTCAAATAAAATAAAAATACAGCCATGAGATACATAGGAAGCAGGTCAAGCTTTTAATCTTACCAGAGAGCAGGAGGCTGAGCAGAGCATCTATAAGTCATTACATCTTCAATTTTCTGCCTTTCCTTAAGGCTTCTCCTCATTCCTCTTGGGACTGTCAGGGAAATCAGACTCACCTCAAATGCTTCATACATTCAGAGCAGGAAAACTGCAGCAGAAAAGGCAGCAAAACCCTGGAATAAGTCCTCCTCTCAGACAGACAGGCAAAACTTGCTGAGAGTTTTAAGTCTTACAGCAAGCTGGCTTCTTGCCATGAAGAAGAGCAAGCCAACGCCACGTGCTGTGCCAGTGACAGAGCTGTAGTGGCCCAGGGTGCTAACACCTCCTGCAACAAGGCACTGCTTCTCCCTGGGATGTCTGCCCATCACCTATGTGGTACTGGCAGCTCACAAAGACATTTCCTAGCAAACTTTAAGCCCCTTGAGCACTGCAGGGCAGCCACACCAGGAGGCAGCTCCTGACCACTAAACTCCCCATGCACTGATGCTTGTTTGCAGTCTGCACTAGAACCTCTCCCACCACTGCTTTAGCTTGTTGGGCATGACAAACAAGAAGGCAGTCACACATGAAGAGTAACCCACCTGCAATGTGGTCTCTGAGACTGCTGCTCTGCCCTGCCTAGTCAGACCAAGCATCTTTTCACTCTCAGCCAGCCTCTGCTGCTGCTCCTTGGCAGTCCTGTGGGGTCCAGTTCAGGTAGGAGGAAAAGGAGTTGAGACACCAGAGAAGGAAGAAGTGGGAAGAGTGAAAGAAGCCCAAATGATAAAATAAGCTGGAAACCAGGCTTCTGGCATTGCAGGGCTGGTGAGGATGAGCCCGCTGAAACAAAACACTAACTCCTTCTGCAGTATGTGCTCTAACTGGGAATGTGCTGTAGCTGATAGATCCTAATCAGAGAGGGTCCAGGCTAAGTCTCCTTACTCGATGCTTGGTCAGACATATGCAAGTGGCTTACCATGGGTAGACAGATTCAAGAGCTAAAAGCTATCACACACATAGCACAGAATATTGGAGTTGGAAGGGACCCACAATGATCATTGATGAAGCTGAATAAACCTCTGCTGTGTCCTAAGAGTGCTACATAATCTGAAGTATTACTGTGTTTTCTCAGTGTCTGCTTGGGCCACCTTTGCTTTTTTTTTCTACCTGCCATGCTGTGATATCTGAGACTCCTCGTAAATATAACTGCCCTGCTGACAAAGGCCCTGCTCTTCCAGACAGGGATCAGGAACCCTCTTACCTGCCTTTTCACACCCCACAGGAGAAAACCTGCAGTTTTCTCACACTGTGAAATTGAGCCATGCAAACCAGTTGTTCTCAGCTGAGACCCAGATGAGAATTCTTCCATGAATTTTGACTTTTTTTTCCCTGCAGTTCATATTGGAGCAGCATACCAAGTGTCTGCCTTTGAAACCAAACCCTCTCGGTTTGGAGACTGTACATAGTGAGGGGAGACTGCTCTGCTACTGTGCAACAGATATGCCTGAAAGAAAGAAAGATTTTTTTTTTTTTTTTTTTTTTTGCCATTAATCTCAGTATTTCATTTCTAGACTTCAGGGTTTCATCACTTGTTCTCTTTACATTCCCTGGGATCACACCTTCTTTTTGCTGCTTCTTGACTGGCACCACCTTTGTTTCTGTTTTTTGTGTTTATTTTCAACTTGGCTTGTGATCCTGTTTTATTTCCCTACCTTCTGTAAGGTACAAGCCTTTGGTGTCCAACTTGCATCTCCATCTGTATTGTACTCAATATTTCTGGCTGTTCCTTTGCCTCCCATTTGAGCTGTGCAGATCCAGAATGACAGGCACTGAGTGCTCTCCACCATAATGCTCCACTTGCCTCTCTCACTGATGTTAACCTCCCAGCCATTTCCTTTTGCATCTCCTCTGTCAGATGTTATTCCTCTTTCTCCTCCCTTTTCATCACACTGACTTGCTACTGGAAACTGTTGGGTATTTTCTTTCTTTCCAACTCTTTATTTGCTTTCCTTCCTGTGCTTACTGTGATGTCCCTTGCTCAAGAGAAATCCATTAACTCTTGCTTTGCTCTTCACCATTTTTTCCTATTTGCATTGGAAGTACTTCATACAGATTGCCTCTACCAGCACCAACTTTTCCTCAGACATCACTCCCCATGTGAATCTCCCAGACTTTCACTGGCACCATGGGTTTAGATTGAGTCTCTTTTGTCTTTCTCCTTGAAGCTCCATGTAGCTTCCATGCAGGTAACTTCCTTGATTTTGCTTCATCTCATTCCTTGTCCTTTTTGAATACCTCAGGATTTCTCATGGCTGTCCTCATGCACAGTACACTCTTCTACACTTGATATACTTAAAGAACCTTCAAGATTCGTGTATTCAAATTTCTTTTTGATCTTACAGCTTGGAAGCTTACCTTCAAAAAGAAGTCTGGTGTCTCTGCTTCAGGAAAGGCATCTTTAAGGAAGATGAACCTTTTAGAAAAATACGTGATATGGTATGACTTTCACTGTGAATGCCGAACATTCTAAACGACAGCATTGCTGCATTGAAGGTCCACACTGTTTTGCTTTGGTCTCAGACACTAGGTAAACACATGGTTCAATCTCCATTGCATCCCTGCTTTGTGCTGCTAATAATTCATAAAAGAAAGATAGCTGTGCCTCCAATCCCTTCACTCCAGATGCTAGCCCAGTCATATCCATTGCTCTCCCAGGGTGAGGGGCCCCATTCTCCTACAGCTAACAACTGCTGTTTATTACTGGCAAATACCATTCAGCTAAACCAGAAGCCTGAGGAAAAGCAATATTAGGTTCACTTCCTAGATAAGAAAGAAAATTCCTTTCTGTTACCAATTCCATAAAAGAGAAGGAGGTAACCTGCAGAGTCTGATAAAGTCAGCCCTGTATTTCAGCTCTGGCTGTGGGCTATGTTAGCACAGAAGACAGGCAGCTCACAAAAGTTTCATGCAAGAGATACAGAAGAAAGAAAATTATTTGGCTCTCCTACTCCCCTGAGGGGAACTGTCTTTGTTTTCCAGAACTGAAACTGCAGTGATATCCTTGACGATCCCCCTGCAGTGGTTGTAATTTGTAACTTGCTGGTTAAGTAATTTGGGAGCAAAAGCATTTAAGATTTCAGATTCTCCTGGCCAGTTCTAAGATCTTTTTTGTCCCTCACCAGAGTTTCCACAAACACAGGTGTGGCTCAGGGAAGGAGGCAAAGACCCTGTTTGGCCACACAAGGTGCTCCTCCAGGGACAGGCATACAAGCCAGGGTGGGTCCTGGCTTTTTGGATGCCCAGCTGTGCTGGTATGCACAGGTTGAAGGTTTGGGTGCATGTGCCACCTGACAGTGTAAATAAATACAATATTAACTCATTTGCATGCAAGGACATGGACATAAATGCTACCCTCTAAGAATCATCCTGGAACCCTACTGGTCTCACATCATAAATCTTTTGGGAAAGCTTGTACTCTGCTTCCTTGCTGACACTGATGCTTGTATCATTGTTTGTTTTACTTTGCTTTGAGCTTAATAATTGGCAAATCCTGGAGAGGCAGCTGGGCCGACTTGCTGTGCGCCCAAGCAGCGAGGGGGATGCTGCTGAACAGAGATACATTTCTGTCAGGGTGATGGCTTGCTTGAGAGGCGGTGACAAGTGGTACAAGAGTGGGAAATGTGTTTTCCAGATACCCAGATTTAACCACTTTCCCTTCTTTCTTCTTCAGGTTTTCGTTCCATCTGGCTCATAGGTGGAGCCGTGTACATCAATACACACATGAATACAGCTAGTGTGTTCATTTACCAACCTTTGCACAGGGAAACCTTCGGACCATTTGTTTTAATTTTTTTTTGCTTTGTTCACAAAGATGAAGGGAAAATGTTCCCACGTATGGACTTTGCAGGAAATGGAAAGTGGGTGACAGTGACCGGGGCTGTGACCTGGCAGACCTCTCTGTCTAATGTAACGCGATCTCATGGTGCTTGGGAGAAAAAAGAGAAGAGAAGTCTAGCCCTGGGACTGCAAATCACAGACCGTGATGACAAGAGGGGGCCTAATAAAACTCAGCACCCTTCACTTTTAAATGAAATGAGTGGGGAGGGGGAGTGGGGAGAGGATAATTTATTGCCTAGAGATATCCTGGGGTATTGCATTCCTAGAAATGCCTTTCACTGCCCCATAGCATTTCAGTGATAGAAAATGTGAATACAGCAGTTAAGGTCTTTATTTTAATTAATTAGAACAGCTATTCCAACAGGATTTAAGCAGTGGCAGATGGAGTAAAGAAGACCTTTCATTGCTCATGATGTCATATCATCCTCCAACAGCCACCTTCCTGGAGGATATCAGTACTGCCAGAAAGTAAAGGCTGGGATGTCAAAGTGACTGGGATGGGATAAATGACATGGGTATGTGAGGCTGAGAAAACATGGCATGGCTCTACCTCTCCTCTGACCACTAATTTCAGACTTTGTGTTGAGGATGCCATAGGAGCAAGTGAATTTTGCTGGACAATTTTCTGCTACTGCTGTTTGTTGTCAGGCAGGTCTTATTTTGCAATGATGGTGATGAAAATCAATTTGCTTTCATACATTTTATGAAAGGATGGAGACTCACTAAAGAAACTTATTGGACAGGAATGGGTGCACAGCATAGCAACAGCTTGGCATGCAGGACATGCTAGGACTCAGGTGTCTCCTGCATCCCTTTTTGGAGGAGTGGCTCTGCCACTTCTGTTTTCATTGTTTCATTTTGTTGGGTTTGGGGGTTTTTAAACAAAAAACAAACCCACAGGAATAGACAAACTTTGGGAGCTTCAGAAATTCTGCTGATTCAAGCACTCATGGTACCAAGATACTGACACTTCTTTGTAACTCCAAAAACAGGTTGCAAGCGACAAAAACATGAGTCCCCACACAGGATTGCAAACTTCTTTCCAGCTGAGCTGGAAATGCACATCTTTTCCAAAGGTTTTTGATAGCTCTACTTCTGGGCCTAGAATATTTTTAATTAAATTAAATAAAAGACAGAAAGGAAAATTAATTAAAAGGCTTTTTTGTTTGTTTGATCTTAGTAGATGGTTAAGCTCAATTTTTATTGAAATTTTAGGCAGAGGCTATTGTTTGTTTAATCTATATTTCTGATTATTATTATATTTCTGGTAGAATGAACACCAAAGAATAAATTAAAGAAAATTAAATAAACAGAGCCAAGTGTGGTTGTGCCCTAGAGCCGTCCCATCTCAATATACGAGCATGTGTTTCATCTCTCCAAAGCAGAGATTTCAAGACTCAGCTGGCACCAATAAAGAGGTATCATACTGGGAGAGAGAGCTGTCACGCCCCTGGGCTGCTGTCTGCCCCCAGCCCCCCGCGCAGGGCTGAGGCAGGGGCTGCATCTCCATGGAGCACTCACCTCGTGGACATGTTCAGTCTACCCACTCACCTCATCCTGTTTTTTTGAAGCTGCAGAGCTCTTTGTATGTCTCAGGCACAAAAGCTGTGCAGTTGCAGGACTGTGCTTGGTATAGCAGGCAGAGCAGCTGTTGAAAGCACAACTGGTTTCTGAATCACCTGTTACAATCTGCCCTCAGCAGGGCTGCCACCACTGCAGCTCCCCCTCCCACTTGGTCACAGCTCTCAATTCGCCTCTTTGCTTCCCTTAGCAATCCCCCACGAACCACCATGGTAGGAAATACCTATTCATATATACATCTATCATTCACAGGAAGCGGGAAAGTTGCTCTTCCCCTCCTCCATCCTACTGTGACAAGGACTTGGTCAGGTTGCTTCTGCTTTCTACACTTGGGAAAGCCCAGGTGTCCCAAGTAGGGAGGAAATAAAGAGATTCACATTCTCAGAGGATGAGCACCCAGGTGTGGTGGACCAAACATTACTGAATTATTCAAATATGCTTAAATCTGTGAGTTTGCACCAAAAATCACAGCAGTCAGCCTTATGATCTTGTACATCTTGCTTTAAGTGAGGACTTAAAAATTACCTGGAGAAGAGCCTCTCACACAAGCTTATTTGGTTTCCACTACTGGCTATAATCCAGGTTAGTAGTCACTGTGTTGTTGAACACTAAAAGTACTGAAGCACCTGTTAGGTAGGGTTGATGCTGACCTGGGCTTGGTGCTGACCAGCTGGGCTGGTGCTGTTGGTGAGTAGGGCAGTATTTCTGAGAGAGAAGCTTCTATTGTAATCTATATTGGTGTGAAACTTCTTTGAAAACTAGCAGGATTCTTCCTGTAGGGGACACTATACATTTTCAGTGTTAAATTTAATATTTAGTTTTGAAAGTGCACTTTGGTGTTATTATTATATTTTTTAAGCACTTAATCCTGTGCCTTGCATAGGTGAGTGTCTTCCCTTCTCCTCCTGGACATTCATGCACTACTGTGGGAATATAAGAGCTGTTCAGAAATTCTGGGCACCTGCAAATCTGTTCAAGAGGTGCTGCCAGGGTGGAGTTAACATCTGGTTAAACATTAACATGGGGCTTGGTTCCATCATTTTACAATGTGTAATCTGTGGCAAGTAAATGATAAACTGTTCTGGGTGCAACCCTGGTTGCCAAGTACTTATATTTCACATTGTTACTCCCCAGAGGAAAAGCAAATAACTGTCATTTGGGAGCAGGTAGGGAAAAAAAGATGCTGCATATTGTTTTCTTACTCTTCTAAAAGAGGCACAAAATTAACAATTGTACTGGAAAATATATTTCCCAGTTTAATATTTTCTATATATTTTTAAAACAACAGCACAAGGTGCTGAACCAGAAACAGCAGAAAGCTACCTGCCACTGTAGGGCAGAGCTTATAAGGCACTGCTTCTTATTTCATGAATCATACTGATATTTCACCTTCTTCTTCTCTTCTCTGTTTGCTCCTCAACCAATACAACATGTTAAAAGATTGATCACAGAGACTAGAGCTGCCCACAGCTTGGGCTAGCTGACCCAAAGTGCCAAGCTCCCAACACAGCCACCTCTCTCTCCTGCCCACATTGCAGCCAGGCACTCCAGGCACAGCTGGCATGGCACCTGGGGGGAATCCATGTGTCTTTGGGCAGTGGCCCATCAGATGTGCTCTGGTGTGATGCACTGTGGTAACTCTCACACCCTACATCTTTGCCGAGACCCTGCTGTGGTGAAGGCAGGGAGCAAAGACAGCCTGTCTTCTGTTTGTTCTCATGAGATAATAATTGTGATGAAATTCTGGAAAAGGTTAAATATTCATGCAGTAAAAAGACATTTTCCAGTTATGCTGACTGGGACAGATACAGCAACAGCCATTAATCTCCATGTTCCAGGCTGGAAGCTCATCATGGGCTGAAGTCACTGTCTGCCCCCCCTTCCCCTAAGGATTGTGCAATCGTCATCTGTGTTCATCATCCGAGGTGAGAGGGGAGGGCGTCACCTTCCTCTGAAGCATCCGGCACCAGCTCCAGTCACTGGCAGGATGCTGCCTGAGGGGAACATGGCCGTGCTCCAGTATGGGAAGAGTTACTCACACTCCTCTGAGTTACAACAGCTGATGCAGTCGGATGTCACCTCTGGCCAGTCCTACTCCTTCCCCATGCACATGTGCCCGGCTTACCAATACTTATTACCTTCCCCAGCCCTCGAGGAGTCAAATCTTCAGATAATTTCTTCCCAGTGTGGTGCCCTGCTTCTTACAGGCATTGGAGTGAAGTCATTGCTATCACATCCCAAGAGTTTGTGATCCTCTGTATTCAGAGACTTCACAATGGAGGTACTTATAGACAGGCAAGAGGATGTGGCTGCAAAACTGCATAAAATAATACACACTTCAGCACTGCTGACAGGTGCTTGCTTTCTGACATAAATTTGAAGTTACTACATCTTTCTTTAATATGAAGATGTCTTACGCACTTCATTATCAGGGCTCTTCATTTTCCTCCATCTTCTTGCGTGTGTGTTTGCACATTTCTCTTGTCCTCTGTCACTCCTGTTTCTCCGTCCACCTTGCATCAGTGTATACTGCAGACTTCCTCTCTCACTTTTAAAAGCTGCCAGAAGTGAAGTGACCTGGTTACACATCCACCTTTGAAAGCTGCCTCAGCAATGTTTTTCCTCCCTTTCTGCAGCAGTCCTGGGCAAGCACGCTGTCCTCAGCCTGTCAGTGCATTTGACGCAGGGGGGATATATAGTCTGCACCACAATTCACCACCACAACTCACAGAGCTGACATCTGCAGTCAGTGACTTGTGACAACTTTATTAGGAACACTGTAGTCAATGACTTCAGGCAGAAGCCATGGAAAAAGGTGAGGATACTATTGTTGTTATTGTTGTTATTAATATTATTATTACTGTAATCAGTGTGAGCTGCTGACAGAATATGCCTCTCCGGAAATAACTCATTAATTCTGAGAGCTGCCAATGGGAGGAGCAGCCCAGAGTTCTGATCCAAGAGCACTTACGCAGCAGGATGCCCGTGTTATCAGTGAGGAAATCCACAGCTTGACTCTACGTATGCAAGTGTCCTCACTAATTCCTGAAGGCAGCAAAAAAGAGAAAGTCCTACCCATCCTCATTCAGCGCTCTTAGGAGTGTTTGCTACAGTAAGATATTCCTGTTTGTTTATGCCATTCTAAATAGTGAGGGAGTCAATTTGCCCTCTCTGAGAATCAAACTGACACTCCAACAGTCCACCATAAAATTATATTTTCTTTATTTTGTCTCTTTTTTTTCTCTAGATTTGTCTCTTTTATATCCCAATGTCTTGGGTGTAATACCTGTAATAAACTATACTCCTGGGTCCTTCTGGTTGCACATGAAACCCAAGACTTTAATGTAACAGTTTACATTCTAAGACATTTCTTGACACCAGACTATTATCATGGATGTTAAAAAACTAAAAGCTTATCATCCAGTCTGTTCCTTTGGCTGGAGTACATTTATATTTCCATACTATTCTAGGTTCATGTGGAAGTTAGTAAGAATATAATTTGGTAGATCTGTCTGGTAAAGTAAAAATGCAATGATTGTTCTTTCTGGATTTGTACTAAATTTTTCCTCCGTTCAACTTTATTTCCATGACTTCCAATATTTTTTCAGATTTTCAGATTTATAGCATGGAGCTAGGCAAGGAGATATCCAACTTGAGAAAGAAGAGATAAAACAGAGAAAGCTTTATCATTACCCTATTTTTATGAAGTTCCTTGTTCCGTGTCAGAAGAAAGGCAGTTCAAAACGTGCTTGCTTGTTTATGAGATGCTTGCAGGCTCACTTTCAGCCACTACAAAGGGTGAAGCAGCTCCAAAGTGCTACCAAATCCAGCAGGCTTTTGGGACTGCATTCCAGCTGGGAGTCATCAGCACTGTACCACCAGTGGACACAAAGAAACTCATATGGCCTCAGGATTCTGGTCTTCACTGAAGAGGCATATGAAGCTCAATAGAGATGGAAAAGTATAAAGCAACCTCTCTTCCTCAGGCAAAGAGGAAGAGAGGTTGCTTTATACTTTTCAAGTATAAAGTATAAAGTTGCTTTATACTTCAATGCTAATGAAAATTATCTGCTTGTGACGAGGAACTAGTTAAGAAAGAGGACTTCTTCTGGAAGTACATTAAATATTCTACTCTCAAGTGCAGGAATATGAGCAGACATATGTGTATAAAATCAAGTCTAGAAGTTTTATGTTAAAGACATAGAAGACCCCAAGGATTCAAGATAGAACCCAAACCTGAATGTAGGCAGGTGGAAAGTTTTGGTTAATAGGCTCTGCAGGCAATTTCTGGGCAGGGGGTACTGGAACTCCACAATATTCCCTGAACACTGGTGTGGCTTTTTGGGGTCACTGCTACCTGTCCATGCACCCACAGAGATGCCCTCACATCTGGGCAGAATGTTCCATGCCAGTCCCAGGCTCTGCTGAGATAAAACCTCACCTTCCCTCTCCCAAGTGTGACGTCTGAACAAAAAATTGCAATAAAAATCACAAAATTATAGATTTTTTTTAAGGTTGAAAAAGACCTCTAGGATCATTGAATCCGGCTGTTAAATAAACCTGACTAGTAAAAGCACCTGGTGAGCTATCACATTTTCAGATTATTTTCACCCCAGAACCCAACACCTCTATATTCCATATACAGTGTGGCTAAACATTTGCATTGTTGTTTCTAAATGTGCTTGTCTCCCATCTATAGTGTGGTTTTGTTCCTTTCTGCCCATAGTTTCAGCTTTCTGAATTCTTGCAATTCCCTGGTGCCATGAGGAATTTTTATATCGTCCAGTTAAGGCATCATCTGTACATTTGGTAACATGCAATTAATTAATTCCATGGGTCATTAATACATACTTTGAATAAAGATCAGAAGTGCACACAAACTAAAGTCAAGTCTCTCACTGATTTTTTGTGTATTCCAGATCTAACCTCAAAGCTTGCCCTCACACATATATCTTCAATACAGTATCCTGACAGATACCTCCCTGCAGCTGGCTATACTGGGACTGTACCATTCATGGATGTTTTCCTTAATCCCAGCTGGCAACATATAGTCACTCATTTCTGTCTGTGCAAAGCCTATCTGGACTGCTTTTTATGTGAAATGTTGCATGATGAGACAGTGGCATCAAAGGACTTAGTAAATCCAAATCTATTGTGTATCCTGTGTTTGTTCACTATGACTTGTTTTTTTGACTGTGTGTTTACAGAATGACTTTGAAAAATGTAAAAGCTTTCTCTTTCCCCAGCAGGAGCAAAGCACAGGACTGCCCACCTGCTGCTCTGCCTCTACCAGCTTTGGCACTGAAAGCAGGAGAAGGAGCAGGGAGATCATTAAGGCCAGGCACCAGGGGCAGAAGTGCTCCTCTTGGGCTGCAGAGCACACACCCCCCACCCCATGACATCCCACCCCTCCTGCCAGCCCAGAACCCCTTACCTTGTCCCACAGAATTGTTCTGCCCCAGCTTATTTACAGTCCTGGAGGACAGAGGATTTGTCCTGTGGTCTGTAATAAAGCTGGGTTTATTGTTCATCTCAAATCTGAATTGCAATTTTCTCAGAGCCCTTGGCAGCCATACTCAATTCCCTAGAGGTCTTTGCACATTATATTGGAAGTATACAAGCCAGCATCATTTATTTTCTTTTAACCAAGGCAGGTGCAATCTACTAACTCCAGTGTGTGCTGTAGTCCTCAGTAAATACCACCAACCCATTATTTCCAGCAGTGTTGCACACCTAGCTAATCCACATTGATTTTTCAGTGTAAAGATTATCTTGCACAGTAAATGTTGTAAATGTTGTTGTTGCTTTTGATGATTAAATCCAGATTGTTCAACTCAGCTCTTCCTTTCAGAGGTCTCATTTTCCATGGCCAGATTTCCCATTTCTTGGCATTTATGTCCTACCACTGATCGAGCTCAGTGTGAACGGAAGGTGGTAGCTGACCTGCAAAGCAAAGTACTCATTTAAGGTTGCAAGTTGTTTCTCATTATTGAAATTACTATAGCTGTCCTTTCTAAGTTTCTCAGCTCATTATATCCTGTCATTTCTTTGATTTGAACATGCAGAGTATATGATCCCTCACACCAGACAGTACTAAAAAATGGACAAGATGTATATTTTTATTCACATTAACTTTTTAAATTTAGGATTAGACGCTTTAAGGACAAGGAATGAGGAGACTGATAAGCAAATAGAATTTTTGAGATTATGAAGACCATTATTTAGGGACTTGAATTTCTCCCAGCAGGATTCTTTCAGATTGGATATAGGAATAGTGCCATGGCACTACGGAGAACCTACCTTTGCTGTGACACATACTGGTTTCCTTTGGAAGACAAGGAGAAGAGCAGACTGCAGAATGTGACTTGCTTTTATTCTCCGGCAGGCTGGGACTGAAGTCAGGAACAGAAGAGGATGTGTGATCCTGGGCCTGGCATCAGGATTTTTGGGGAACGAAGAGGACTAGATCAGTGTTGAAAAGTCCTTGTAGACTTTTATGAATCTTGTTAACTCTTAAGATTTTAGAAGTCTTTTAGA
Source organism: Onychostruthus taczanowskii (assembly GCF_017590055.1). Classification (NCBI taxonomy): domain Eukaryota; kingdom Metazoa; phylum Chordata; class Aves; order Passeriformes; family Passeridae; genus Onychostruthus; species Onychostruthus taczanowskii. The sequence continues at coordinate 809,177 of NW_024497741.1, forward strand.
AGTTTCTTTATTTCTTCCAATGCTCTTCAAGAAGTTGAAGATGACTGGTCTATATGCTCTTTTTTCTCCTGTTTTTATTATCAGAAAAACCTTTGCCCAGTTTTTTGATATCTTTATCTATCTTTTTCAGGTGGTCACAGATCAGAAGTGGCTCTTAGTTTAATACAGAAAATACTTCAAAGGTTTTAGAATAAAGCACAGCAGCCTCGGCCAAATAGCCAAAGTAATTTACCAAAGTATTATCTCATCCATCCCTTCTCCAGTTCAAGCTTGTAGTTGTGCATGGAAGTTGATTTTGCTTTGTTGGTGCATATAGAAGGCACCTTAATGTACCAACTTTCTTGACACTATTTGCCAGTAAAAAATCCTTCTATGGAATAATTTACCTGGTCTCCCTTTTACAATTAACGTGCTCCTTGTTAATCTTTATTCACTAAATCATTAATATCTTCCCTGTCCTGTTTATCACAACTTTCTGAATAAGAAATAGCCACCAATTACTTCCAAAAGCTTTTAGGCCACCCCACATCAATTACCAAGAAAACTCTAAAAAAATTTTAATCCCCCACAACAGCAATGTCTGGTATTATGGATGATTTTGTCAGTTCCTAGTAAGTTCATCTACGTGATTTTCCTTGCTTGGCAGCAATGTTAGCCTTCTACTGTGACCATGCCTTTTCGCCAAACTTTGGTCAAATGTTCCACCATCAGCTGCTGGTAAGATCCTTTCCTCCCCAAGCTGAGCACACAGCTCCACAGGCAATGCTACAAGTGAAGCCTGGTTTCACAGGACCACAGAGTTATTCAGGTGAGAAGAGACTTTTGAAGGTCTCTATGCAACACGCAGGGCCAAGCTGGACTTGAAGGCTAGACCAAGCCCTCATGGTCTATTCTAGCTGAAGTTTCAAGTCCTATATGGATGGTGAATGCACAGCATCTATGCTTGCCTGTTCGCTCCACAAAAATGTTTTCCTACAGATCCATTTCTCACAGTTGTTTAAAACTGGTGAATAGGAATATATCATCTGGAAACAAAGCTTTCCTGGTGTCTGGAAAAAAAAAAAAAAAAAGGATGAGGCCTTCCTCCCACTCCCTCACATGGCTTCTCTGAAGTCTGCTGGGAGCTGAGGTCATGCTATGGCTTTTCTCTCCATCAAATCCCTTATGGGCTTTTCATACTGGGTCTCCTTCGGACTGCACACAGTTGTCCTGCAGTGCAGCTAAAATTTATCATCACCTTTGTTCTCTTTCTCTCTCTGCAATGTTTTGTTCCAGTACAGCAGCAGCTTCACAGACTTCCAAGGGGTATGCACACATCTGTACACAGACACAAACACATTCACAAACACCCATGTGCACAGAAATATCTCCGGAAAACAACCAGCTTTTTATTTTCATACAATTTCTGGCTAAAAATCAGAAACAATATACAATTTTTAAGCACACTCATGTGCTTATTTATTAGCTATTTGTGTTCATTATGTTTGTTTTATTATGCCTCATTATTTTTCAGTTGGAGAGGGGATGATCCCTGGCAGGCAAAAGATTGCTGGTGACACATGTAGGCTGACCCACTTGCAGCAGCATAGTCCTGTCACCAGGAGAGCTCATTTCAGTCAGAGCAGTGCAGTAGGGAAATGGTTTGATGCCTGAAGGCACAGGCAGGAGCCAGTGACAATCATAAGCCCAGGAGAAGCCAGGCAGGAGACACCCCCTGGGGCACTGCTTGACCCCTGCTGAGGCCAGCAGCAACATCATTTTTTTTCAGCTCCTAGCTTGACCCTAAAAGTGAGGAGATCAAAACAACATCTTTGCCCTCACTTTGCTCACCTGTACAGGGAAAACACCTGGGTGGAAGGGTCTGCCGTCCTCACCAAACTCAAAATAACATGTAGGCTGAGCATTTCTGAGGAAAGGAGAATTATTTTTCTGCTCAGCAGAGCAACAGCAGGGCACAAACTAGCTCTCTTCAAGCAGAGACAGGCACTGTATTCATTGGATAATCTACTGAAAATTATTTGCCCAGCTCTATTAATTAATGCTGCGAAGCACTTGGAGGGTTAAATGCCCTTGAGCCATCGTTCACCTAAGCTTTGCCCCTGAACTGACATCAATGAAAAATCCGTAATAGTAGTGGTAGCAGCAGCAGCAGAAGCAGAAGCACTGAATTTTCAAACCCTCCTAAGGCAAGAAAACATGATTTTTTCCTTCATTTTATGGTCTGTTGAATCTTCTGGTTTTCTTGTTATATAGCAGGAATAATGTTCATGGCCTTGGAGTATTCTTGTGGTTTTCCAAATGCCTCAGATTTAATTTGGCATCTTTCACATGCACAAAAATTTACTGCCTCATATACTCTTTCATTGTGAATGCTGTCCCTTCCCCAGTTCTGTGGAGGGGTCCTGGAGACGAACAATGATCCCATGGAGCTGTTTCTCAGTTGGTGAGAAGCCCTGCCTGGTGCCTCAGCAGACAGTGATCACACAAGAAGACAGCTCCTGATGGGGAGGAGAGGTCAGCCCAGACCTTTAGCATTGGCCTGAGCCCCAAACACTCATCTCAGAAAATAAATAAGGAAACATAATAAGATGCACACACAGGCCCTTTGTTACCAAGTCCAAACCCCAACAAGCAAGAACAAGCTTTGTGAGCAGGGTGGTCTCCACAGTGAAAGGCGCCCAAGGGCAGGTGGCGGGGTTGGGAATTTTCTGGCTGGTGGTGCCTACTCTCTGTCTGGGGCTCAGCAGGATGGCCTGGGGTTGGATTTTAGTGTCTGAACCTCTCTAAGGGCTGATGTTTGGTTTACCAGTTCTCCAGAAAGAACGTGCTTCTATTGCAAAGAAAAGTAATGCATCCAGATGTGGGGGTTCCTGCCTGTGACCCACGTGGACTGACATTCAGATCCAGATGTGAGGACTCCTGCCTCTTACACTAATAGATCAAGATTCAGACTCCTGAATTCAATTTTCCTCCTTAGAAATTATATATGGTCAGAGAAGCACATGAACTGCAGCTTCAGGCTGCTCTGAAGCCAAAAGGAAAGACAGGGCAGAGTTCTGGCAGTCCTCTTCTCCTTGTATAGCTGCTGCAAAAGGACTGTAGATCATTCTACTGCCATTGCTATTTCTTGCACAGAAGTATGTGAAGGCTGCAGCTGTTTGGCTACCATACACCATGCCAGTGCTTCCAACTTGGAGTCAAAATACTTGAAGCAAAAAATGGGTGAGAAGAACATCTGTGGGACCAAGGAGGACCTGTCCAGTGCACTGCCATGGGGTGGCAGCACATCTGCTGCCTTGAAATCCCAGGCCATGTTCACAGGAACACCCTGAAGGTCCATAGTCCTAATGGAGCCCAAGACATTCTTCTGTGCATGAAGCCCATGTTTCAGAGCCCTTCTGGATATTCCAAAATCCATAGGGTTCTCCATAGGATCATACAACTTTTCATGAAAGGCTATTGCCCAGGTTGCATTGACACAAGATCTGACCTGCAGCATCTTCAAGCCAGTGAAATTATGGCCCTGAGCTAAATGGTAGATTGAGTCAAAGTCCAAATCTGTAGGCAGACAGTGAAAAGCTGCCAGCAGCTTTCTGCCATAAGCCACAACAGTGTGTGTGATACAGGTCACTGACATAGCTATATCAGATCAGATACATACCTAAAAAAATCTCCTTTTTTATATATTTTTAGCTTTTTGTTTTTCTTATTAAACACCTGAAATTAAGGGAGATCCACAACCCAGCTAGTGCTTTGCATTCGACCAATCCCATTTGGGCAGTTTGCAAAGAGGAATAAACCAGATGATTCAGTTTCCAGATTGGAATCAGATCAGATAACTCTCACCTCCCTTCCTTTGCCTGACCTCCATTAACTCCCAGCTCCACTGTAAGCTCCTGCAGTGACAAGCAGTGTCCTTCACATGTTGCTGAGACATGTGAAATGGCAGGGGAAAGGCTTCCTGTGATGGCCTCAATTCACATTTCCAGGTGCAGTACCCAGTGAGGATGTAGGAAGGCACACTGCGCCTCGCCTTTCCTAAGCTCCCCACCCAAGGTCGCTGCTGCCAAACCCTGCGCTCTCATCGTGAAGAGAAAACTGGCCTCTCCCTGACCTTCAGCCACATGGAAAGTAACTGGAGCAGTCTGGGGTTGTACCTGGAGGTGCAACTGTGCATCCAACAAGGAAGCAAAGCCCTGCATTTGTGCTGACCACTGCTGGCACCAGGCTGGGACCAAAGAGGGCTATCAGGTTTGCCAGGAGTGAACAGAGAAGTGCCAAATTATGTGTGCAGTGGCTGTGGATGCAATCACCCTGGGTTCACTGGGAAACCAAGGGCACACAGAGGCTGTGGGAAGGATGAGAAATGCCTGCAGAGACCATTCACCTCAGGCCATCTACTGCTACTACTCATGTTCACATCTCAGCTGGCTGAGGAGCACAGGCTGCACCTCGGTGGCAGCCACATTAATCAAGATATTCTTGGAGCAAAATCACCTGTGTGGAGGTAGGGAAAAGACAGTAGCTGTGGATGGTGCTGGAGGGGAGGAGAGGATGGATGGATGGATGGATAAGAAAAAAAGTGAGAAAGTAAGAAAGAAAAATACATGTAAATTTTTTGTGACCAAAAAAAGAGAGCAGCTCTTACTGATGTGTGTCACTTACACATATAAAATATGCAGAATCTCCTAGGCCAATAAATACTAAGTATGCTGTACCTGACAACATGGATGGGAAAACAGGAATATTTTTGTCTCTGGAGAAATCTGGATTAAGTTCCTGTGGTGGTGGAAAAGAGCACTGGGATTTTCTTTCTCTCTGCAGAGCCTGTGCTTTACAGAAGGTTCATTTGATCCCTTCCCTGCCTCAAAGACACCAAGTTCACCCTGGCACCAGGGGCTGCCCTGAGCCTGGGCCCAGGCCTGAGCCAGGAGGTGCAGGGATTCGTGCAATGGGTGTGTCCACGTTTGCTCCTTGTTGTGACTCAGGGCCTTTAGCAGAAGCAGCTGTTGCCAAATGGCTCATGTTACCGCTGTGTATCACTGCCGAGGGTGAATTCCCTCTGCCCTACTCTCTATACAAATGTCCACAGCTAACACCCATTCTGGGCATGGACCTCTCCAGCATGCACAGGCTGCCAGTGTCTCCTCACTGACCTCTGATAGGGGTGTTACTGAGGACAGACCAGGAACAGCATCTCAGAAGCTGATGTAACCACACTGCTTCATGGATCTTCATTTCTGTTTCATGAAAAGTGCCCCTCCCACTAACCACCTCTTATGGAGGTTCATCTTCCAGTTTCCTCTTTATTTTGCAGCTTTCTGTGCTTTCCCAAGACTCCGTCCTTTTTCCTTTGCCGTGACAAGCCAGCATGGCCAGTGTTGACTGCCATGCAGAGGTGAAAGGTGGCTGGTCTGCAGGGGCTTGGCCTGAGCTTTCTTGGTCTCAGCAGCAGCAGTGCCAGAGCTGCAGCCCCACTCCAACCCAGCAATGTTCTCACCTGGGCACCCTGAGCCCTCAGAGCTTGGCCAGCAACTCCAGCCCAGCCAGAAGAGAAGGAGAGCCATCTGAATCTCCTCAAGTTGTTCTCATTTGCACACAAGGCTGGTGAGTATGTGTGTGTTCATCCTAGGAGAGGACCGATTAATTAGGTGATGATGGGAGCAAGAAAGCTCTCATGGCTCTGAGTCTGCCCCCTACCAGATTTTACTGGCATTTTCTGAACACTTCTCTTAGCTCAGTGGGCACAGCTTATATGCAAAAAAGCACAGTAATGCTTAGTTATTGTTTGGTGTGATGGGAGCCTGGGATTGTTGGGGTTTTTTGGTTTTGCTTTTGTTTTCTTAAAAGTATTGTTTCTATTTGTCATTAAGGCTCACTTTCTAATCTATCTTTGCAGGAGTTTATTCTTTTTTGACATTTGCCAGTTGCATGTAGCTGGAGCTCTCTTGTCTGGCCTGAAAAGGCATCTAAGGCCAACTGGGGTTTTTTGTGTGTTCTTTTTTGTTTTTCTTTTTCTTTTCAGAGAAGACAACCAGAGAAGATGGAGGGAAGAAGCGGGGGGGGGGGCTGGC